>NC_081846.1:5659365-5969009 GCF_963259705.1 Myotis daubentonii | reverse complement strand
GGTTAAAGAAGATTTGACTTTGGGTGGTGGGCATGCAATGCTACATATAGTTGATGTATCAGAGAATTCTGTACCTGAAACATATATAATTTTATTAACCAATGCCACCCCAGTAAGTTTAATTTTTTTAAAAGTATGTTCTGAACATTAAGAAGTTATGCAGTTAAATTTCTATACCAAAAAAGATCTATGGGGACAGAAACATGATCTTGTTGCTTTATAATATACTAGGGGCCCGGTGCACAAAATTCGTGCACTGGGTGTGTGTGTGGGGGGGAGTGTCCCTCAGCCCAGCCTGCCCCCTCTCACATACTGGGAGCCCTCAGGCGTTGACCCCCATCACCCTCCGATCGCCTGATCGGCCCCTTGCCCAGGCCTGACGCCTGCGCCAGAGGTGTCAGGCTTGGACAGGGGACCCCCATCTCCCCCTTGATCACTGGCTCTGGCCCCCACCCAGGCCTGAGGCCTCTGGCCCAGGAATCATGCCTGGGCAGGGGACCCCCATCTCCCTCTGATCGCTTGGTCCACCCCCCGCCCAAGCCTGACGCCTCTGACCCAGGTTTCAGGCCTGGGCAAGGGGACCATCATATCCCCCCAATCCCCGGCTCCGCCCCCCACCCAGGCCTGATGCCTGGGCCAGAGGAGTTGACCCTCATCACCCTCCGATCACCAATCACCGGATCGGCCCCTTGACCAGGCCTGAGGCCTCTGGCCTAGGCGTCCGGCCCGGGCAGCGGGGACCCGCAGCTGCAGCGGCCCCGCGATCGTGGGCTTCACTTTAGGCCCAGGCAAGGGACCCCTAGCTCCCGGGACTGCCAGCTTCGACCGTGCCCAGCTCCCATCGCCGGCTCCACCCCTACTTCCTGCTATCACTGGCCAGGGCGGAAAAGGCGCCTGATTCTCCGATCATGGCTGGGGGGCAGGGCCCCAGGGCCGCCTTTGCCCTGCCCCCCAGCTCTTAGCTCCCCCCTGGGTTTCCGATCACTGTCAGTGGCAGGGGGCTTCTTCCTGCTTTCCCTTTCGCCTCCCTGCATTGAGCCTACATATGCAAATTAACCGCCATCTTGTTGGCAGTTAACTGCCAATCATAGTTGGCAGTTAACTGCCAATCATAGTTGGCAGTTAACTGCCAATCATAGTTGGCAGTTAATTTGCATATAGCCCTGATTAGCCAATGAAAAGGGTATCATCGTACGCCAATTACCATTTTTCTCTTTTATTAGATAGGATATATTACACATAATATATAGTATCTATTCTTATTGGTGCATATGTAATTTTATGTATAACATGCACTAATAAGAGAAAGATGCAAACTGACCATACCTTTGCGACACCCATCAGCCAATCAGGTGTGAGTATGCAAATTAACCCAACAAAGATGGTGGGTTAATTTGCATATGCAGGCACCGAGTGGCCGGGGTGGGGCAGGACATAGGCGTTCACACCACCCCAGCCGCTCTGGGCCTCTGGGCAGCGTGGGACGGCGGAAAGGGGGCTCCAGACCGGAACAAAGGTAGAAAGGCGGCTCTGGGCTGGAGCAAAGGCGGTGCCAGCAACCATGGGAAGGAAGGCCCATTCTTGCACAAATCCTTGTGCATCAGGCCTCTAGTTATATAATAATACTATGTTACAATCTAATGTTTTTCTAATATTACATTGTTTTACATATTTCATTGGTTTATAATAACAAATCACATATTATTCTCTTTATCTTCATAAGGTATGTAAATCAATCTTTCCATAGTCCCCTGCATCAAGCAGGTATAACAGTGTGAAATATATTTCACATAAACAGAATGATTCATCTTCAGAAGAAGTGCATTAAGAATTATTATTCCAAAACATTTGTTCACAGACCTATAAACATGTGATCATGAATGTTTTGTTTTGATATTTTTATTGATTTCAGAGAGAGGAAGGGAAAGGGAGAGATAGAAACATCAACGATGACAGAGAATCACTGACCAGCTGCCTCCTACACACCTTCTACTGGGGATCCAGCCTGCAACCAGGGCAAGTGCCCTGACAGGGAATCGAAAACTGACCACCTGGTTTATAGGTTGATGCTCAACGACTAAGCCACACCAGCCACTGATCTATAATGGGTGAAGAGACCAGGAGGAAAGGGAAAGGGAAAGGAAAAGGGGACAGGCAAGGAGAAGACATAAAAATATGAAATATATTCTGCTCTGAAGGAGGTACCAGGAAGATAAAACTACTTCTTTTAAATTAGTAAACTGTGAGAGATGCTACAAAAGTAGTAGAAACAGTATGACAGTGTTAGGTGGTAGCTCAGAGTTGAAGGCCAAGGGCATCACACTGCAACTCCAGACACTGATAAAGGTGTTATACTTCCTATTAAGGGAGAATGTACCCGGGAGAGATGAAAGGCCTCTGTGTTACTTAGGGAAGGACATGAAAACGTACATTCATACTATGCACTTATATTTGACTGGTTGTACTTCTACCAAAGTATTTTATAGGTTCTAGGAAGATACAATTATTGGAATAGCAATATGTCAAATAATGATGGGCATTAAGAACTGGACCCAAGGGTTGGCAGGCTTAAAAGGACCAGATAATTAACATTTTAGGTTTAGCAGGCAGCACAGTGTTTAAGGCAAATACTCAATTCTGCCATTTGGGCACAAGAGTAGCCATACACAACACATACACCAAGGAGAGGACTGTGTGCCAATATTTAACTCAGAAAAGCAGGTTGATTTTGCCTATGGGAGACAGCTTGCTGACCCGTGGCTTATCCTACACATTTTTTTTAAATTACCAATTCAGTGGACAACTGTAGGGAAAACCGCTATCTTAAAACTCACAAATTCACAAAATATATAAAGTGAATTCAGAAGAAAGTTTACAAGTGTGAGGGCACATCTGAAATGGTTTCCTTTTATTTAGATACTAGAGGCCCAGTGCACGAATTTGTGCACCAATGGGGTCCCTTGGCCTGGCCTGCACTATCGGGCTGGAACTGGCTCTCCGACATCCCCTGAGGGATCCTGGATTGTGAGAGGGCACAGGCCAGGCTGAGAGACCACTGGTGCATGATTGGGGCCGGGAAGGGATGCGGGAGGTTGGCCAGCCAGGGGGGCAGGGGAGGAGAATGGACCACAGGAGGACTCCAGGGTGTGTCCGGCCCGTCTCGCTCAGTCCTGATCGGCCAGACTCCAGCAGCAAGCTAACCTATCGGTAGGAGCATCTGCCCACTGGTGGTCAGTGAACATCATAGCAAGCGGTTAAGCAGCCTTACCATATCATTAGCATATTACTTTGATTGGTTGACTGGACGACCAGACACTTAGCATATTAGGCTTTTATTATATAGGATTAATAGGACAGTGGGATGTAAATCTTTGTTGTCTTGTTACTACAGCTGAAGGCTACCTAGATTTCCTACTTCCTCTATGAATGAAAAGAGGTCTGAGAACTAAAGTGATCACTGACTGACAAGTCTTAATTACCAGATGAAAAATAACCAAACATGACTCACAGTAATTCTAACAATACTCCCGGTCCTGTAAAAGTACACAATCCTAATAGGATAAAGATTCTGTCCTACAACATTCTGATTCTTTTCTAATCTCTAAAAACCTCTTTTCTGAATGCAATGGGTGGTTCCCAAAAGTAGAGCACATAATAAGGGTAAGCATGGCTATTGTAAATGTTAGGAAGGATAAGTACTATCTGATACCTCCCTCTCTTTTCAGCAGTAAAATATCTAAACTATAAGGAGTAATTATAAAATTAGGTAATTACAAAATCATCTACCACTCTTAGTGAATATAATTTAAACATGAAGATTTTAAATTTTATCCTTATACTTACATCTATAAATACCACCACCACTATATAACAATAAATTGTGCTTTTGGTACTATATAATAATAAATTGTGTTGTTTTAATGTCAGAACATTAACTGTGGTCTCTTACGCAGCTGGAAATAATTTGAGTGCTATTGTTCTGTAAATCTTTATACAGTAATTTCAGTTATAAATTGCCTTTATACCCATTGAACACACTTTTGAATAGTCTGTGATCAATTTTTGAGATTATATTTGCTCAATTTGGAAAAATCTAAGTCATTGTGTGGCCCACTCACAGAACTTAATAGAAAACAATGAAAAAAAAATAATAGTTTGGAATATTGATAACTAGCATAATTTGAAACTTTAGTTTACATAAATGATTACAGGAAATATTGTGGTTATTAAAGGTCCAAGAGAATATTTTTCAGAGATCATTCTGTAAGTCACAGCTCAAAATAAAATAGAACTTAAAAAACAAAAGCTCACCACCCATGCAATTTTAGCATTTTCAATTTTATTTTCAGTACAGTTGAGGCAACACAATGTTATATGGGACTACACTGATCCCAGAAAGCAATTATTTTATCCTCACCGAGGACAGTTTTCCACTGAGAGAAACATCAATGTGAAAGGAAAGTATTGACTGGTTGTCTCCCATCTGGGGATTGAACCCACAACCTAGGTAAGTGCTCTGACCAGGAACTGAACCCCGCATCCTTTGCTGCACAGGACGATGCTGCAACCAACTGAGCCACCTGGTCAGGGCCGGAAAGCAAATTTTTATATCACACTTTTCAAGGCAAAGCCCAGAATAAATCAAATTTATGTTATTCATATACAAAGCTAATAGATTAACATATACCCCTGCTTTGAAAAATCCCCTATATAATCTTGCAAGGAAATCTGTATTATACTGTTTTCTCTCCACACAAAACTCACCCCTATTTGGAAAATTGGGGGCTAAAAGCAGTAAAAATTAACCAACTCAAAATGACTGCGTCTATCTTATCAGAAACCCTACCAGCAGCTGGAGGAAATGCCAAGGAGACTAGGACTTAGTATAACATTGAGGAATCTAATTGTAACTTAAACAGATCTTGTTTTAGGAAAAGGTGAAGTTCAACTCAAGAAAACTTCAAGGGGCACAAAACACTAGGGGGCAGCATCAAGCTGCTGGGTCAGACTGGGCACTTTGAAACTTTAAGCTGAAGTTTTTAATGAGAATTTTAGATTTAATGAAAGATGACTTTAAAGGTTTGTGAAATTTGTTATAAAGGAAAAAACTAGTTTCCTGTTTTGATGGCCTATACTGCTTTTCCTTTTTCTACTGCGTCCTGTTTTTCCTCTTATGATGATGAAAATGCACTAGTGACAATGTCCTTTTGATATAAAACACGAACCCATGGTATTTTTTCCATTCTTAGGGTAGGCACTACATAGACAAGGGCTGACATTTTTATCCAAAGTACTTCTCTGGGCTAATGCTAAATTTGTGGCGTGCCCAACATTTTTTAAAACTTGATTAAAAAGTTTGACAACCAAGCTTTGATTTCACTGAGTCACGTGCTGTGAACATGTGGCAGGAGGCTGTGGAGAAAGTGCCCCTCAAGGATTTTAGTCTGGCAGGGTAAAGAGGATGTGTTTACGTAATTTTAAGTTAGAAAATGCAAGAGAGGCAGAAAAAAACTCTGTGGGTTATTGCATGAGTAAGAGAATGGCGACAGAAGGACAACTACCGCCGTGAGGCCCCGTAGAGACCATTAAGCCTCACTCTGGGGGTAACCAGGTACCAGGGGGGAAAACAAAGGAGTCCCTCAACCATGGAAGAACTGAGATGAATTAAGTAGCCCTTTGGTTCCTTATGTCATTTAATGGTCACAGTAAACCCACGAGGTAGGATTGTTTAGTACTTCCAAGTTCACATACAAAAAGATTCAGATAACCAAACTCGGTAAGGATGGGCCAGGGTGTGAAACCTTAAGTCTTACTCCAAAGCTGAGGGAAGGAGGGAATAGAATAGGATAACTTCTCTTTCAAAGCAAATTATCATTCCCATTAATTTCCCTTGTATATACCACCTATGGCCTATATTCTCCCTAAGTCAGCCACCCCCGCAGTAGTACTGGAGTAGTGGTACTTGCGTACTAAACTTGAAGCCTCTTAAAATACTTCAAATTAGGATCAGCGGTTCTCAACCTGTGGGTCGCGACCCCTTTGGCGGTGGAACGACCCTTTCACAGGGGTTGCCTAAGACCGTCCTGCATATCAGATATTTACATGACGGTTCATCACAGTAGCAACATGACAGTTAGGAAGTAGCAACGAAAATAATTTTATGGTTGGGGCACAACATGAGGAACTGTAAAGGGCCAGAAGGTTGAGAACCACTGAATTAGGTGCTCAAAAAAGGTGAAGACCTGCATTTCGTCCTTAAGCTGTTGGTAGAGTGACTATGACTTGTTAAGAGGAAGTACCGGGTGACACGCAGTACATTGTCGCTCCCGCCTCATCAGAAAGCCCCTCATGCACAGGGCTTCTCCACCAGGGGCCCGGGCATTGAATGCAGGTTCGTCAACGTTGACAGGGAAGAAAACCACTTTTCTTTTAGTGAACCTCTGAAACTTAGCTCTTCATTTATGACTATAAGCAAAAAATCACAGGACCTGACAGTGATCACTAGAAATCAAATTAACTCCTCGAAGATCACTGACAGCCCTTGAGGTACGTGTGCAATTGGCCATTAGACCTGCTGCTTCTGTTCATGCTTCCCGGGCACATGCATCACTTCCTCAAATGTAACAGCCATGACTCTATTTCAGCACCACCGGTCTGTTCTAGCCCTAGGCGTTTTGTACATTTAAAAACATCGTTCGTGGTTCACCCCTCAAAAAAAAACAAAACAAAACAAAAAACAGGGGCGGCCACTGTTTCGTCTACGGTCCGAGGGCCCAGGACCCAGTTACCGATACAATGTACTCCTCTCCCTCCCAGCGCAGGGCCGGGCCTGGACCGTCTGGTCGGGGCCCCCAGGGTCTTGAACGAGGGACAGAGAGCATTCAAGATTTCTGCAAAAATAATCATGATTTGTGCAAAAATAGTCGGACGTGTGCGACAGGAAGTCCTACTATAAAGCAGCCCCAACCTGAGGCCTTGGGTGGTCCCCCGACACGAACCACGTGCCACCCGCCACCGGGCAGCACCGGAACCCCGGGCCGGACCGGGCGGCGGGAGGCGTTGCGTGAGCTCAGAAAGGCTGCAGAGCCGCTCGACCTGCCCCTTTTCTACAAGACGCTGTGCTCTGAAGTCACTCCATGCGCTCCCAGGCCCGGGGCGCGGGGGGCAGCCTCCTCCCCCTCCTCGCCGGGCGCGGGGCGGCCATGCGGGCGGCGCCCACGTGAACCCGCAGGAGCCGGCGGGAGGCCGTCCACGTCACGGCCCTGCGCCCCGCCGGCTCAGCCGGGGAACCCGGGGTTGGGGGGCCCGGACAGCGACATAAGTCGGGCAGGTCCCCAGATCCGGGGAGGGGTCCCCGGGGCCCCCCACCCCCTGCCCCGCCGGGCCCAGGGCGCTCGGGCCGAGGCGCTCGCAGGAACAAAGCCGGGCCGCGGCCCCCCGCCCCGCGGACCCCGAGTGCCCGGCCCCAGGGACCCCACAGGCCTCGGGGTGACGCCCCGGCGGCCCGGCGGCGGCTCCGGGGGGAACAAGTCCCCGCGAGGCCTCCCGCGGTCCCGGCGCCGAGGCCGCGTCCGTTAGCCTCCCGGGGCCGGAACTGCGGGGCCCCGGCTGCACCCCGGCCACCCCCCCCCCCCCGGGCCCGGCAGACACGGGGGGACCGGAGGGAGGTCGGGGGACGGGGAGGGAGCACGGGGCGCCGGATGCCATCTGCCTTCACCCCGCCGAGACCCGCCCGCCCGCGCCCCCCGCGCGCAGCCCCCCAACCGCCGCCCGCCCAGCGGCCCCTCCCGGCCCCGAGGAGGCTCCGTGGGGCGCGGGTCCCTCCCGCCCGCGAGGCCCAGGCCGCCGCCCGCCCCGCGCGCACACGAGGGCCGCGGCGCCCCACGCGCTGCCCCACGCGCCCCGCCAGCTCGCCGCCGCCGCCCGCGCCGCCGCGGAGACCCCGCGCCCGGCCCCCGAGGTCCCGCCGCCGCGATGCCCCGCGCCCGGGCTCCCGGGCCGCCCGTCCGTGGCGGGCTCGCCGGCTCCGCCGCGCTCGGGGCCGGTTCTGGGGGAGGGAATGTAAACAAATCGGGGTTTTATAGTTACCTCACCCTCGAGTGCCGTGTGCATCTCCTCTCCGCTCGGTACCAAAAGCCCGGCGGCGCCCCGGCGCGTATTCACAGCGCCCGCTGCGCCAGCGGCGCACGGAGCCCAGCCGGCCCCTGCGCAGCCGCGCCCCGCCCGCCCCTGCGCGCTGCGCTCCCGGCGTAAGGCGCCCCGGCCGCTCAGGGCGCTGCGCTCCCGGCGTAACGCGCCCCGGCGGCTCAGGGCGCTGCGCTCCCGGCGTAACGCGCCCCGGCGGCTCAGGGCGCTGCGCTGCTGGCGGAGGGCCCGGCGGGACGGAGTCTACGCCAACGGCGCAGCGGGGCTCGGCGCTCGTTTTGTTCCGAGAAAGGAGGACGCGGAGGAGTTGGGCGGCCAACGGCGCATGCGTGGGGCCCCCTCCGCCGCCCGCCAGCCTTTCCCCCGGGTTTGCACGTCGGTTGCAGTGGCCTTGGGGGGCGGGGGCCGGATGAGTCATGAACCCCCCCGAGCGCAGATCCTTTACGCAAAAGGATTCAGCTTGACAAATGAGGGTGTTTATCTCCGGGAGTTAAAGGGATCTTTGAGTCTCAGGGCAAAAAGCGAATATTCATTTGGTCCTAGGTGCGAGGTCTGTTGCATAGTCTCCTCCCCCCCCCCCCCCCCCCCCCGCGCCCACATCCAATCATTTCTCCTAAGTCGGCCTTCGGAGCCTAAAAGACAAGGTTGGGTGCAGAGAGCATGTGACGCACTTGGAAAATCCTTGAGGCCTTTGACAACCTTCCAAGTTGTTTGTTCACACCCCACCAATGGCAGCAGCTCCCGACCCAGCGAGCAAGGCCAGGGACCCAGCTACCCAGCTGCATCGTGTTCATTCTTGCTCCCATTCCTTCGCTCACCCCGGACTGCCGCCTGGCAGGCCTCCTCCCTCCCCTCCCCTCCCCTTGAGCAAGTCAAGACCCATCCTTCCCTCCAAGGTGGCTCCTGGCACCTTGGCTTAGTGCAGCGGTTCTCAACCTGTGGGTCGCGACCTTTTTGGGGGTTGAATGACCCTTTCACAGGGGTCGCCTAAGACCATCGGAAAACACATATATAATTACATATTGTTTTTGTGGCTCATCACTATGCTTCAATTATGTTCAATTTGTAACAATGAAAATACATCCTGCAGATCAGATATTTACATGACGATTCATAACAGTAGCAAAATTACAGTTATGAAGTAGCAACGAAAATAATTTTATGGTTGGGGGTCACCACAACATGAGGAACTGTATTAAAGGGTCGCGGCATTAGGAAGGTTGAGAACCACTGCCTTAGCGCCTCTGCTCTGCCCCCTGGCATCTCCTGCACCTCCATGGCGAGGCCTGTCTGCGTTCTGCCTGGTGCCAGGTTCTGTATGCAGCCAGCACTGACTTCACAGCGTCCTGGGGGTGCCTTGCTGGTGTCCAGTAGAGTGGGTAACCCATCATCCATAGTCACAGCAAGGTTTGCTGTGTGCCGGGCACTTCCCAAGCACGTTACATGCCCATTCATGTCGTCCTCCACAGCGAGGTGGGTATTATTGTCCTACCGCCCCCCCCCCCGCAAGGAAACCGAGGCTCAGGAAGCAGGGTAACTGCCCGAGATCACAGAACAGCGAGGGAGGGAACTGGGATCCAGCACCCTTAGCATGGCTCCCGGTTCTTGCTGCGCTGGAAGTCTGCCTCCGGGAAGGAAGGGTGTTGGACCTGGTTTTGTTTCTCTACAAGGACCATCGTCCAGGTGCTTAGTCAACGCCTCCTGACGGCCAGGACGCCAAGCTGCTCGGGCCCTTTTCTGCTGGTTCGGAAAAGCTTCCTTCCCATCAGTTCCCATGGCTGCTCCTCGCAAGGGGAGAAGACCTGAGGTGTTCGGGGGAGAGCGCGAGGCCTCCGTTCAAGTCTCACCGCTGTCACTCCCCGGGGGACAGGGACCATGATCCTCAGACTCATGGGTAAAGTAAGGGAATCAGTGTAAATTTATGCTAAATCTAAGGCTTAGATTGAATAACATAAAAACTAAAAGTCTGTAGATGGCATAAAATCAATACAGTACACATACTATATTTCTATCAATACCTTACATCCTTTGGGCCCAAAGCATCAAATGCTCCCAAATGACCGTGATATTTTAAGGCGCATAATTATTCTCTTGAAGGCATTAGTATCACCTTCAAGACACCGTATATGCAATATCTGTCTTCTGAAGGCCAGTGAGACAAAGCACTTACGTCCCTCACATTCGAGGGTATCCACCTTGATGTTGAGCGCTGTATTTACAAGGCTACTGTTCAGCTGGCTCAGGTGCAGATGAACTGAGGGGTCAAATATTGAAGTGCTCCATACATGTTAGTCAGCGGCTGCAGCTCCCACTGGAATTGCCCCAGGATTCCTGCCCCGGTACCCCCCTTTCTCTGGGGGTTCCCCCGACCTCCCACACTGCAGGAACCAAAGGCTCAGGTGGAAACCCGGAGGGCCCCACTCTTATAAAGACCCCCCCATCCTAATTGGCTGTCGCCTATGCTTTCCTAGTTGTTATCTATATTTAGTCTTATCCCTGCATAAAACGAGGGTAAGCTATTTGAAAACAGAGCACGTCTCCTTATCACTTTATACATGCGGATTAGGGAAGGGCTCAGAACAGAATGGCCCGGCAGGGTAAGTGATCGAGCTGCAAACTAGTACAGTTACATTTCCTAGTGGGAATAAGTTTCAGGCAGCGACCTGAAGGCTTACTCAGCAGTCGCTGCTGAGCTAAACCATGCGGAGTGCAGCAGAAGTATCACTGCAGTGCATACTTTATCTTTATTTTCCATACAAGACGTGTCAGGGAACGGACTTTTTAATATGTCAGAATCTAAAGGGGTCGGACAGGAAGCTCCTCTGAACGGAGGCCCTGCGACTGCGGAGAGCGTTGGATGACGTGTGAACGGGTTGCCTTTCCTTCGTGCTGCTTACTCACCGGCTTCGGCTTCGGTCGCAGCTTTACTTGGCATACCTAAAACTCCCCGAGGCAGGACAGAATACGTCCCAGGGCCGTTTTCATCTCTCGGGATTAGAAAAGAGCCTGCTACAATAAGTAAAGCAAATAAGAGCCTCATGCCTCAATCTTTGGATGAAACTAAAGGAAGTCCATGTCATAACATGTTTTTTTCCCTCCATTAGAGGAGAAGATTGTCATCATTCACAGCAAAGTTAAGAGCCTTTAATTAAATGTATAAAGAACATGACTGATTCTAAGAAATCAGATCTTTCTAAGTCAATTATTCTTTCCATAAATCAAGCTTAGTAATAACCAAAGATTAAAAAATAAATAAATAAAACCCCCGTAACTTCATGTTCGGTTTAAACTGATTTTCACACATGGCCAAAAGAAGTTCAGTTCAGACGAGGTTATGATTAGAGGCAAGCGTAACAAGAAAGACTAAATTATATTAATATACAGCCCTGAGGTGATGGGTAGTAATTACCAGAAATAGGTGTTAAAAGATTGGGAAAAGAAGACCTGGGGAAGATGTTCTAAGCACAGGCCTCGCCCAGCTGGTGTTGCTCAGTGGTCGAGCATCCATCCATGAACCAAGAGGTCATGGTTCGATTCCCGGGTTGTGGGCTCATGCAGGAGGCAGCGGATGGGTGTTGTTTCTCTCTCTCATCTATGTTTCTGTCTTTCTATCCCTCTCCCTGCCTCTCTCTCTAGAAGAATCAATTAAAACACACACACACTCACACTCACACAAAACATTTAAACATAGGCCTCCGAATTAACTACCTGATCACTTTTAGAGACCGTATTTTCAGCCTGGAAATGGAAGCCAGCTCTACGTCTGAAGCCAGAGAAATGCGCAAGATACATCCCAGGCCTGTGTTTTGAGGAACTGTATTAAAGGGTCCGGGGGTTCCCCAGATTTAATCTACAGACTTTTAGTTTTTATGTTATTAAATCTGGGGAACCCCCAGACCCTTTAATACAGTTCCTCATATTTACCTGTGGTACTGTAAGACAGGTAACATGTCACACCCATGGTCAGGAGGGGAAGGGGGCCCATTGGGCAGTTCTTTTCTGACCCCTTGAGAAGTTACGGCCCCACCGTCTCATCTAAAGACTTGCCATTCCTGGCCCCGGCCAGGATGCTCAGTTGGTTAGAGCATCATCCCCATAGGCTACGGTTGCTGGTTGCTGGTTCGATCCCCAGTCAGGGCACATACCCTGACCAACCAATGAATGTATAGATAAGTGGAACAACAAATCAGTGTCTCCCTCTCTCTGTCGAATCAATAAGTAAAAATAAAAATAAGAAGACTTGCCCTTCCTAACATGAAGATACCTAGGCCTTGAGCGCTTGAGCTTGTGTATGGAAGTTCAGATCACAGGAGGAACTGACAAGGCCACTGTCTTCCACGGGGCCCGCGGCTTTGCGGAGGCTACAGGAGGGCGGGGAGCGAGGCACTGCCCCCACCCTGTGAGAGAGAGACCAGTGTGACTGATCTGCCTGTCAAGTGAGACCACGCTGAGTTTAAGCAACAAAATGAGTTTCTGGCTATCTGAGTTTCAGGCTGTCTGCAGAAACAAAAATAGATTGGAGAAATGAAACAATTAAAACAACACTTCAAGCGGCTCCCCAGCCCTGGGAGAAAAGTTAACTTCTATGTGACTTGCTTCGATGATGCTAGCATTAGTCGAGCCAAGCCCCTTACTTTCAACCCATCCTAATGCAATCCAAAGGCCTTGACCGCCAGACATCCCTGCTGGGAGAAAGACGACAGGGAGAGGCTTGCGACCTCCGATTCACCAGGGCAAATCCTTTCAAAACCAGACGTGAGGCCCAGCGCAGGAGAAAGGGGAGACCCGCTCAGGAGAAGGAAAAGAGGCAGGAAGCTCCGAGCTGGAGCCAGGGACACAGGCCACACATTAGCCTGTGTGTGGGTGCCCGGAACCCCAAACCTGCACTGTGCTCACCGATCCCTGGAAATCCCCACATTTAGAACTTTATTCCCGGCCTTGCAACCCAAGGCAGTTGGACCCTGAGGGGAGTTACCACCGTTTTATTATTTGTTTAAACTGCGGTGAGAGCATTGCTTTCAGGTCTTTAATGAAGAGGAGGCTTTAAGAAGGGAGATCACCTGGATTTCTCACAGCCGTGCAAAGGGACAGAGGGGAAACCAGGCACATAGCCGCTCACAGGGACTAAATGAGCAGCAGGAGGCTTGGTACGCAGCCCTCGGCAACCAACTTTCTGAACCTTAACTTCCAGTCCAAAGGAACAGAAACAAAGGGACATCGATATCCACATGAATAATGCAAATTTGTGGGTGGTTACACTTTAAAGCAGCGGTTCTCAACCTGTGGGTCACGACCCCTTTGGCGGTCGAATGACCCTTTCACAGGGGTCGCCGAAGACCATCCTGCATATCAGATATTTACATGATGATTCATAACAGTAGCAACATTACAGTTATGAAGTAGCAACGGAAATAATTTTATGGTTGGGTCACAGCATGAGGAACTGTATTTAAAGGGCCAGAAGGTTGAGAACCACTGCTTTAAAGAATAGTACCAGCATGGAAGTGAATTAGCAATAAGTCACCATGTAACCATTTCTAAAAACAGGTTCATGGCTGGGGGAAGGTCAATTGGGGAAAAAAAGGAGACATATGCACTACTACTTGTAATACTTTAAACAATAATAAAAAAAAAAAACCAACAAAACAAAAAAAACACCCCAGGTTCACTTCCTTAATTGGTTAAAATTAACTCATTTTTAAAAAATTCATCTTAAAATGTCATCACATGAGAGCAAATTTCAAAGCTTGCCTAGGACTGCCAAGATAATTAATAACGAGACCCATCCCACAACTGACACTTATATGAAAACAATCAAATGCATCTTTTGAAATCAAGACATGCTTGGTTTATCTTAACGAGTACTGCTTAACTTTATTTTTTTAAAAATCTGATAGCAATGATACGGCAAAATTCCAAATATTAGGAAAGGCAATAAAGTAATTGTAAAAAGAAGAGTCGCTTGTAAGGATTTCTGAATTTTTCTTGCACTGTTTCTAAGTACTATCTTATTTTTACTAAAATCCTAACATTGCTTTACAGAATTCCATGCACCACCTCTCCTTACCAGCACACAGCTTTACAGAAGTTTTAGAAACTTCATGTTTTTTGAGGAACAATTCTGGCAGTGCCCAGCAGTTAGCAGCCTACTGTGCTTGGCTCCATTTCTCCCAGGTGACCTCACCTACAGCCTCCAGTGACTTCATTACCCTCAAGTTTCATTCCAATTACAATGACAGTTGCTTTCTCCAAGCAGTTCTGTTTCAGTCTTTTTTTTTTCCCCCCACCGGAAACACAGGAAGGTGTGTGGTTTAAAATATGCCAAGCACCATTTAACATGCTTTAAACGCTGTAACCCATTTTGTTCCTATGACAGCCCTGCAAGGTGGGTATTCCTATGCCCATTTCATAGATGGAAACACTGAGGTGGTGACAGAGCAGGACACCAGTCCAGGCAGTCTGGCTCTAAAGGGGATGGATGCTCTTAACCCTTGCCTTACTTTACCTCTTATTATCAAGACTCGGTGCAGGTTCCAGTTTTTGTGAGGATATCTACATTACTTTCTCTGCAAATGTCAATTAAAACACACACACACACACACACACACACACACACACACACACACCAGTAGAACCATAAACTGGTGGCTTCCCCATCCACAAATGTCGCAGTTCAGTGGACATTTTAAATGGAACAAAGAATGTAACAGAAACATTTCAAGTTACTTGTAAGGTGAGCCTTTGTTCTCTCTTGCTTTGTCTTTCAGCTCCACTAGATTGAGTCAATTCCAAGAGAGATGTGTACTCTAGCCTCTCAAATTAGAATGATAATGAGTCAGTCTGGTTACACATTTAGTTGAAAGCTTTTTCCTCTAGACGGTGATTTGATGTAGTTGATGAAGTATTTGTTTTTACCCGGAAGGTTGCATTAAAAGTTAGAATCGGGTGTACGTCAACGACTTTGATCCCAGTCATGTAAATACGAGTGACGAAGGTGCTAATCAATGAAGAATGGGCCAGGTGCAGGCAAAGCGATTCCAGCAGATTTAAAGTGCAAGTCATTTAGGGATTAAAGGTTCATTTCGGCCCTTAGATTTATATGAATCTATTTCCTCCGCAAGTCAAACATTAAGGAATGGAAACGTCTTCAAGCAAAAAGTTTGTGTTCCTTTTATGTGCAAGGAGAAGAAACTACAATTCTTGCGCTTATGTGGCTCACAGTCCAGTCGGGGAAGTAATTAAAGAGGCAATTGCAGTACGGAGTGGCAGGGGCTATGGCAGAGGCAGGTGTGGTTGCTATGGCAGCAAAGGAAGTGACGTCCAAGGTCTGACGTGCAGGGTGAGTGGGAGAGCCGGGGAAAGAGCAGGGGGCAGAGCAACCCAAGCAGAGGCATGAAGTGGGTGGAAATGTGGTTCTCATTTGGGGAACCGGAACCACACCGGGTGGGCGCCTGTTAGAGACGAGGCGCTTGCAGAAAGCCGGCCCCGGTGTGCCACGTATGAGTCTACAGTCTACACCTACCCTGCCGGCAGGAAGGGCAGAGGGGGGTTTAAGCAGGCAAGTGGCATGACCACGAGCAGGAAGGGAAGCGGGTACTATGGCCAGTGTGGTAGGCAGCGTAGTGCTCCTCCGCCCCTCACCCCAAAGAGGCCGCCTTGTAATCCCTGGGAGAGTGGATGAGACCTCTGAGGACAGCACTGTAAGAAAACACATTTGCATTGTTTGGAGCTGCCAAGTGTGCGGTCCTGTGTGACTGCAGCCATAGAAAACTAACGCAAGTGAGAAGCTGTTACAGCAATAACCCATGTGTGAAGTGACCAGGGATGAAGCAGGAGTGGGTGGACGTGAGAGGTGTCAAGGAGACAGAATCAAACTGAAACCCCAACTGTATTATCGTACTAGCTGTAGACTTCAGCGACGCTTCTTCGTCATTCAGCTCTGTTTGAAATTCCCACAGAATGAGGTATTGGCAGGGTGTTTGTTTGTTTTAATTTGCTTTTCTCAAGGTAATACATTAACATGAGCTTAAGCATTCAAACGGAGCCTGGCTGGTGTGGCTCAGGAGTTGAATGTCATCCCCTGCACCAAGAGGTCACCTGTTCAATTCCTGGTCAGGGCACACGCCCAGGCTGCGGGCTCTGTCAGCAGTAGGGGGTGTGCAGGAAGCAGCTGGTCAAGGATTCTCTCTCGTCATTGATGTTTCTCTCTCTCTCTCCCTCTCCCTTCCTCTCTGAAATCAATAAAAATATTTTTTAAAAGCAAGATTAAAATAAAGAATTATTGATATAAGGTATATGAAAAAGTAATCAGGAATATGTAATAGAATAAAATGCAAAAGAAGACTTCATCCAACCCCAACCTACCACAGGTTGGTACTTTTTTTTTTTTTTTCAAACCATCAGTAATCTGCTACAGTTTTTCTGCATAATGGCTTATCCATTACCATAATTAGTTGAAAAGGTCATAGTATAACTAAACATAATTTGACTGATTTGAATGTACAGGAGCAACCACAACAACATTCCAATTAAGCAATAAAAAGGCTATACCTTCCCTTTGCTTTAAGGCTGCAGGCTGACCTTCTGCTATCTTAAGATATGTAAATAAAACCCTGTGTTATTCTTTCTTATCTAGCCTTTTTTTTTTTTTTTAAACAGCTTAAAAGGAGGCTGCTTGGAGGGAGAAGGAAATGCCTGCCTGGCACCAGTCACAAAAGTCCAGGTATCCACAATAAAACAACAAATTTCTGTTGGGAGGGAGGGACGGAGGGAGGGAGGGAGAGAGAGAGAGAGAGAGAGAGAGAGAGAGAGAGAATATGCCTAAACTAGGAAAGAAAACCTTGGGAAGTGACACTCCCTCAGCCACTCATCCTCCTGGGAAAGATGCCCACAGGCTTTTCCCTGGCTCTTTGTTCTGTTTCCTCTCTCCCTCTTTATAAAGACCTCTGCCTACACTGAGATGTTGGGATGGGTTTTTGAGGACTGGTAAAAGTTCCCCATCTTCTCCAGACACGGGCACTCAAATAAACCTCTTTCCTTTTACCAGCCCCTGTCATGATGTTGTGGCAGGCAGCAGAATCCAGATGTCCGGTTACACAAGCACAATATTATTTAATAACTGTATTCTATGAAGCAGGCACAGAGAGTCTATGGTTTCACATGATTAAATCCACCCACACAATATAAATGGAATAACGAAGGACAGGCTCAGAAAAAGAACATGCACGTCTCAGAATTTCCCAAGGGAACATTCCCGCACTCCATTTTCTGCTTCCTTCTCCTTATAATCAAAATTGCTAAAAAGACTTTTTTTTTTTTACTCACACACACATTCACTCAACCCACTTTCTCAACTCACTTTGAAACTTGGCTTCCATCCTGACAGGGTCATCCAAATAGTCACCAGTGGCATGAGTGACGAAATCCAGGGGCCCCTTTCAACTGGCATTCTATTCTGTTTCTCTGCTCCTTTTCTGGTAAGCAGTTCGGCAGACAGGAGCAGAGCAAGGACTAGGCAATAGGCCAGGTCCAGAAGGTCACCAGGGCAGAAAGCCCCGGGTGCCTGGCGAAGGACAATGGTAAGTTGGAACTTCCCTCCAGGGTGACCTTTCCTTCCCTAGCCTATCACTCACTGGTCATGCGATTTGGACCCCCTGACCTTTCCTCCCTGGAGATAACATCTAGGCCTCGGTTGTATGTCAGCTCCAGGCCCAGAGAAGCTGCAAAACCAGCCAAGGATGCTGACCTCAGGACCAGCTGCATTGGATAATGACCCCGTGCCCTGGTTCCAACCGTCCATCAGTGGAGACCTAGACCCTGAAAAGACACACCTGGAAAGCTGCTGCGTATTCCCCTGGGATCTTCCCCTGGCACCTCCCTAGGAGGCCCCAGTGCGCTCTTCCTCCGAGGAGGACAACTGTGCCCTTCCCCTTCCCTGCCCCATCCCCATCCCCCCAGGTGGGCTACCATTACCGTCCTTACTCCCAAGCTTCTAGGGCCCTTCCTCTGCCTCTATGAAACTTGTTTCCTACGCCCATTTCTTGGACAACTTCTACCTCTGTGATTTTCCAAATCAATGTTCTCTGACAGTTGGAGTCTTGGCTCTGAATTCATTCCTAGTTGGAACTCAAGGACCGAGGTTGCTACCGGTCCAACCCCCAGCAGTCTACCACCTGGTGCCTTTCTAGCCCCTACAACACCTTTGAGGCAGCTAACCACTTCCTTCTTCAAATACGCAGGAAATCTGATGGGTTTATTGGCACCTTTAAGAAGACACGCAGCTTGAGAAGTAGCCGAAGAATGGTGCCTTCCTCCCACGCGGACTGCCCCATCCAGTAAGACACCTGCGTAGCTGTCCCACCTCCAGCCCAGCTCCCCCTCCACTCTCAGAGCAGATAGCACTCTTCCGATTTTTATTTTTCCATTCATCTCTCTAGGCCAGTGATGGCGAACCTATGACAGACGTGTCAGAGGTGACACAGGAACTCATTTTTTTTGGTTGATTCTTCTTTGTTAAATGGCATTTAAATATATAAAATAAATATCAAAAATATAAGTCTTTGTTTTACTATGGTTGCAAATATCAAAAAATTTCTAGATGTGGCATGGCACCAGAGTTAAGTTAGGGTTTTTCAAAATGCTGACACGCCGAGCTCAAAAGGTTCGCCATCACTGCAGTCTAGTAGCTCCTTTCCTATCCTTTTCAAAGGATCTTGTCTTCTAAATGTCCCTGTGTGCAGGCCATTTCTTGAGTCATCTTATTTATCATTCCACACCAGGGCTTGAGAAGGAGTGTCTTTAAGAATCCCTGGCATCAGAGCCTCTCGGGTGCAGTTTTCAGCCCTCACCCTATCGAACCAGCATCTTGGGGAGAAAGACCCACATTTTGCATTTTAGATCACCTCCCAGGCAATTCCATTTAAAAGCTCAGGACTGAGAACTACCATCCTACCCATTCACCCTAAGTCATATTAGCCAGCCCCATGGCCTCAGTTACTATTTTTATGTGGGTGACGTCTACCTCTCTGTTTTCAAATAGGAACATCGCACTCGATGCCTCACGGCCAATCCTTATCACGTAAGAGTCCCCAACTGACCGCATCTCCCAATCCAGCCATTCTTTCTCTTGTTCCTCCCAGCTTTGAAAACGGTTCTACTGTCCTCCCAGGAGGGGGGGAAGGGCAGAAGCGAGGTAGTCATTCTTGTCTCCTGCGTAAATTCGTTCTCTCCTTAAACGACTCTGGACTCCTGCTTCTCACCACCCCCGCGTCACTCCCCTAGTGAACCGTATTATAACATGCTGCTTGGAACGTGATTGGCCTCTGGTCCATCTATTCTCCACAATCAAAGTTGAAGTTACCGATTATTCCTACGCATAAACTTTTCCAAGTCTCCCACTGCCCTTTGGTGAAATAACTTGGTCAACAAACAAGGTCCTGCCCTATCTGCTCTCCTGTTGTCTTGGTAGATTTACCTCATGACTTTCCTTGGCAACGATGCTGTCCAGTGTGGTAGGCATGACTCTCTCGCGGCTACTGAGCACTTAAAATCTGGCTAGACTAGACCAACCTGCGACATGCTATCTATGTGTGTAACTCACACATTGGATTTCTCAAACGCGGTGCAAAAAATGTAAAAACTATAGCCCTTCGTATTGATTACGTGCTATGATCTTAAATATATTGGATTAAATAAAAATAATATTAAAATTAATTTTACCTGCTTGTTTTTACATTTTTTAAAATGTATTTTATTCGTTTTTTACAGAGAGGAAGGAAGAGGGATAGAGAGTCAGAAACATCCATGAGAGAAAAACATCAATCAGCTGCCTCCTGCACACCCCCTTACTAGGGATGTGCCCACAACCAAGGTACATGCCCTTGACCAGAATCGAACCTGGGACCCTTGAGTCCGCAGGCCAACGCTCGCTCTATCCACTGTGCCAAACCAGTTAGGGCTGTTTTTACATTCTTAATGTGGCCACTAAAACTGTTGAAATGACGTAGGCGGGTCTGCACTATACTTCTGCAGCTTGAAAATTCTATGGTCCAGCTCCCTAAAGGACCTGTTACTCCTTCGGACGGTTTTTCCTGGCTCCCAGCGCCGCCTCTCCTCTGCACCCTCCCCCTTCCTTCTTCGGGGTGTCTCCCACTTGTTCTTGAGGACGGAGTGTAGTTACCAGCTCCGAGGAGCTTCCCTTCCCCTTTCTCTTCCCACACCAGTTCAGAGTTAGCTTGCACACACAGCACCCAGCTTGCAGCGCACCAACTGGCAGCCTACTTGTCTACCCCCAACCTATGCCTCTATACTCACCAACTGCTCCTTAGCGCGCCTCTGACTCGTTCCCTGTAGTATCCTCAGCACCTGGCCTGTCATTCTTTCTCTTGTTGGTACAAAGCACATTCGCACAAAGTAGATATGGAGCCAATACTAGTAGGAAGGCCGCTGGAAATGACTTCCCGGGACCGAAACCATGAAACATGGCTGTGGGAGGAGTTAAGAACTAATATTGCCTCTTCATCTCTCACCTGTCCATACCTATCAAACAACACCGACAACCCTCTCTTGCACCCTTTGCCCCCTATAAGGTTGTAAAACATCATCAGTTAATTCAAACGAGGAAAGGGTCAGAGAACAAAATGAACACAATTTGTGTCTTCTGAGTATATTTAAGTCCTGCTAGAAGATGTTCACGGTGAGAAAAATTACCTGTTCATTGGAAAAGATCTTTACAGCATTTCTGAAGATCAAGTCTTTCTTTGCGGGAATTTAAGTGAGACCTAAAATCAAGTCCTTTTTCTCGATGACCCTACACTGCTGGCATTCTCAGAGAAGTTCCGAGAACATCAAAAATCCTGGCGTGCTCACATTATAATTACCATTTTACCACATTCCTGTTACAAGAAAAAAAAAAAGTGTATGGGAAATATAAAAGCAATAAGAACAGACAGCAACTATGTTCTCAGTCTCATCAGATATAAATTGTAAGTGGCGTCCTCCGTGTTCATCCAGAGATCACTCCCGGTTTTATGGGTTTATTTTTTCATGCTTTAAGCGTTTCCATGACTTGGCCAGGCCTTTTATCTATTTGTATGTTTATGAGATTAAAGTGTCTAGAAGACTTATAAAGACAAATGCTAAGTAAGCCCCACCCTGGCTCCAGGCTCTACTTTACTGTTTTTTTCTTTTCTGCCTTTGCCGTCCCACCGCCTATCAGCACAGCAGTGCCCGGGTCCCCCACTCCGGTCCCCCATCTCAGGGGCAATGGCTCAGCAACAGTCATCACTGAACGGGCCTCCGTCACAGAGACACAGAAGCCGCCGAAAGAGCTCCCAGAGGCGGGACCAATTTGAGCCACAAAATAAATACACTTTCGGATGACAACCCAAAGCATAAAATAAATATCCAGGAGTTTTACTGATCTAAACAAAGAAATGGTTACATGTATTTAAAAATTGGGAGGACAGACAAATACCCCATGCAGCAGAATTTAAGTAATTCTGGTAGATACTCAGTTCCTACAAAGGAGGAAGGCCCTAACTCCCCATATTAGTGTGTGTGTGTGTGGGGGGGGGAGTAACAGCAGGAAACTTGACAAACACGATGCCAGACGATCAATGTCAACATCACAGGTGATAAACCATGTTGATGGTATGTGCCTTTGAGATAATGTGATTAAAATGGCACTTTTCCTCTATGGTCTTCCTTTCTAGCATCCAGACCCCCAGTCTAATCATGAGAAAAACTTGAGGATCATTCTACAAAATACATGCTATGAATCCAAGTAATTCACACATTGGCTTTTTCAAATGTGGTGCAAAAAAATGTAATAATTATAGCCCTTCATATTTATTACATGCTATGATCTTATATTGGGTTAAATAAAAATAATATTAAAATTAGTTTAATAACTGTTAAGACAAAGGAAACTTGAGAAACTGTGCAGCCAGGAGGAACCTATGAAGATATGACAATGTAAGGTAAGATTTGGGAACAGAAAAAGGACATAGGTAAAAACTAAGGAAATCTGAAAAAACTATGGACTTTAGTTAATAATAGTGTATCAGCCAGGCTGGCATGGCTCAGTGGTTGAGCATCAACCTATGAACCAGCACTCCAAAACCCCAACACACTGAATTTGGGAAAGTGGAAACACAGAAAACATCTGGGCAAATGGTGTCATTGTCGAATCACTGAATTATTCTTCAAAACCGCCCTATCTCCAGAATTCTAGTTATGTGAGATAATAATTTTACTTATTGTTTAAGTGACTTTTTTTGTCTTTTAACACTGGCAAGCGTTTAAGAGATGTTTAGACAGGGTTTTGTCCCTTAATGCTGAAACATCTTTCCTCATAATCTTGGCCTTCCTGTCAGCTAGTCACTATTCAAAAGACCCCCAGGGCCTGCTCACCATTCCAAACTCTCTGAAATGAGCAAGCAAAACAGAATGATTACAAACCATTTAACAGTAGCTGGAAGGAAGTATACCAAATTGAACAATAGGATGGGTGGCTTATTGGGAAACAAATCAAATAAAAGACAATATTAAATTTAAAAAAAACCCATGAGAACCCTTAAGGAGTTTAGAATATAACACCAAAGTTATAGGAATTTGGGGCTAAAAAACGTTATTCCTGGATTATAGAGTAATCAGGATCAGATCCAAAAGCAACTAAGTGTGTGGACGCAAAACCCTTGGAATATATCCAGGTGTCAAGAAATCAGATCACAGGTTATGTAATAGATCAATAGGAAACTATTCATTATTCTGTTTAAGACAGCCACTATTCTACCATCACAGTTGGAGATGTGGTCACCAATAAGAGAAGTAACAAAATATGTTTATATTTGAATTGTCAGGTTACTACAGTAATTGTTCTTTTCAAAATAAAATACGGCAGGTCATTGAATAACGTCGTTTCATGCAATGTCTTTTCATGATAATGTATATGAGATGCCTTAGTGGTTGGTTCTCAACCTTCTGGCCCTTTAAATACAGTTCCTCATGTTGTGACCCAACCATAAAATTATTTTCGTTGCTACTTCATAGCTGTAATGTTGCTACTGTTATGAATCGTCATGTAAATATCTGATATGCAGGATGGTCTTCGGCGACCCCTGTGAAAGGGTTGTTCCACCGCCAAAGGGGTCTTGACCCACAGGTTGAGAACCGCTGCCTTAGAAACTTAACTCTTGTTTATGTCAATTAGCTTTTGGTAGAATTGGTTTCGTTATACTCATGTTGCTTAAAGTCACAGAACGTATCAAAGTGAAGACTTTCTGTAGGTCTGTCTTTTGATACATGCACATATGGGTTTGAGGGTTTCTAATTCAATTTTTTTTTTAACTCTCATACTGTGAGGTTCAGATGGGAAACTACTTAAAGAAATAAAAGAGAGCCATAACCGGTTTGGCTCAGTGGATAGAGCATCAGCCTGTGGACTGAAGGGTCCCAGGTTCGATTCCAGTTAAGGGCATGTACCTTGGTTGCGGGCACATCCCCATGGAGAGTGTGCAGGAGGCAGCTGATCGATGTTTCTCTCTCATCGATGTTTCTAACTCTCTATCCCTCTCCCTTCCTCTCTGTAAATAAATTTTTTTTTTTAAAAAAAGAGAAACAAACTGATCTTGTAGATAGAAATTATTAACTTTGCTTATCCACTTCCCTTTTATATAGAAAAGCAGAAATGATTCACAGCTATTTGTGCCTTGCAAGATCAGAGTTCTTGACTCTTCAAGGAGAATCTAGTCCACTGTATAGAGAATGGCTTTAGGCCTGGCTGATACGATGCAGTGGTTGAACCTATGAACCAGGAGGTCATGGTTTGATTCCCGGTCAGAGCACATGCCTGGGTTTGGCTTGGTCCCCAGTGGGGGGCATACAAGAGACAGCCGATCAATGATTCTCTCTCACCATTGATGTTTCTCTGTCCCCCTCTTCCTTTCTCTCTCTGAAATCAATAAAAATATATTTTTTAAAAAAGGATGGTTTCAGAAAAATAACAATTTCACTCTATAAAAAATCAACATTCAACTCCTCTAATGACTATAATTCTATAACTAAATGACATAAAGATAGGTTTTAAGATCAAACATTAAAACATTAACTACCTCTGAATCACTTACTTTAGACTAGCTCTGGAATGAGTAGACGTTATTGCATCAAGATCTATTATTTCAGCGGTTTCAAAATAGAGACGTGCTATCTGTTTGTCACCAGATGAAGGGTAGACAAGGGTCTAGATTCCTGAAAGGACTGGATGAACCCATGAATCTTAATTCAGATTAGCAGATCAATTACTGTAATTGTTTAAAAGGAAGTAAAATGAAAGCTGGGGACCTTTCTTTGAACTGGACATTACTACTCAAATTCGACTTCACTGAAAATGCTTGGATAAAAATAGCAACCCATTTAACTGCTTTGGGTTTAGCTTATCTCCGATCAAAAGCATGATAGAATTCCTCTTGCCTAGTGCTATAACGAATACAGGGGGTGCGGATCTCTACAGTCCTTGCACAGAGAGCCTGAGCTATTCAGATTATGGTAACCGAATCAAGAGTCACAGCCATTGTATAATGGCCGCAGCATCAGTAATTGCGCTTTACAACGATAATTACTGGTTTCTTACACTGGAGTAATTGTGCATTCACTGAAGTTTTCCATCCTATGTCATAAATATAATCTAGTTGCTTTACAGTTTATGAACGTTAATCAGCATACCCATAAAGTTTTACATTGCTTTCTATTTGGAATGTAGTAAAATTTATCTTGTGATGATAGCAATAGCTGCTGCAAACGGACATAGATGTTATATAGACTGGTAAGTAATCACAAATTGAGCCTGCTTTCAGAGGCGATTTTTCAGAAGCCCCAGCAAGGATTAATCTATTGCCATTCAAGAACATGTTTTTGGGGAGGTTTGGTTATTTTTTTAAATTATCCTGCAGCACTAACAGAAAACAAGGTATCAGAAACTTTAAATAAATTATAGTTAAATAAATTAAATTACAATTTTATCTAGCAAGTTGGTCTCATTTTTTAAACATTTCTCTAAACTTTGAAGTAGTATTGTGCTGTGAAGGTATTCTTAAAATCTCTAATTTTTTTTTTAAGCAGCTGTACCACATGGAGCTAAGATATGTTTGGTGTTTTAATTAGAGATTGAATTTTTTTAATATATATTTTTATTGATTTCAGAAAGGAAGGGAGAGATAAAAATATCAATGATGAGAAAAACCATTGATTGGCTACCTCCTGCACATCCCCTCCTGGGGATTAAGCCTGCAACCTGGACATGTGCCCTGACCGGGAATCGAACTGTGACCTCCTGGTTCATAGGTCGACACTCAACCAGTGAGCCACTCTGGCCAGACAGAGATTTGAATTTTTAACAGGAGATTCAATTTGACACTTTAAAAATAGATAACAAGTGGAATGACTAGTTCCATTGTTCCGGCAACAGTGCAGAAGTACGTCTTCTCCGCACTGTCCCTTTCTGCTGGGTCCCATGGGGGGGGGGGGGGGGGTTAATTTCAAGCTATTGCTGGCCTTGTGAGCCACCAGGAAAGGAATTGCCAAGTCATTTGGGTAACGTCGTGGAAAGCCCTAGCCATGACATCCTCTGGAAAACATTAGGTGGAAGAGTCGCCTGCACAGGCTGAGGCTCCCATGCTCCGTCTGTGGCCCCACACCTCTGGTTGTCTTCAGGCATCGATGTTGAGATTAAACTCTCCGGTGCTATTCCAGGAATCCAAGCCCATAATGCTGATGTAGAAGCAACGGCAAGAGTAATAACAGATTTGCCCCTGGCCAAGTAGCTCAGTCGGTTAGATCATTGTCCTGCAAGGTTTCAGGTTCAATACCTGGTCAGGAAATTTCCCAGCCGGTGTGGCTCAGTGATTGAGCATTGACCCATGAACCAAGAGATCACCGGTCAAGGCACATGCCTTAATATTTATATTGATCCTCACCTGAGAATATTTTTCCATTGATTTTTAGAGAGAGTGGAAGGGAAGGGGAGAAACATCAATGTGAGAGCGACACATCTATTGGTTTTTCTCCTGCACAGGCCTGGACCAGGGCTGGGAATTGAACCTGGGTGTTGCTTGAGGTACATGCCCTTGACCAGAATCGAACCTGGGACCCTTCAGTCCATGGCCCTACACTCTATCCACTAAGCTAAACCAGATAGGGCTAAAAAAAAAAAATAATGATATATATATATATTTTTTAATATATTTTATTGATTTTTTACAGAGAGGAAGGGGGAGAGATAGAGAGTCAGAAACATCAATGAGAGAGAAATATCGATCAGCTGCCTCCTGCACATCTACTGGGGATGTGCCCGCAACCCAGGTACATGCCCCTGACCGGAATCGAACCTGGGACCCTTCAGTCCGCAGGCTGACGCTCTATCCACTGAGCCAAACCGGTTTCGGCTAAAAATATATTTTTAAGAAAATAAATTAAAAAGAAAAAAGAGCCCTAACCAGTTTGGCTCAGTGGATAGAGCGCCGGCCTGCGGACTGAAGGGTCCCAGGTTCGATTCCGGTCAAGGGCATGTACCTTGGTTTCAGACACATCCCCAGTAGGGAGTGTGCAGGAGGCAGCTGATCAATGTTTCTCTCTTATTGATGTTTCCAACTCTCTATCCCTCTTCCTTCCTCTCTGTAAGAAATCAATAAAATATATATAAAAAATAAATAAAAGAAAAGAAAAAGAAAAAAAGAGTCCTGACAGATTTGAGATAGAATTATCCTTGACCCCCCCCCCCCCCCCCGCCCCATATGGCCATATAACCAGGACAACAGTGTGTAGGGTGGGTGGGGAGTCAAGGAGAGCTCTTGGGTTTCTGGTAAGAATAACTGTATGCAAGGAGCTGCCTTTCACTGAGAGAGAGAAGACTGGAGGAGGGGCAGATTTCTGAGGTGGGAGTGGGGGGGGGGGGATGAAGACTCAGTAGTTGGAGATGGTTTACATTTGAGATACCTAAGGCACATCTCGGTGGAGATGCCAAGTAGGTGATGGAATATCCAGGTCAAGCTCTAAAGAAAAGCGTGAGTCAGGTAATAAATTTTAGAGTTGTCCCTGTGGGGTGATAATTGAAACCACAGGGCTGGGTCAGATTGCTCCGGGATAACTGGGTGGAATGTACAGAAGGCCCGGGGCCTTGCCTGGAAAACTTGAGGAACTGTCCTGCCCTCCGTCTGCTAGACTGACTTCCCGCAGACCGAGATCTCTGCCTAATTCTCACTTTTTTTTTTCAAAACACTCCAGCCTCAGTCTCTGTGAGGCAACCCTTGCTCCACTGCGTCCTCATCCTTTTTCTGCAGAGTGCTGATCACAGTTTGCAGGGAGTGATTCGTGCTCACTTATTCTGTAGGTGGCTCTCCCCTGGGACGTATGGTTCATGAGGGCAGAGGCCACTGGCTTCCATTGGCATCCCCGGCGCCTAGCACAGTGCCTGGCACGTCATTCTAAACCAAGTAACGAGCCGGAGGGGACGTGGCGTGGACAGTGATTGAACGTATGAGGAGCCTGTTAAGGTGATAATTCAGCAATGGTTAAAAAATGTAACAACTTAAGACATTCGTCAGTTATTGCCATCTTGAATTTTCTAAGGGAAGAATAAATGAAGTAGCAAAGGACTCGAGCATTTTAGTTTCCCACTCTCCGGGAAGCGGGTGGGATATACACAGATGGATGCTGAGGGGGAACTTCATATGGCCAAGTGCAAACAATTCACCAACCGTCCAAGTTCTATCCCAAACTCCCGGGGTTTAGAGCCTGTCTCTTCGCCGAGGTCCTCTTACATATGACGAATATAGTCCATAAGGACGCATTGTTGAAACGCATGCTCTCACTGTTGCATTGAAACATCTGCTGGTATGTTTCCGTTGTAACTTCAGAAAACAAGGTGGACAGGACGTTCATGTCACTGACATGCGGCTGATCTCACCCAAAGTGCCGTGTTTGTGATTGTTCCTGGTCCCAGAAGCTTCTTTCTGAAGTTGGACAGAGGTTTCTCCCTCCAGGGACTTAGTAAATCGCACACAGAGCAGGCCCTCAGCCTCCGGGAAGGGTGAGGGCTGTACAGTGTGACCTGGACAAGCAGCTGCCCCCGTGTTTGGCATGACTGTTCCTAAGAGAGCCAGTGCTTCCTGCTGCCCCTCGGTATCCAGAAATTCTCCGTGCAACACCTGGCCGTTTGCTTCCATGTGCACGTGTGCATGTTACCTCGCCCAGCGCTGCCTGTCTTGCTTCCGATTCCTTGGCGGCCTGACTGCCTATTGTACAAGAAGATGCCTGGCTGCGCATTATTTTTCAAAATTCATGTATGAATCATAGAATGCTAGAATCGGTAGGTCCTAGGAGTCATTATCTCCTCCCATTTCCTCTCCTCGGGTCATTGCATTGTTTTCTGGGTTTCGTTAATTTGGGCAACACAATGTCTTGCGAACGGTGGGAAGCCAGCACGCCCCCGGCCTCTGGTACTCAGAACGACATACCCGACATACTCGGGGCACTTGTTGAGATGAGCATCTTCCCAGTAACGGACGAAGGGACAATTATTGAAGCCGTCGCTATTTTGTTCAAATAAAACATTGACGCAGGTGTGAGTCTTCAGGGAGGTTTTTGTGTTGTTTTCCTTTAATTAATGCAGATTTTGAGACCTGCTGTCTCAACATGTTTTCCGAGATGCATCAGGAGTAAGTGACCCAGAGTCATCACAGCCAATGGAATTTACACGCACCCCGGACTCCAGGCCCCAAATCCAGATCACGTCTCAGGTAACGGTGAGCCCTTAATTTAATACGGAAAAGTCGTATTTTAAAATGCAATTTAAGGCCATCTTTGAGCCATTGAGAATTTCCGAGTGCAGCATCCTGACCGTATTTTCCCCAAGAAACATAGGTTAATGCTTTGAGATAAAAACAGCCCCGGGGCATCGCAAGGCATTTCTGTGCGAGCAGAGCAATGGCCGCTCCAGGCTAGAACTATTTATCAATTCTCCTGCCAGAACACTTGCCGGCAGGCGTGCGAGTCTGAGCTGCAGATGAGGAACTCTGCACGGGAAACCGCTCTCTCTGGGGGAAATTCACTCAGTGAAATCGCTCCCGTCGATGATAATTTTCCCGACACCCGCTCCATCCTTATCGGCACCGCACAGTCTCTCTCCAAATGACCCTTCCTAGTTACGGTCGCTGGTCTTCCCCGGGAGTCCCTGACATCGCCACGTGGTCTGGGGTCTCAAAGCAAGCTCTTCTGCTCCCATTTCCACCGAATCCCAGGAGCCCAGTCTGAGCCGCTACTTTTTAAGAAATGTGTGGAGATGAGGAACCCTATTTTGTGGCCAGGAAGAGAAGGGCGTGTGGCACATTCTCCTTTACACGTCCAAGTAGAATTTCGCTCATCACCCTCTCGCTTCAGACTCCGGGAGGAAAGCCATCCAGTAAACAGGGAAGCCGCCCCTGACAGGCAGGCAGGCCCTGCAGAAAGAATTCGGTTCATGGCCGCCAGGCCTGCCTCGCTGCATCTGAACGAGGCCTCCTTATCCCAAGGAGAGTCTGACAGATTTTAGGGTTTCTGGTCACACAGCTGCTCTCTCCAGGGGGAAGTGAAGAGTGCAGAACAGAAGGAAACAGCAGAGGCTTTTCATCTGTTCCAGGCCAGGAAGGTGAGGGCAGGGCCTCACTCAGGACTTGAGAGGCCGGGAGCTCTGGGAAGATTAGATTCCTTACAAATTCCTCGAGAGTCAAGTCAGTAGCAAGTGAGACATTTCAAAATGCAAAGCTTCCGCGTAAACCTAAGAGCTTCTCCTCGGCGTTCCTGGCTTGTAAGACTTTGGGTAAGTGTGTCCCTGGCTTTGCCGGTGCCCTCCGAGCAATGCAGGGTGGGCAGGGGCCTCCGTGAGACCTGCATTTCCTTGCTTATCGCTCAGCCCCGAGTCTTGCGCACAGTAGGTCCTTGCTTCATCAATGGATCAGGGTGGGGCTGGGTAGTGGGGAAGAAGCCCTCCCTCCATCACGGGCTGATGGGGAGCCGCCAACACCGTTCCATCTCCGGGGCCTCCTTAGACCGAGATTGTGGCTGTTCTCCAGGCGTGTCATCAGCACCTGGTGGAAGTGCCTTTTGAGGTTTGCTGGCTGAGCAGGAGGGTGCTCACCTTCCCTGCTCCCGAGTCGGCAATCCCCCAGGGTGTGGCCTTGGCACGTGGCATCCCCAGGCCTGCTTTCCTGCTGCATGCACCTGCGGGGTCAGCAAACTCTGACAGGTGCATGGCCTCCCGCCTTTACTCCTTCCCAACTATGCATTTTCAGGAAATGACAAAGGCGTTATTGTAAATTATGAGTCCTTGGCCTAGTTTTTCCCAATCGGTACACCTGAGAGGGTGTGTGTGTGTGTGTGTGTGTGTGTGTGAGTTTTGGGAGAGGGAGAGAGAGATAGAAACATGGATGAAGAGAGAGAATCATTGACCGGCTGGCTGCCTCCTACACGCCCCCCACTAGGGATCAAGCCTGCAACCCAGGCATGTGCTGTGTCCAGGAATCGAACTATGACCTCCTGGTTCATGGGTTGATGCCCAACCACGGAGCCACACCAGCGGGCAGTTTTGCTTTTCTAAAAGAATGACTGAAACACCGTTAGTTAGGTGGAATACTTTTGCCGTAGTCCAAGTATAGTCACAATGTTTACAGGCTCATTTTCACAGAGTAAAAAAGCAAGTTGCTGAGAAAAAAGACAATATAAATAAAAGTTTATAACACAGTGTATCCATCTTTCCCCCACTTAAAATTTGAAAATAAGCCAAAAATGTTGGGGGTTTTTTTGTGGGTTTTTTTTTTTTTCTGTTTGAGAGCTAAAGAATGCCATTGCGGGGCCTTAAACTGTAGTTATATGGGGCCAAAATAAAAACTCAGCAAGAGTCAAGTACTAATGTTTGCTTCACAGTAAACGTTAGGTTTAATATGGCCTCCCTTGTTTAAAGACGTGTATCCTGAGCCCACAAGCACGCTTTTACTGCTCGTAACGTGAACAGTCTAGGCGAGTGATGGCGAACCTTCTGAGCTCGGCGTGTCAGCATTTGAAAAACCCTAACTTAACTCTGCTGCCGTGTCACACACAGAAACTTTTTGATCTTTGCAACCACAGTAAAACAAAGACTTATATTTTTGATATTTATTTTATATATTTAAATGCTATTTAACAAAGAAAAATCACCCAAAACAATGAGTTCGCGTGTCACCTCAGACACGCATGTCATAGGTTCGCCGTCACTGGTCTAGTTACAGTGATTCCATCAGGCTGGCGGAGGCGGAGGGTGGGGAAACGGAGACTCTTCATCCCATGCATCTTGCATTACAAAGTATCTAAAAATAATGGCACAGCGGCATGCGTTACAGACACAGACCACAGACGTGACGTGACCTGTGTTCTAATTGTGCCTCTCTGAGCCACTGGACTAAGTCACTCATATTAAAATAAGTCCCCAGTAGCCACCCCCACGGAGCACCGCGCTGTCACATACACTGGTGGCTGTCAGCGGAGAGTCGAAAGGAAATGGGTTAAGCCCCATGAATACAGGACATCATGAATGACTTTGATACAAATTAAAACTACAGACAACCCGTGTTCGTTCGATTTGAAAAAAAAATTAAATCCAGACTCTTGGACGCTCTGCTTCTTTCTGGAGCAGGGGTTCTCCCGGCCCCGTGCTGGTCTCTGAGACACAGGCTCAGGCAGGCGTCTGGGAGGAAATCAACGAGGGACCCAAGAAGCGGGAGAGGGGCAAGAGACAGGCTCTCAAAAGGGTGGGTTTTATTTAGAATTTTTTCCTTAATATATTTTTATTGATTTCAGAGAGGGAGGGAGAGGGGGAGAGAGATAGAAACATCAATGATGAGAGAGAAACATCTATTAGCTGCCTCCTGCACACCCTCTACTGGGGATGTACCCACAACCAAGGTACATACCCTTCACCTGAATCGAACCTGGGACCCTTCAGGCCACAGGCCAACGCTCTATCAGTGAGCCAAACCGGTTAGGGCATGCCTTTCCCTATTTTGAATGGAGTCACCATTTGCCCTTCTTTGCTGCAGGTTAACTCAAATATACTTCCATGCTCCTACCAGCAGCTATTGTCTCTGGCTCTTTAATTATCCTTCTGGCTCTTTGAACGTTCCCCCAGATCTCACTGTCTGATGTCCCAGAGCCCAAGCGTGGACATGATATGTTTGGAATGGCTGGCGGAGCTGACGTCGAATTATTATTGCTATGTTTCCTACTCCAAGTTATGCAGACTCGTATCAGCTTTTGCTGTTGTTTTTGAGAATCAGCCTAGACTTCTTGTGACAATGTTTAAATAGTCCAATGAACTTTTCCAGCTATAGACTATTCCATGGAAGGCAGCTAGCTTATTTTAATACTTGGTGTCTTCAGTTTCATTTCCAAGGTGTGTGTGCATGTTACTTTAATACTGCTTTTCACCAAGTTTTCCCTCTCCATCCACATACACAGCATAATGTCGAATGGCGTTGCGTCCTCCCAACGGTGACAAAGCACCTGGCGGAACTTGAATCATGTTCATTCCATCCCCGAAACGACCTCATGGCGTGCTGCGACAACCCCAGGCTTCACCTGCGAGCTCCCTTTCCCCACATTTCGGAGGCCATCGCCTTTTACACGGAGAGTTCGCAGGCCTAACTACATCCTCCAGCCTCCGGACGGGCGGTTTCTTTCCCCCAGTAATCCTTTGTGTGACTCTGGACCAGCGATGGTGAACCTTCTGAGCTCGGCGGGTCAGCATTTTGAAAAATCCTAACTTAACTCTGGTGCCGTGTCACATATAGACATTTTTTGATATTTGCAACCAGAGTAAAACAAAGACTTATATTTTTGATATTTATTTTATATATTTAAATGCCATTTAACAAAGAAAAATCAACCAAAACAATGAGTTCGCGTGTCACCTCTGACACGCGTGTCATCTCTGATTCGTCATCACTGCTCTAAACCAAAGCTTTACTCCTACACACATGGTCTGCTTAACCCCGTGGTAAGCAAATGCAAGTAGTCCAAATACAGCAGCGGTTCTCAACCTGTGGGTCATGACCCCTTTGGGGTCGAATTACCCTTTCACAGGGGTCCCCTAAGACCATCAGAAAACACATATATAATTACATATTGTTTTTGTGATTAATAACTATGCTTTCATTATGTTCAATTTGTAACAATGAAAATACATCCTGCAGATCAGATATTTACATGATGATTCATAACAGTAGCAAAATTACAGTTATGAAGTAGCAACGAAAATAATTTTATGGTTGGGGGTCACCACAACATGAGGAACTGTATTAAAGGGTCGCGGCATGAGGAAGGTTGAGAACCACTGAAATACAGTATTGGTATCTGAAATCCAAAACCAAACTCATTCTCGTTATTATAACCTCTCCGTTCCCCAATGTTTCTCCTCCTAAGTATGTCCTCTCTGGGCCTCCGCACCACTCCATGCCCGAGTTTGAGGGATCAATAATTCATTTCTCTGTCTTTCCTCTCACTATCCACATCTCATTGGCTTCCCGGTCCTGATGAGTTTGACTCTCCGTGTTCTGCTGAGTTTCCCTCTTAAATAGGACCCTTCCTCTCTATTTCCTGCTACCACGTGAGTTCAGGCGTACTCAGCGTCTCTTGATTGGACTACAATTGTTTTGGGGTTTTCCCTGTAACCCATCATTCTCTCCTTTCTTGAAACACATATCATGTCATATTTTGCCTTTAAAAAGTCACATTATTTCCATGGCTTAATGTGCATTCAAAACCCTGACATCACCTGCCTCTTCACCCACCTCTCCTGCCCCTTCTCCTCCTCCCTCCTTCCTCCCAAATCAAACCCGACACCAGGGATGGGAGAGGTGTCCAGTGGAATTCGCTGGAAGTGGCTGCTGACACAATAGTTTTAAAAAGGAGCATGACAGGTTGGCCACGTCTGCCAAGAAGGGGTGGCGGTAACGGCAGCATCTACATCAGCTCCTCGCGCTTCATCTGACCAGACGAAGTGAATGTTTAAATTTTCCTAACTCTTCCTTTGCTTTGGTACCCGTGACGTTTTAATCCCTAGACTGGCCACCTGCACGCGAGTCTTCCTCAATACTGTCACAGGTATGTTTTTTATGTTACTTTATTTTAATATATTTTTATTGATTTCAGAGAGGAAGGGAGAAGGAAAAAGAAATATCAATGATGAGAGAGAATCATGGATCGGTTGCCTCCTGCATGCCCCACACTGGGGATCGAGCCCACAACCCAGGCATGTGCCCCAACTGGGAATTGAACCGTGACCTCCTGGTTCGTAGGTCAATGGTCAACCACTGAGCCACACAGGTATCTCTTTAAAAACTACTTAATAAATGGTATTTTGACAGAAGATGAGCATATGAAAACAGGTCCGCGTCTCACATCCTACACCAGTGATGGCAAACCTATGACACACGTGTCACTTCTGAACTCATTTTTTTGGTTGATTTTTCTTTGTTAAATGGCATTTAAATACATAAAATAAATATCAAAAATATAAGTCTTTGTTTTACTATGGTTGCAAAGATCAAAAAATTTCTATATGTGACACGGCACCAGAGTTAAGTTAGGGTTTTTCAAAATGCTGACACGCCGAGCTCAAAAGGTTCGCCATCACTGGCCTACACCAAATGTAGATGAAAGATCCAAGACATTTATAGCTGTGAGAAGACAGAGCTGTAAATGTTCCAGAATGCATCACGAGAAGAATTCGCTTACAGCCGTGGAGTGGTGAAGGGCATTCTAACTACGATTTAAATTCCAGAAATCATGGTAGAAAGATTGGTAATTTTAACTCTCTAACCAAAATCAACTATAAGGTAAATACAAGAAAGCAAACAACTAGCAAAAAAAACTCCACAACACTATAAGCAAATGCATAGACTGGGAGAATTATCAGCAACTCTTATCAAAAAAGTAATTTTAGGCACTTTCCCTCCCCTCAGCACACCCCTGCCTTTCCTGTGCCCCTCCCTCCCTCCCTCCCTCCCTAAAAAAAAAAAAAAAAAAAAGTAATTTTAGTCCTAGCCAGCTTAGCTCAGTGGATAGAGCCTCGGCCTGCCGATCAATGATTCTCTCTCATCACTGATGTTTCTCTCTCTCTCTCTCTCTCTCCCTCTCCCCTCCTCTCCGAAATCAAAATAAAAATATTTTTTTAAAGTTGTTTCAACACATAAAGAGCTTTCAGAAATCAACAGGAAATTACTAACAACGTAAAAATGGACAAAAGAACGCTGGGGGTGCTCCGGGGCACTGGCTCGGAAACGGCCGGAAAAGGTAAAGGCGGTGAGGCAATGTCTGCCCTTAGGTGGTGTGTCCGCGGCGGGGTGAGGGTCAATACAGACGTAATTCCGATCAATACCTATGTCATTAGAAGGCAGAATGTGGCTGCTGCCTTAGGAGTTACGAGTCAGGTCGTATGGGACTTGGAGCAAAGGAGAAATCTCCAAGAGTACTGCCTATCTGAAAAGTTCAGTAGAATCTGCAAAGGGGTTTTGAGAGACGATGTGCTTTTCCCAAGAGAGGACGGGGTATTTCGTCCAGAAAATAAACTGCCTGCAGGGCAGAGGCCAGTGACGCCTACCGCGCCTCCCTTATCCGAAGGGGATTCCTCCCAAGATCCCCGGGGGACGTTCGAAACCGTGGCTAGTGCTGAGCCTTGTCTCTACTGCCTTTTCCTGTGCGTCAGGGGCGGGGGCTGTCCGGCCCAGGGCCCGATAAGGCCCCAGAAGTCACTTGGCCTGGCTCTGCACCAAGGCACTAGGGGCGAGTTAATTAAATGCTCGACCAAACACAGCAGGCTAATTTTAAGTGGATCATTTTGTATGGCCCGAGAATGATGTAATCCATATCCAAATGGCCTTGGCAGAGACCCCCGCTATCCGTACATACGTATGCTAAAGTTTAATTTATACATTAGGCTCAGCGAGAGAGTAACAACAGGAAAGCAATGACCTAGGACAATGATAACTATACCCTGTAATACAGAGAAGCGTACCTCTCTTTCTCTGATCTGAGAACCAAGGTAGCGACAGAGCACCGGCCAGCTGGACAAGCAATGACTCCCCTCCAGGTAAGACGAGGCAGGGCAGCATGAGATTGTACCCCGCTCCTCAGAGCGGTTCACAGTTTAAAACTTCGGAACTGGCCCGGCCGGTGTGGCCCAGTGGTTGGGCGTTGACCCTTGAACCAGGAGGTCACGGTCAGGACACATGGCTGGGTTGTGGGCTTGATCCCCAGTGTGGGGCGTGCAGGAGGCAGCCGATCCATGATTCTCTCTCATCACTGATGTTTCTCTCTCTCTCTCCCCCACTCCCTCCCTCTCTGATAGCAACACAAACACATTTTTTTAAAACACCTACGAACTGTTGATTTCTGGAATTTTCCATTTAATATTTTCAGGCTGCAGTTGACTATGGATAACTGAAACGGCGGATGAGGGGGAAGTACTGTACAAGCGCATGGATTGCCAAGTGGACACTGATTCAAAACAGGAGGTAGAGGTTCTTAAACTTGGCAGCATATTCCTATCACCTGGGAGATTTTAAAATCCCCGCGTGCAGGCCACAACTAGGCCAATTCAACTAGAAACCTGGGGTGGGGAGGTGCAGGGGGCGGGCGGGAGGAGGGTGGGATGGAGGTGGAACCCAGGGTCTACAGTTTCACAAAACTGCCCAGGGCAGCAGGTCCTGGGCCAGCAGCATTCTCATCTCCTGTGCCGGGTCAGAATGCAGAATGCCAGGCCCCACCCTGCACTTACCACATCAGAACCTGCATTGTGACTGCGTCGCCAGTAATTCTCACAGCCACTGGCCAGTGTGAGTCCTGCTCTAGAGAGCGCTGTCCTCCTCCGGGGAGTGGCCATCCCTTGGCGGGGGGTCAGTGTTTCCCCCAGGAAATGTGGACCCTGAGGTAGTAGACATTTTAATTTCCCCATGCACTCTGCTGGTAACAACTCAAGAAATCGGTGGAAGCCATCAAAAGCCGGTGCTCTGGAGGGAACGTGGGTTAGGGGAGTTTATCTAAAGCTTGGGTGGTTCTGCCAGGTCGGCGTGGCTCAGCGGTTGAGCGTTGACCTCTAGGCACCAGGAGGTCAAAGTCTGGTTCCTGGTCAGGACACCTGTCCCGGTTTCGGGCTCGATCCCCAGTGGGGGGTGTACAGGAGGCAGCCGATCCATGATTCTCTCTCATCATTGATGTTTCTCTCTCTCCCTCTCCCTTCCTCTCTGAAATCAATACAAATATATTAAAAATACATAAACAAAATAAACCTTAGGTGGATTTAAGGCGCAAGGTTTTTTTGAGCTGCTAAAGCAGCGGTTCTCAACCTGTGGATCGCGACCCCTTTGGGGGTCGAACAACCCTTTCACAGGGGTCACCTAAGACCATTGGAAAACACATATATAATTACATATTGTTTTTGTGATTAATCACTATGCTTTCATTATGTTCAATTTGTAACAATGAAATGGGGTGTCACCACACCATGAGGAACTGTACTAATGGGTCGCGGCGTTAGGAAGGTTGAGAACACCATGGTGCGGTGAAGTTCAGTGTGGAGCCCTGGAGGAAGATACGGGGGGGTGCGGATAGGGGAGCGCCTCCAGTTCCCAGCTCTCCTTCCCACCTCCCTCAAGCAAAATGTAAAAGGCACTTTGGAAACAAAGCTACAAAGGCTTGGAGGGCTTGGATGCCTGGAGTAATGCTTCGATACTTAATTGTGGTAAGGCCAGGCCACCCTGTATTTCTAAAGCCAGGGTTATAACTGCGACACAAACAAACAAACAAAAAAACTTGCTCCCTTGTGGCCTGGCTGGAAATGTAACTGGCAGGAAGGCAACGGTGGAAGACAGTTCCCCACAAAGGCTCCTACTATGTATCAGCTCCTACTATGTACCAGATGCTATTCCAAGTCCCTGAACTTCATCCCTTGGTGCTACGTCTAGTCGGTGGGCTTCCTGGAAAGCTTATGTCACTGTTGCTAGAACGAATGATCTCACAAGATAAGAAGCAGGACGCGTGGCTGAGTCAGAGCAACCGATGGCTCCAAGCTGAGGCTGTCAGCGAGGGGTTCATTCGAGGACCAGAGACCAGGAGCCCCAAGAAAGTGGGGTTCAGGACAGGCGGACCCACACCTCAGAAGGCCTCTGGGCCTCCCCTGCTAACGAGGTTGCCAACAGTTACAAAAGTTTAAATGGCAGCACTAGCAGGCGGCTTTCAAGCAATAATAAATACCAGCAAACATGTCTCCTGCTCCCACAACCCTCATATGCTGTCATTCTTCCTCAAGCTACGTGTTGCACCGAGCAAGGGTTTCCTTACCCCTGCGGGGATGCTGGATAGAGCCACTTCTATGGGTAAGTGCACGGATGAATTGGCAACGAGAAGTCAGTCAAAGCCTTAATCTGCTGACCACCCACTGAATGAACACAGGCCCAATTACTTCTGCAACACACTCGGCATTTTTGTAAATAATCCGTAAGAGCAAAAGTCAAAAACTTCTTATAGAATAGGGTTCTGTAAGTTTTTTTGATAGTTTTTTTTTTAAGAAATGTCTAAGCACTTTCAAAATTATAAATGCTCAAAGACGATAGATAATCGCTGAGAACAGCTGTCCTATTCCTTTATAAGTGTCCAGAGCATGCAGTTATTTTGTTGTTAAGGGAACACAAGCACCGTAACAAGGGAAGAGAGAAACCGTGCAATGTACCAGGCAAGGCACACAGACAGCACACAACGGAAAAACACATCTCCCTTTGAGCTGAAAGGAAACAGAAAACATTTTCCTATCATCGAGGAGGAAGGAAGACATCGCTGGACAAGAAATAGGTATTTCCCAGCGGTGATCGAGGGGGCCCTAGGCGGGTGGGGTGAGGGCACAGCCGGACCCCAGGTCCGAAAGAATCGCTATGGGCCCTGCGAACAGAACCTCGATTTACAGAGCAAATCAATCCACTTACAGGAAGTGTTTCCCTTCAACTGCTGGGAGGCAGGCCAGTCCCTTCTCCTTCTCTGAATGAATGGAAGGCTAGGCCGCCAGCGGCCTCCCACCCCAGGAATGCGTGCGCCCCATCACAGGGCAGTTGTGAAACCCACCCGCTTCCAGGAGCTGTATCAACACGTCCCGCCCCTCCCCACACTGAGCCCACGGTGCAGGCTGCATGGGAGCCTGGAACAACTGAAAGGCTCGCACAGGAATTCACCACCGGCCCCAGCTACAGTGGCTGTTTTCCTACCTAGGACCACCATTTGCATGTTTATCACTTGAGTCTTTGGAGCCCAGGAATGCGGCGCTCACAAAGGGCCTGTCTTCAGGCGCAGGCTCAGTACAGAGCACATTAGAAGGAAATCCCGGGAGCTGGCCCTGGAATGTCCATTAGGACGGGAGTCTCTCTCAGACGGAGCTGCGAGTGGGGTTTTCAAGGAAACTCAGGAGGCTCGAAGATGTCCTTTCACGCCGCGGAATGAATGCCAAGTCTCTTATATAGTGACTAGAGGCCCGGTGCACAAAATTCGTGCAAGAGTAGGCCTTCCTTCCCCTGGCTGCTACACCAGCTTCCCTCTGCACCCGGGACCCAGGCTTCCCTCAGAGACCCGGCTTCGTCTGGAAGGATGTCCGGAAGGATGTCCAGTCTAGTATATTACACTTTATTATTATTATATATAGATTATCCAATGCATTTCTATGGCCACTGCCCTTTAACACAAATAGTTATCTTTTCCCTCTAAACTTTGGCATATATATATATATATATATATATATATATATATACACACACACACGCATATATATATATATTCCATTCTGTCTTTGACTAAAACTGCTTCCAGTACATGAGCAGTGAGGTGAAACTCAGCACAGAATCATCAACTCATCCAGCCTAAGGCGAGGGGAAGTCTTAGGAAAACACTACTCATATTTTTAAACTTCTAGCTCTGATTATTAAAAAGTGGAAATTGACGAGTATATTTTTTCTTAGATTAACTATTTTTGGTTACACTGCTGACGTGCAGAAGGAGCTTGCCATGTCCGCACAGCCCTGTGTTACTGTTGTCGTAGCGTCTGCAGTGTACTCTACAGTAGAGGCAATATGAAGAGGCAAAATGGTTTGGTTTAGTTTAATTTGTCATGAAGTGTCTCAAATGACATTTGGCATGAAGCTCATTGAAAATGACTACAATATGATGTCAAACACTGAGCACACAATTAAAAATAAGCAACATTCCCCAAATGAACACACAATAAAGACACTACCTTTAATCTTAATGAGAGAAATGAAAATCTCTAAAATAAAAGAATTAATTTGCTTATTACTATGCATTGATTATTTTAATTGATCAGTTCCTTAGATGATCCTATATAATTATAGCCTAATATGCTATGTCTGACCATTTGTTCTGTCATTCGACCAGTCACTATGATGTGCTCTGACCACCAGGGGGCAGATGCTCCAACTGATAGGTTACCTTGCTGCTGTGGTCTGGCTTATCGGGACTGGGAGAGATGGGCTGGGCATGCCCTGGAGCCCTCCCTTGGTCTCTCCCAGGCCCCGATTGTGCACCGGTGGGGTCCCTCAGCCTGGCCTGTGCCCTCTCATGATCCGGGACCCCTCGGGGGATGTCGGAGAGCCAGTTTCAGCCTGATCCCCACAGGCCAGGCTGAGGGATCCCACTAGTGCAAGGATCCGTGCACTGGGCCTCTAGTCTATATATAAAAATTAGAGCCCTGGCCAGTGTGGCTCAGTTGGTTGAATGTTGTCCCAGGCACCAAGAGGTCCATGGTCCGATACCCGTGCCCTGACTGACTGCACCGGGTGGGATTGTGGGCTTGGTCCCCAGTAGGGGGCGTGCAGGAGACAGACGATCAACAATGCTCTCTCATAGATGTTCTTTTTTTCTCTCTCCCTCTCCTTTCCTCTTTCTCTCTAAAACCAATAAAATATATTTTTAAACAATTACAAAGGAATAGTGCTTAGGCCATTTATTAATGTTGTAGATTTTAGGGCTTAATAGAATAAACTTGAATGTGGATGACTTTCAACATTTGAGGAAGCAAATTAAGCAGCAACAAAAGCAGAAACATCTAGGGGAAGTGGAATAAGGAATCAAAAGGAAAGACTCAGCAATGGAGATGAAGGGTAACTGAACACAACGGTGAACCCTTAAGGATCATTTCACTGTTCTCCATCTACCTCGGATGTGTTTAGGAGTTTGGACTCTTCGTGAAGAGAGAGAGAGAGAGAGAGAGAGAGAGAGAGAGAGAGAGAGAGAGAGAGAGAGAGAGAGAGAGAGAGAGAAACCCTGTAGGAAAAACTAAAAGTCAAACAAACATCTGAGTGAACTTGGCCCTGGAATATGCCCTTGACACTGTGATTTTATCACTTCTTAAAGGATATGACGAAGCTATTAAAATAATTTCCAAAGGGCATGGAGTGTTTCCAACGGTGAGGTAAAGAAGTCTGTAATCATGGAAGCTTTACTTACTTAGCCACAGCAAATTAAGATGGTCAGATACCGCTATAAAGTGTCAATGATGAGTTTAAGGTTTTATATTAACATGTCTTTACACTTCCTTCCCTCCCTCCACCCCCTCTCCACCTTCCTCTCTCTCTTTTATCTTTTAATTGGAAAACAGGCTTTTTATGGTCCTTTAATTCTGGTGCCAGCATAACCCGAAGCACTAACATGGAGCAAGGCTCACGGGGAGCCTGTAGCCCGCCCCACAGCTCCATGTGCCCCCAAGAGCGAGAGCAAGAGCGAGCTTTCCTTAAAATAATGAGAACAGCACGAACACTCAGCCACAGGGAGGGGTACACTGTGGTAAAGCCACGCAAGGGAATACCGTGTAACAGAAGAACAAATTATGGCTACATGGAACAATGTAACTGAATCTCACTGACTTAATGCTGATTGAAAGAAACCATACACCCCAAAGTACAGTTTATGGTTCCATTTCTATAAAATTCAAAAGCAGCCGCGTGGGTTCCGAGAGCAGAGTGACTGACAGGGAAGCGACCCCAGGGAGCCTGCTGGGTGGCGGGTACATCCTAGATCTTGACCTGGTGGGAGTAAGTAGATAGTTTATCCATGTAGGAAAAATTCAATGAGCTTTCCACTTTCAGATGTGGGCACATCCCTGTATGTATGTTATCGGCAATTACAGTTAAAATAAAGAAAGTACAAGAAAATTCACAGCTGCGGAAGAAAATACAAGTTAGGAAGCCTCCATCAAAATGCTAATGGGTTCAACCAACGTGAAACAGAGAGTCCCATCTTTAAAAATACAGAGGAATGCCTGGCTGATACTGCTCAGTGGTTGAGCGTCAACCTATGAACCAGGAGGTCACGGTTCGATTCTCGGTCAGGGCACATGCCTGGGTTGCAAGCTTGATCCCCAGTGTGGGGCGTCAGGAGGCGGCGGATCAATGATTCTCTCTCCTCATTGATGTTTCTGTCTCTCTCTCCTTCTCCTTTCCTCTCTGAAATCAATAAAATATATTTAAAAAAATAAAAATAAAAATACAGTTAATCACCCTGCACCTCGGGGATGGAAAAATGACCGATCTGTTCTTCTTTTATCACTCCTTGGCTCATTAGGCATAGAATGTGGGAAGAGGAGGGGGATTAAAGAATGATGAAGTCTCTCCACAAAACAACTTGGATTCGGGGCTTAAAGCTTTAGGATTTCTTAGTTAGAGATTCCTCTCTCTCCCTAATCCTTACACAGAGGACCCGGCTCCCTTATGAGGGAGACTGTGTGAAGAGTCGCCACGAAGACAAAGAAAAGCAACGATTTGGGTTTCAGTGGAGCATGAACGTTTGGCCTCAAGTTTATTTCATTGTTCGACACAATGGGAAAGAAGGGAGGGCTGTGGGCAGAAGTACCCGGCTGAACACACAATTCAACACACAGATGATGGATGATAGACCTGTACCTGAAACCTGTGTAACTATTAAGCCATGTCACCCCAACAAATTCAATTTAAAAAAGCAGCAGCAGCCCAGCCAGCATGGCTCAGTGGCTGAGCGTCAACCTATGAACCAGGAGGTCACGGTTCCATTCCTGGTCAGGGCACAGGCCCGGGTTATGAGCTTGATCCCCAGTGTGGGGCGTGCAGGAGGCAACCCATCAATGATTCTCTCATTGGTGTTTCCATCTCTCTCCCTTCCTCTCTGAAATCAATAAAAATACGTTTTTTTAAAATCCTATATAATAAAAGGCTAATATGTAAATCAACCAAATGGCAGAGAAATGATACGCACTGACCACCAGGGGGCAGACACTCAACGCAAGAGCGCTGCTCAGCCAGAAGCCGGTCTAACGACTGGCAAGCGCAGTGGTGGTGGTGGTAGCCTCTCCCGCCTCTGCAGCAGCAGTAAGGGTGTCTGACTGCCAGCTTAGACCCACTCCCCCTGGGGAATGGACCTAAGCTGGCAGTCAGACATCCCCTGAGGGCTCCTGGACTGAGAGAGGGTGCAGGCCGGGATGAGGGACAACCCCCCACCAGTGCACAAATTTCTGCACTAGGCCTCTAATAAGAAATATAAAAGAAGTCTGGCCAGGACTGAACGGTGTGCAGGGGTTGGCCTTTCCTTTGTGTTCTCTGAAAAAACCACAGGTGGATCCGGTGGACTGGGAGCAGATGAAAGAGAAGCCTCAATATTTATTCCTAGTCAAGTTCTCTTGATGTAATTTATGTGCTTTTTTTTTTTTTTTTTTTTTCATAGAATGGTGGCATCGCAAGTCCCCCCGTCTCCCACCCACTTCTTTTCTCCAGGCTTTTCAGGCACACCATTGACTCCTTGGTCTGCTCACCTCCCTCCGGACACTCCCCAGCACTGGCAGGCCATTCTAACAGTGGAGGCTGTGCCTGGGGATGGAGGTGGGGCAGGGGTGTGGCATGTCTTTTGAGCTTCACCTTCTGGCTTTCTGGCATTGTCTCTGAATTTTTTAAAATATATTCTTATTGATTTCAGAGAGGAAGGGAGAGAGATAGGAATACCAATGAGAGAATCATTAATGGGCCTCCTGCATGCTCCACAGTGGGGATCGAGCCCACTACTCAGGTAATATGCCCTGATGGGGAACTGGACCATGACCTCCAGGTTTACAGGTCAATGCTCAACCACTGAACCAAATTGGCAAGAAGTCTCTGAATTTTTAATAACTAGATTGCTGCCTCATTTGCCACCCAAAGTACTACCATTACAACCTGGATGCATTTATGAAATTATTTTAAAATCCTAAACCAAAATGAGTGGAGTAAATCATGGACAATGCTACACCTGAGCATTTTATTTAAATACCAGAGGCCCAGTGCATGAATTCTACCCCTGGTCGAACTTTGGGTCAAACTCCTTGTTGAACTCCCAGTCGAGGGGACAATTTGCATATTAGCCTTTTATTATATAGGATTATACAAGGGGGCAGACTAGAGGGGGTCAATGGGAGGAAAAAGGGGACACATGCAATACTTTCAACAATGAAGAATTAGTAAAATAAATAAATGTTATATGAGTGGGAAGGGCTAGGAATTCAGAACCTATTTATATAATGGGTGTTTTATATATATTATCACACTTAAGCCTCTTGACACTCTAGAAGCTAAACATTAGTACCACCATTTTATAAGTGAAAATCTTAGGCATCAAGGAACATACACACTAAATATGCACAACCAAGGTTCAACCCATGTCCATCAGACTCCAAAACCACCTTATCTCACAGCTGCTTACTCAGCGCACACAGAGCTGACTCATCCTTTTATCCCATGAAGGGAACATACATGGTGGGTTCAATCAGCTAACACAGATGCTAATCTCCCTGAGGGCAGAGGTGATGACTTATTTTTGTGTGTGATACAGAATAATACTCCAATGTGTTAGGTGCGCACTTCCAACCAGGTGCACGTGAGATAGATGTTGATTTTTTTTAAAGTTACACACATACTCACACCACTTTCTCAAGGCACATGTAAGCATCTACATCATTGTCATTATGCATTCAATTACCGGCAAAAATAAGATAAAATTGACTCGTTTAAGTAAAAAGTAAAGTCAGGAAAAAGGATGGTTAAGTGCCAATGGATAATACAGCCCACAGAATTAAAAGATGGGTACTGAATTACATTTGCTGGCCTTTTAAGCTTTAAAGGCATGTTGGCTAGTGCTTCTGTTATACCACGAAAAACAAACAAACAAGCAAGGTAGAGCCTTTATGGTATAACCAACCCTGACCATGGGGTCACTTCAAAGTATCATCTGTAATAATAAAAGTGTAATATGCTAATTAGACCAGATGTCCTTCCAGACGTCCTTCCAGGACAAAGCCAGGGCTGCAGCTGCAGGTTCGAGGCAGGCGCCCGTGGCTTCGAGGGAGGGATTTAGGCAGCTGCTGTGGCTGCGAAGGCCAACTCTTGCACGAATATTGTGCATCAGGCCTTTAGGGCAAATATAAGTTGGTCTGCCCCTACAAGATGGAACCCAGAAGGGCAACTATCGGTAAAACCACGTGCCTGGCGACCAGTTCTTTAAACCAAAGCAGCCAAAAGCTGACTGAATACTTTCTCTGGTTTAAAATATATTTTTACTGCCGAAACCGGTTTGGCTCAGTGGATAGAGCGTCGGCCTGTGGACTGAAAGGTCCCAGGTTTGATTCCGGTCAAGGGCATGTACCTGGGTTGCGGGCATATCCCCAGTGGGAGATGTGCAGGAGGCAGCTGATCGATGTTTCTCTCTCATCGATGTTTCTAACTCTCTATCTCTCTCCCTTCCTCTCTGTAAAAAATCAATAAAATATATTTAAAAAAAAAATAAAAGAAATAAAATAAAATAAAATAAAATAAAATATATTTTTACTGATTTCAGAGAGGAAGGGAAAGGGAGAGAGAGAGAAACATCAACGATGAGAGAGAATCATTGATAGGCTGCCTCCGGCACATCCAACCCGGGCATATGCCCTGACCAGGAATCCAACCGTGACCTTCCTGGTTCATAGGCCGATGCGCAACCACTGACCCACACAGGCTGGGCTGAACGCTTGTACTTTACAGGGCTTTTCTCCCTCCTTTCATTTTAGTTTCTTTGTGTGGAACAAAAGCAAGATTTAAATTCTGAATGCTGAAATTAATTTACTTACTTTTTTTTAGTTAATCCTCACCGAGGATATGTTTTCCATTGATTTTTAGAAGGAATGGAAAGGAGGGAGGGAGGGGGGAGAAAGAGGGAGAAAGAAACATTGATGTGAGAGAGACACATTAATTGCTTGCCTCCCACAAGTGGCTGGGGCCCAGGATAGAACTTGCAACCCAGGTACGTGCCTTTGACTGGAATTTGAACCCGAAACCCTTTAGTGCAGCGGTTCTCAACCTGTGGGTCGCGACCCCTTTGGCGGTCGAAAACCCTTTCACAGGGGTCGCCTAAGGCCATCCTGCATATCAGATATTTACATTATGATTCATAACAGTAGCAACATGACAGTTATGAAGTAGCAACGAAAATAATTTTATGGTTGGGTCACAACATGAGGAACTGTATTTAAAGGGCCAGAAGGTTGAGAACCACTGCTTTAGTGCGTGGGCCAACGAGCTAACCACTCAGAACACCGGCCACAGCTAATTTATTTACTTTTAAATTAGTCAGAGTTTGTTACTGAAAAAATTGTATCTGTGTCTTTAGTTGCTACGTTGTGCATGAGCCTTTGCCGTTGAAGACATGCAGAATTCCAAGGTGATGTGCTTTGTTGTTTACATGTTCGTCGTAAGTTTGCCGGATGCTGGGGAATCAGAATTTAAAGTCCGATCACCACCTAAAAGGACTCCTGCCCATTGGACGTTCAGGTAGAATTATCCAGGCTTTCAGGTTTGCGACGCTGTGTTTCTGCTTCCGAATTATTTAGGATGAATTTGAGTTGATCCTAAACCCACTTGTAAGTAATCAGTTAATCTCCATTAAGTATGAACTTGTCTGGTTAGGCCCATGGATGAGATGATAAAGAAAAAGAAAGTGGTATTTCTTTCTTTCTAGATTCTGTCTCTCTTATTCTGTATATGTTATTACAGGACACAAACACTGTTGGCCTTTTAAGAATGTGTAACTGTGCAGTGTAAATATTTTCTTCATTATGCCAACATATTTACTCTTACTGTTTCCAGTAGTAGTTCCCCACGATTTTTAAAGTAGTCATTGACTGCCAAAAGGAATGGCTACATGGGCTTACGTTGGGGGAGGGAGGCAAATACCTTTTTAATCATTTTGGGTTATTTTGAGAATAATCCCCAACTGACTCCTGCATAAATTCCTTGTCCACCGTTTGACTCTTAAACTAGTCTGTCTTTCCACAAAAACCTCCTTCCTATTCCCACTTCTTCATTCCTAATGCTTTTCTTCGTCGCAGCACTCTTGATTTTAACTCACATTTTTTCCTATTTCTTTGTATGAATTTACATATTTCTTCCTTTCGATTGGTAGCCATCTATCTTAAAGTCTTAAAAAGTTTTTGCTTTTGGTCCCAATTGAGTCCTCAATTCATTAATACATCAAAAGTTCATTGCATGGCATACTCCCCAAATGTGACACTTCCTGGAATATATCCGTGTGTGGGGGGGGGGGGGCGGCGGGGGCGGGGGCGGGGGTCATATCTGTCACTCACTGTATTGGCCCTTGTCCTATTGAAGACAGCGGTACCCCAAAGTGAAATATCAAAATAAATGTTCAACTGTTTAACCAATAGCATATACTTTACTAAATAACGATACCATTTTTAGAAAATAGTAACACACACACACACACACACACACACCAAACTTACCCTTTAAAGCTGATTTCAGTAGATGATTTGTGATCTTTACCCCTTTATTTCAGCTTAATCCAATTCAGGGGGGAGTTACAGAAGCCTGTCAGGTCGAGAGGCTCTGGAGACCCCAAAAGGGAGGATAAAGCATGTCCCTCCTCCTCAGTTTACGTTCATCTAGATCACTAGGGTTTTCCTACCCCGAGCTTTCTATAGCGTTTTCCTGTGAGAGGGAGCAGCCACTGTTCTCCCAGCCAGGGAGGATCTTAGGGGTCCCCCTTTTAAAGCTTCGAGGTGCTCTTCAATTATGCTTCTCGTGTCGGGTAGCCCTCCGGGGTTGCTATCCGACTTCAGAGTCCATGTGCTTAATTCAGCCTCGATGATCGCTATGTGCAGCCATGAGCTCATCTCCCCCCAGGTCACCCAGGTAGCAGCCAGGAAACTGGCATCTTTACCGCTTCCTGGCCATGGCAAGTCTGACCTCATGAATACCTTTACTCTGCGCTCGCATCCAAACGTTTGTGAGAGAGTGTGATGACTCGACTACATAAATAAAACGCAGTCTCCTGGACTGATCTTTTTATAAGGCCACGACTCCAGGGAGTTGGCAACACATGCACCCTGGCTTTCCCTTTCCTTTACCTGCCCCTCTAAGTTTTTTATTCCTGTGCGTGAGCCCTTTGACAGTAGCCTGCATCGGGCCCTCTCCACCCAGATACTGTGGAAGTAGTGTGTCTGGGACACCTCGGAAAAACAATGCATTTTTTATTTGAAGAGAAAAAAAGTGCTTTCCCTTTCATTACTCTCTTCTTTGGAGGGGGCGTGGGGATGGCAGAGAGGTGGGAGGGGGAGGGGAGCAATGCCCAAGCACAAACCAGTGGCGCTGGTTCAGCTGTTGTCCACCTTCAGGGAGGCCACGGTCTGGAGGAATTCTTCACTGAAATGGTACCCGGACCACCCACCCCCAGCTTCTCAGATGTCCCCACTCCCCGTGCCCTCGCTGCAGGCTCCTCCCGCAGTGACCTAGCTGTCCTCCTCCATGACAGTCACTCTGCATCGTCTCCTCTCCCTGTTGGGATCCTGCTAGTCTTTGAACTCTGTGTATCACACCTCGCCTGGTCCTAGGCCAGGGGTGGGCAACCCCTGGCACACGTGCCAAACATGGCACGCCAGTAACTTTTGCTGGCACTCGAAACCCTCTCTTATAATCTTCCATTTATAATTGTGAATCTTAGTTCTCAGTGATGAATTTTGTTAAGTCTCGTAATAGGAGTAGCCTGACGGATGAAAGTAGTAGCTCGTGCATATCTCTGAATGTCACGAAATATAAACCTGTTGTAAAATTTCTGTCATCAGTGATACAGCAGCAAAAGTCCCACTGATCATATCAAACGGAGTCATAAAGTTTTCTGTCGGACTATCAGTGCACATGTATACATTAAAAAATAAATGTATGTTTCATCATCATAGACTGTGTTTTTGTCGCTCGAATGAATTTTATTATTTCTTCAAGGTTTCTTCACATACGTACACCTTAAGAGATGTCAAGTAGGCGTAACATGTTCTCAAAAAATTAGGGTTGGCACGCAGAAGAACTTTGAGTCAGAGATTTTGCTGGTTTGGGCACGCACTCACAAAAGGTTGCCCACCCCTGTGCTAGGCTTTCGGTGAATGTTTGCTGGGCTGAAAGAAGTTGCTAGGCCTTGTCTAGGATTCCTTTCCTAGCACGTAGCAAAAGCTCGTTTCACTTAACCGAAGCTTCATCCTTACCACGCACCGTGCAGGGATAGCGGCCAAAAACAACATAAAGCAAGGTCCCATGGCTGCCTTTCCAATGCAGCACAAGACGTTTTAATATCTTTTTCTGAAAGAGCTGAAGACAGCCGGCTCCCAGGGGTGGTTAGTGGGGCCTCGGGATGCAGGAGAAACGCCTTTCTGTCATTAAGGACTTTCTGGCGAGCATGGATGGTCATCAAGGTCATTAAAACACACCAAGGGCCACGTGCCCAAGGTTACAAAATACAGCGGCGCTTCCCCTGGGCGAATCTCCAGTCGCATCCACGCAGTGCACAGGGTCATCAACATGTGGGGCATCGCCGGGTGGCATGTCCCCATGTTACCCCGCATGCAGATCTGGAAGAGCCACTGACGAAGTTGCCTCCATTTTTTTTCATCTGCAAAACTCAGTGCGTCAGGGGAGGGGGAGACAGAGGCGGCACCAGGAACCGGGCAGAGCGCCCCCTGTGCTGGACCCTGCAAGCGCCGGACCCTGCAGGCTGGGCTGCCAAACCATCAGCAGCGCGGGGAGGGAAGAGCGCGTGTCCCCTGGGCCGGAGGCTGCTGTGTCCGGTTGGTTTATGGAGGGATATGTGGACTTGAAACAGAGGATCAAAATATCCCAATATGTCTGGGTCTTGTCTAAAAATAATTAAAATCAGAGTTGTGACCTCTTAGAGTCAACTTATTTGTCTTTCTTTCTTCCTGTCACCTAAGCCTTCAACACATATGTTTAAATGGAGAATTTCCAAAGTTAGAATGCATTTGCATCTATTGAAATGCCATATATATATATAAAATAATTCCCATAATGTTCTACCTACCAAGGAAATGCATAGCACAGGTATACATGAAATTGGTCAGGAATTTTTTTTTTCTATCCTTTGGGAAAATTTAATGAAGATTTGTGATGTTGGGTTCAAGGCACAGTTTTCTATGTGCTTTTTCCTGACATTTCCAAGCTGTCTGAGCTCTGGGCCCCCAGGACAGCAGTTTCAGAACTGAAAGGCTAAGAAGGTTGCCATTTTAAGGGATTAAAACGTTGGGCAGAGGGGAGGGGGTGTCACCAGAGACTTAGCGTTGTTTGCTGTTGACCCTTCATGCCTTGCTGATGGCGAGAAACAGCCTGCATCTGGCCAGGATCATGGAAACCATGGGGTGGGTAGGTAGGTAGGTAGGTAGCTCTCTGCCCAAGGTGTGGAGGGCCAGCACCAGCAGGAAAGCACTAGAACAGTGGTTCTTGACCTTCCTAATGCCGCGACCCTTTAATACAGCTCCTCATGTTGTGGTGACCCCCAACCATAAAATTATTTTCGTTGCTACTTCATAACTGTCATTTTGCTACTGCTATGAATCGTCATGTAAATATCTGATATCCAGGATGTATTTTCATTGTTACAAATTGAACATAACTAAAGCATAGTGATTAATCACAAAAACAATATGTAATTATATATGTGTTTTCCGATGGTCTTAGGCGACCCCTGTGAAAGGGTCGTTCAACCACCAAAGGGGTCGCGACCCACAGGTTGAGAACCGCTGCCCTAGAAGGTAATGGACGTGGAGGATGTGACTTACTAGATTAGGACACTGGCAGAACCAGAAATCCTCTGCTATCTGGAAAGACCAAGTGTAGACGGGCCTGTAGACCCAGGCTCAGGGCACCTGTCACAGGTGCTGGCACTTTGCACCTCTTGCTCCATCTCGCTGTGTTCTGGGTAAAGACGGTTGGATAGTGTTTAGGAGTGGACTATCGAGGTTGGATAGACCTGGAACGGAGTCCTGCATTGTCATTTATTATATTAGTTATATATTAGTTATATAACTGCCATCGCCACCCCCATGCCCAAGCCTCAGTTTTCTTATTTGCCAAACGAATCTTAATTATACCTACTTCATGGAGTACTTGTTGTACAGGTTGGATGACCTAACGTATGTAAATAAAGAACTCAGCACAATGCCTGGCATTCTCAGTGAATGTCAACTGAAAACAAACAATAAAACTTCGACTGCGCGGCCTCTCTGATCCGCACCAGCGTCAAGGAAAGCCCATGGAGGACGGGAACTCAAACAGAGCGAGGCCCTCTCACCAAGGGCTGCCGTCCCCTGTCTTCTCGTTGCTTTAGATGGTCCTCATACCTCCCATTCCTGCTGCTGTCAGGGGTTGCTAAGGACAGTTCTTCATTCAACAAATGTTTAGTAAGTGCCCGCTCTGTGCCAAGTAGATGCTGTGTGGTGAGGTGTGTTGGTGAATACCTCACGAAGACAGTTGAAAAGATAGATAATAAACAAGATAAACACACCAATACAGTAATTACCACCTGTAGGAAAAAAGGGGGGGGGGCACTCCACTCTAGATGGATTGACAAGGGAAGACCTCGCCAAGGATGGGACATTTAAGCTAAGAGGCCAAATTTAAGAAAGAGCAGATATTCCCCTCCCCCACCCATCCCCACCACGTTAAATGTTTGCAAACATGAATCTAAAAAGTTGTAATGAAGAAGGGAATTTCCTTAATCAAGGATAAAAGAAAATTTTTTTTTAAAGAAAGAGCAGATGTGGTTTTTCTCCACGCCTTACGGCCTTTCTCTGCATCGCGTGACAATGGCCAGCCTTATCTGTCCTGTGATGCCACTGTTGTTGCTATCACAGTCTAGAGGTGACCCCAAGAAATATTTAGGACAGACGATTTCCTTCCAAGAGTGATCCCAGGGCCATGGTCATAGATGTGACCACAGGGCTGTTACCACATAAGGACACTAGGCAAGCCGGGTGCCTTCACACAGGGCTGTGTCCACCCACCTCTGAGGAAGGGGTGCTTTTCCTACTTCACACAAGAAACCAGCCAGTGGTCCGCGCAGCCTCAGAATGAAAGCAACTCAACAGCCAGGGAAAGGTGTTTCGGAAGCAGACTGGCACTCAAGGTGACTCCAGGTGCCAGCTCAGAACACCCCAGCTCAGTTCCCAAGTGCAGGTGAGATGAAGGGCCCCTATCACTGTGTCCCCGCACTGTGATTTATAACCCACCTTCAGGGGAAGCGTGCATGTCCTCCTCTTGGCATCAGAGGAATGGGGGATTGTGCTGGCTTTGTTTACAGCTGAGTAGAGCCCTAGGCGCCCTATAGGCCGGGGGACTCATAGCTTGGGCCCTGTTTTGTCCTCACACAGCCCATTGCTTTCAACCACTGGTCCCACAAGGGGCCTCTGTTGGGCAGTGCTGGCCCCCAAAAGCTGTGACTAATGGCCTCCTCTCAGGCTCTCAAAGCTGAGCAGTTCTTGTAGGATTCGGAAGGATTCTCCTTCCTACCAGAGCAGCATCATTCTTCCTGATTATCTAAGAAACAAGCCCCAAAGAAGAATCCCTTGGGAAGAGTCACAAAAGAAACAGAAGAAAAATGTAGGATACCATGATCTAAAGTCAAGAGATGTCAATTTAATGGATGCATACCTAGAGCAGTATAGTTGTGGGAGGGGAGAGGAGGAGGTAGAGGAACCTTTAGAGAGAATTGCGTTAAATTAGTTTCAATAGGTTTAACCCCCCCCCCCCAAGGCCACACATAATATTCTTTTGGCCAGCTTTCTTACATATTAAAACTTAAAAGTATGAAGATAAATTCTCAGGCTAAGGCATGTTTTGGCCTAATTAGCAACCCCTTAGACTAGCACGCAGGAGTCTATGACTAACAAAACTGGCCAGACTTGATTCTTATCAAGGTCTCTTTGGAAGGAGTTAAAAAAAGAAAAATAATAATTAGGTATTAGTCTCTTAGAGAACTGAACTAACCAAAAGCAGAGCTGGACATTGAGAGTAGACAAATTTTATGTGGATTTTTTTCTGCATTAATGGAGAAAATATAACTTCCATTGCTTTTGGAGACTACTCAAGTTATAACTCTGGTTAATAAATTTTATAATTACAAAGTGACAACCCCCATCCAGAAATCCTGGTTTTCTGACATGCCAGTGTATCTACAATAATGCCAAGGAGTGTTGTAAAAGACTCAAAATAAAGCTAATGTTGATTTGCCGAAATTTTTGTAAAGAAAGAAATCTGAAATACAATTTTGGAGGGGAATGGTTGGGCTACTCTAAATAGACTGATAATCTTAATTGCAAGAACTACCATTTTTTTATCCTTGGGCCACAAATATGACGGATAACTTTTAAAAGAATCATGCGAAGAAACAAAAGCTTTGTCAAGCAGTGGTTCTCAACCTTCTGGCCCTTTAAATACAGTTCCTCATGTTGTGACCCAACCATAAAATTATTTTCGTTGCTACTTCATAACTGTCATGTTGCTACTGTGATGAATCGTCATGTAAATATCTGATCTGCAGGATGGTCTTAGGCGACCCCTGTGAAAGGGTCGTTCGATCGCCAAAGGGATCGCGACCCACAGGTTGAGAACCGCTGTTTGTCAAGCGCGAGTACATTAAACACGTTCCAAACAGTGCCATTGTCTGTCTTCATTCCAGCCCTCCCCGCGCCCCTGCTGTCCAGCATGGAGCTGCATTTGTGCTGGCTCTCCTTACACGTTACACTCTTTCTCTCTGGATGCTTTCCTGCAGAACATTAGTGAAAGGCAGTTTACATCAGAAAGAAATAACCAGCCACCTCTTGAAGTTTAAACAACGAGGAACACACAGCAAACCTGGCAGCGATAGATCTAGAAATGACATAAAAGGGAAGGCATGCAACCTCAATGGCCTTCCAACTTACTGCTCAGGTGCAATTGTTTAGACGCTAATGAGAGAGATACACTGGTTAGATTTGAGATTATTCGTTAGACAGCCCACTATTTAGAATGCTTAGTGGAGGATAAAAATAATAATCAGAGTCATGGTATAGATCATGTATTCATTCATTCATTCACTCATTCACTCACACAACAAATGTTAATAGAGAACTGAGAGGTACTTGGGCTGCAGCAGTAAACAAACACTATCAGTGCTGTCAGCCTACTTGACCTAATTGGCGTACACAGAGTGAGTACTCACTCCATCCCAAGCAGCAGAATTCACATTTTTTTCACACCACATGGAACATTCAAGAAGCTATATCAGATATGGGGTTTAAAATAAATCTCAATAAATTTTAAAGGATTGAAAATTTAAAAAAAAACCACTATGCTTCTGATCATAATGGAAGAAAACAATAAATTTTTAGATACATGGGAAATCCTCACATGTTTGTATTAAGGCAACATACTCATTCTAAATAATACATGGTAAAAAGAAGAAAAACTTTCACATGAATAAAAATTAAAAACACAACGTAGCAAAATGTGATTCAGCTGAAGTCATGTCTGGTGACAATTTTATAATACTAACTATTTACATTAGAAGAGAAGAAAGATCTAAAATGAATGACCTCAGCATTTACATAAAGCAAACAAATTAAGAATTAAGGATGATGCCTACATTTTCCACCAAAAACAAAAACAAAAAAAAAAGGAAGAAGAAGAAGAAGAAGAAGAAGAAGAAGAAGAAGAAGAAGAAGACCAAATTAAATCCATGGTAAATAGAAGAAAAAAGATAAGAGCAGAAATCAGTGAATGAGAAAATGGACAACAGAAAGAGAGAAATCACTGAGACCAAAAATAAACCAAGGGAAAGAATATTGTCCAAAGGTCCAAAGGAAAGACATGTTTCTTTCAAGGAAGAAAAAGCTTCCCTACCTCTTGATCAGGAGGCAGAAATCGAGAAGTCCAACCGGCGAGCAGGGCTCAGCGGGCAGCCCCGTGTCCCTGTCGGGGTGGTGGCTACGGTAGTGTAGGCCATTTCCAGAAATTAAGTTCTACGTTACAGGAATGTGTTATCTGGGGATCTAGTCTGAGTGAGATCTCGGTTTTCGCAACAAGCCTGGTACAGAAGGCTGCCTGCTTCTGCAGAACGGCCAGCATTTTCACGTTCAAGGGCCTTGTCTTCCTCCTCAGGACTGGGACCGTGTTTCTCTTTGGGGCCATTAGACCCGCAGGTGAACGATGAAGAGCCGCTGCGGATTCACACCAGCTCCCCATCCTGCCGGGCCGGGCCGGGCCGAGGGGCTGCTGGCCTGCTGTCGGCTCTGCCCTGGAGACGGAGGAAGCCACACGCGACTGTGGAAGAACATAGCCGAAATCTACAAGCCGGGGTGTTGACTTAGGACATTTCATGTTGTCCTCAAATGTAGGTATCCTTTTCCTCTAGATCTGTGCTAGGCAGCTAGGCAGACGTGAGCAGAGCAAGGACGGTGGGCCAGGTGCAGAAGGCCACCAGGGTGGAGAGCCCGACCCTTAGCAGTTTGGACCCCCTGACCTTTCCTCCCTGGAGATAACATCTAGGCCTCAGTTGTATGTCAGCTCCAGGCCCAGAAAAGCAGCAAAACCAGCCCCAGCTGCCCCCAGGACCAGCTGCGTTGGATAATGACCCCCACCCTGGTGCCGGCCAATCAGTGGAGACCACAACCCTGAGAGGACACACCTGGAAAGTGCTGGATGTTCTATTGGATCTTCCCCTGGGGCCTCCCCTAACACCTCCGCCCTTAAACCCTAGGACAGGTTTAAACGCTCAGTGCAGCTCTTCCTCCTGGGAGCAGGCCCATGCCTTCCCCTCTCCTCCCCTCCCCCAGCCTCGCTACCATTGGCTTCCTCACCCCGAGCTCAAGGCCCTTCCTTTACCTCCACACCTGTTCCCTAAGCCCCTTTCTCCTAGGAACCACTTCTACCTCTGTGATTTCCCAAATAAATGTTCTCTTACAGTTGGAGTCTTGGCTCTGAATTCTTTCCCAGAATTCTTTCCCTCAAGTACGGAGGGTGCTGAACCCGTCTGAGTCTGACCCCGACCCCACCGGGCAGACACCTGGTGCGGCTCCGCTACTACAGCAGACCCACTGGACCCACTCTCCCCCGACTCCTTAAACTTTTAAAAAGGAGGCTCCGAACCAAATAACTGTTTCCATACAGCGTGATTTGATGGGGACTCATTCCTGAAGTATCTGTTGTCCTAAATGCCTAAGGCCAAAGATTCTGAGCAGGTCTGACTTTGGGAGAGCGCTTTTCATTTCAGAAGTCATTCTTCTTTCTTTTTTTAAAAATGAATTTATTTGAGCCAAACTGACAATTGCTGGGAAGCAAAATCTCATTGGTTTGAGAAAATGCTCCCCCAAAATGAGCCTTCTTTTTTTTTTTTTTTACTGTTCTAATAAATCTTTATTTATAACAACGGGTGTCAGACTGGATTTGGCCCTTGGGCAGGGCTGGATAAAATGAGCGTTGTTGAAAAGACTGTGGAGCAGGCCCGGAGATGAGGAATCCCATGCCCTGAGCCTGCTCCCAGCACCGCCTGAGGTTTCTGAGAGCCCCTGGCCCCGGGCAGGAATGGGAAACTCCTCTGGCTGACCCCTTCCCTACCTGCACCTGCGTCTAGGGCAGCGGTTCTCAACCTGTGGGTCGCGACCCCTTTGGCAGTCGAACGACCCTTTCACAGGGGTCGCCTAAGACCATCCTGCATATCAGATATTGACATGACGATTCATAACAGTAGCAACATGGCAGTTATGAAGTAGCAACGAACATAATTTTATGGTTGGGTCACAACATGAGGAACTGTATTAAAGGGCCAGGAGGTGGAGAACCACTGGTCTAGTGGCACGGAACGAGTGGAACTGAACTGCACGGATGGGCAATCGATTCAAAAAGGAGCAGAGTGCACCAGAGGGGAGCCAGGGGTGGGGCTGGAAGACTGGAAGCTCGGCTTCCAGAAACCTCTTCTCACAGAGGCTCCAGGAAGAGGATGCTGGGGCCACTCCTCTGTGGCCGCCCTGAGATGCTCCCCAGACGCCAAAGCGGGGGTGGGGACCTCTTCTGCCAAGGGCCATCTGCATATTTATCACACCACTCTCGGGGCATACAAAGTGATCTACTCAAAAAGCAGCCTGCTGTATTTGGTCAAGCCTTTCATTAACCCACCCCTAACGCCTTAGCAAGGCCCGACGTTCCCCAGCCCTGGGCTCAAGGGCCAGGGCAGCCAATGTTTTGCCTGTGTAACCCAAGTGAATGTGTTCTCAGCTTAAGGCCCTAGTTCTCTTTCAACTGAGCGGTTGTGACTAGTTCACGGGAGATGTGTCTCAACTAATTTGTTCACAGTATTAAAACTGACAGACATGTACTTAGGTTTACTTAAAATACACACAAGCGTAGACCCAGTTTCCTTGTATTCGATGGCATTCTAGAAGCCCGAGTGTGAAATGAGTGGTTCTGTCACAGTTGGGGAATCCTGGGATTATGCATGGGAACAGCAAAAAGACTGAGATGCACTCTGATAAGACAATGCTAACTGTAAATCCAATGGTTCTGTTCTTTCTCTTAATTTTTATTTTTTAATATATTTTTATTGGTTTCAGGGAGGAAGGGAGAGGTATAGATAGAAACATCAATGATGAGAGAGAGAGAGTCATTGATCAGCTGCCTCCTGCATACCCCACACTGGGGATGGAACCTGCAACCCAAGCATGTGTCCTGACCAAGAATTCAACCTTGACCTCCTAGTTCATAGGACGCTCAACCACTGGGCCACACTGGCCAGGCCCAATTGTTCCATTTTTAAAAAGATGTGCTAGGGCCTAGGAAAAAATAGTATACTAGTACTCTCCAGACTCTATAGTGAGACCAGAGACTTGGCTAAATTAGAATCACAGCTAGATTTTGAATTAAAAGAAGGAAAACAAAACCTTTCCTCCATTTAAAGCAAGCCAGCTATCATTTGCAGTTACTCAGAGATGAATGAAATCTCCGAAGACACTTATGGAAATGCTTCCTTCCTTTTGTCCACTTCCCAGCACACCAACCCCAGACAGTGGGACAAACAAAGGTCAGAATTTGAACTCGCACACGCTGGTCATGAATTCCTCGGCAAGAAAAGTAGCTGATCCAGTGGGAGGGGCTCCTGTGTCCGTGGGGCTGGGACAAGGGCATTTGGGTTTCTCCCGTGAAAAGGGAGACCTAACGGAGAATTTCCCATGTCCTTCAGTGGAGATAACTCAGCAGGGTTACCGATTTCTCGTTTTCTCTCGAGTATCGTAGCTTCTCGGCAGTCCTGCCGTGGAGAAATCTGGGCTCTGCACATTTTCAGGCCTCTGGTAGGACAACAAACTCTTTCCAGAACAGCTGCGGTGAACGGAAAATTCCTATGATTTGTTTTCTACAAGGTTGGGCACAAGTCAGCTTACAGCTGTGAGTACGTGAAACAGTTCGTTCTTACATTATTATTTATCAACGGCTGTATTTTTTGTCCATAGGAACAACTGTATACCTACTTTCGCCCCACCATGAATATAAAGAAGCCAGTCTGAGAGTTGGCAACAGTGAGGCTCGCGGCTCAGACCAGAGCTTGGCAGAGCCTGTCTGTGTCAAGAAGCAGAGACGGGCGCTGTGGGCACAGGGTCGCTATGGCGCCTGCTCAACTCTGCCCTGGGGCAAGACAGGAGGTGGCCCAGGCCCTTTCGGACAATGCGCGCGCGAAGGAATGTTCCAACAAACCTTATGCCTGAAACTTGAATTTCATGCACTTTCTTTCGATTTTTCTTCTTTACACATTCAAAAATGTCAAACCCGTTTTTAGCTTGCAGGCTAGAGCAGTGGCCGGCAAACTCATTAGTCAACAGAGCCAAATATCAACAGCACTTCTTCAAAATAGACTCGCCCAGGCCGAAAACCGACTTCTGCGCTTGGCCACGAAGTTTCAATCGCACTGTACGGGCCTCCGCACGTGGTATTTTGTGGAAGAGCCACACTCAAGGGGCCAAAGAGCCGCATTTTGCCGCTAGAGGAACAGTTGGGGGGCCTGATTTCGGCACTGGGGGACTAGACTGTGGACCTCTGACCTAGACTCACATGCTGCTGCGCCCACACAGTAGTTGCTGTAAAAAGGCTCCAAGCCCAACGCGAATGATTAGAGCTGGCCCTCGAGCAGCCTGGTCTGAACTGCACACGTCCACTTGTAGGCGGGTTTTTTCAATAAAGCTGTTAAATTTTCTCTTTCTATGATTTTCTTTCTCCTACCCTCCCCCTCCCCCCCTCCTCCTTCTTTTTGCTGTAAAAGGCTTTATTGTTGCATGTGGCCCAGCGCCTGGGAGAGACTCCGGGTGCTTAAAGGACGCCTAGTGGTTTTGGGGAGACCCCAGGGGGACGCAGAGGGGCCCCCAAAGGCCTCTGGGCCCCAGGCGCCTGGCGGTGCTGGAGGGGGAGCCTTTGGGAGAGACACTCGCCAGCCCCGCCCAGGGGCCGCCACCTGCTGGGCCGCCACCTGCGGAGGGGCCAGGTGTGGCCCATCTTCCTGATAAGCTGCCCTCCTCACCAGGAGGTGGTTCCCAGGGGTCAGGGCGGAGGGTCTGCGGGCAGCACCAGGGCCTGCGGCTCCGAAAGGGCCTGGGCCACCTCCTCCCCAGGCCAGGCCTCCTGGGGCCCCACCCCCACGCTGGGTTTGCAGCTTAAGAGGCTCAGCGCCCTCAGTTTCTCCAACTCAAGGAAGACGCGCCCCTTCCCTCCCCGCCCAGAGACAGGTAGGCGGGGCGGCCGCGGGTTGGGGAGGCGGGGAGGGGGGTTTTGCTGACAAATCTGGGAGCTTGTGGTTGTTGGGAGCTCGTGTTTGTTTTGAATGTGTAAAGGTTGTTAAGGCCCAGAAATGGTGTTGGCTGGTCTGGGAGGCTGGGGAGGGCCGAGGTGGCTCTGAAGGTGGCGACTGGCAGATGGTGGAGGGAGGTGGGAGGCTGGACGCAGGGTGTCCCTGGGCCTGTTCGGCCCAAACACGGTCCAAGCAGGAGCCGTCCAGGGACCAGCCAGGGCACCGCCTTCCTAAGATTTTTCTTAGTAACATTTTCCTTTCTCTAGTTTACCGGTACTTTCTTTTAATAGTTCTGTGTGTAAAACATATAACACAAAATATGTGGTAATGGACTGTTTATGTCATCGGTAAGGCTTCCAGTCAACTATAGGCTCTTAGTAGTTATATTTTGGGGGGGATCAACATTAATACACAGATTTTCCACTGTACGAGGAGTCGGCACCCCCAACCTCTGGATTGTTCAAGGGGTCAATTGTAAGTATAATTGGGGGCTGCTGGCATGTTGCGTTGTTTGGATTCGTCGTCAGAAATCCCCGAGACACGGACTGCTTGACTTGTGGTTTCTGGAAGTTTTCCGAAAGTACTAATAATGAGGATCATAGTGGAGGTCTGGGAGGCACAGTTATTAGTGCCTCAACCATGAAATTCCCTTCTAGTCGTGTATTTTGTTTTAAACGCTGTTGTGCCCGGTGGGCTCAGTGGTTGAGCATTGACCTATGCACCAGGAGGTCACAAGTTGATTCCCCATCAGGACGCATGCCTGGGTTGCAGGCCCAAACCCCAGTGCGGGGTGTGCAGGAGGCAGCCCATCAATGATTCTCTCTCATCATTGATGTTTCTCTCTCTCTCCCTCTCCCTTCCTCTCTGAAACCAGTAACGAGGTATTTAACAAGCAAACAAACACGCTGCAGTGAACTTGGCATTCTGTTCCCTAACCGGTTGTCCCGCTGATTTCAAGTAACCAGAAAGCTCCGCCGTCAGGCCTGCTTGGACAGAGACCCCCTCCTCCTCCAAAGATATGGCCCTGGAATCGGAACTCAGAGAAGGAGGCTTGCACGCTCCCCTCCGCAGTAAGAAGTTAGGTAACAAGTCAGGTGCAGATCCCATAGGGCTGAGTGACTTCTACCTGGAAGGATTGTTCCGAAAGTCAGCTGTGGCCATGGGACCTGGTTTCGTGTATGGTTTTCTGCAGAAAGGGGTAAGCGGTACGCAGTTCTCAGTACAGGAAGCAACGACTTCAGAATGAAAAGGAGAGAGGGGACCACTGCATGGCAGCCCCTGACACGGAGTCCTCCCTGTCTCCCTACCCAGCCAGGATGACAACAGAGATGCTAATAGCGACAGGGATTTCTCTGATCGCTTCGATTCTTATGAGAATGGGCAAATGTAAATGACCAATGGCTCCAGCTGTTTGTGACTTTTGGGCTCTTCTAGTCCTACTTCCTGGGGTGGGTGCTCTTCTCTGAGTGCCCTCTGCCCCCCAGGGGTAGCGGACTTTAGCGACTGGTGTATTTCTGTTGCTTTCTCCCTACACCGCCTCTCTCGGAAGTCCAAACCCGAATCTGCAATCAGTTCCGGTCCACACTTCCACCTCTCACTCCTTTCATGCCAGCGCTTGATCTCCTCTTTTCAGAATGCCACCTTAAATCGTACCTGAAGCTGACAATAGCCTTAGACCCTGGCAAGTTACCATGACAACCCTCAGATTCGCTCCTGGAAACCTGTATCAGGAGTTTCATCCTAGTTCCATCACTGTGCTCCACAGCCCCACCCTGCCCTCTGGGCCCTAGAGAGAGAGACAGAGAGAGAGACAGAGAGAGAGAGAGAGAGAGAGAGAGAGAGAGAGAGAGAGAGATGAGTGCCAATTCTTCCACTCAGATTTGCTTCTGGGAAGAGATGCGATTGGAGAAAGAGATTACCCCGTCCTTGAAATGATTGTGATCAAGGAAAGAGAAACCCTGCCAAAATCCTGGAGTCCTCATTTGGCTCGGGATGGCGGTTTCAATTTGGCTTTCCAGCTTTTCATTCATTTTTAATGTGACGGGTGTGGTTACAAATCTAGGGTGCTGTCTGACAGCATGGGGTTCCCCCCTCCACAGCTCGGCAAAGGCAGTCAGCACTGGCTTCGGAAGGTTGCTGCCGGTTTATCGGAGAAGGGCTTGGGCTCGGACTGGGTACAGCAGCGGCCCAGCGCTTTGCTTGTACAGTGGGGCCTTGACTCACGAGTCTAATTCATTCCGAGCTCGAGCTCGTTAAGGAGCTCGTTAACTCAAATTACTCTGTCAACTCAATGCAAAAAAATCGACAGAGAGACAGCTGGTATCTCAAAAAACTCGTTAGTCGGGACACTCATAAGTCAAGGCCCCACTGTATTTGTACACAAACCAGATTTCTAGTCAAAGGCAAAACAGTGCCCTCCTCTCTCCCCCCAGGCCCCGGGTCTTCAGAGAGCGCATGGGAATGTCTGGTCCCTGAGCCGCCCAGGCATTTGGCCAGAGAGAGGGGAGGCTGGGCCAGGGCTCAGCCTCACTGTATTCTTATAGAAAACAGAAGGAAATGCTAATTTGGGCTCCTTTGACGGCTTTTGGAATCAAGCACTAAATGCTGTAAGGCCTGGATGGCCAGCAGCTATTTTTATTCGAGCTCCATAGAAGTGCTGGAAACACAGGGATTCAAACAGTGCCACATACATCCTGTCCACTGCTGTCCACTGTGGTCCTTCAGGCCCTGCACACGGGAAGAAGGAGGGGGTCCGGAGTTCGCTCTCTCACACCCGCCCTGCGGTTCTGGAAACCTCCGACGGTTGAGTTTCACAGCAAACAGTAGGTACTCCCTTATTGCAGGGGATGCGTCCCCCACCGAGGCCGCCTTGTAGGAAGTTTGTTCCCCACAGCTCCATTTCTGCGCTGTTTTCTCCGCCATGACGTTTCAGTGCTGGCCTCCGAGAACTGAAAAGTGCTGGGGTCTGTGGTCATGAAAAAAGGGGGGTGTGGGGCCTAGGGGTAGAAATCCAAGCTGCAGAGGATGGCGCATTAGCACAAGGAGGAAGCTGAGAGAAGCACCGAGCTGCTTTTTGGCTCAGTGGACAGAGCATCGGCCTGTGTACTGAAGGGCCTGGGTTCGATTCTGGTCAAGGGCACGTACATCGGTTGCAGACTGGATCCCCAGCCAGACTTGGGGCATGTGCGATGTTTCTCTTTCTGCCCCCCACCCTCTAAAAAAAAAAAAAATCAGTGGAAAAAATGTCCTCGAATGAGGATTCACTGAAAAAAGGAAGAGACATTGAGCCTTGAGTGAAACAATCTAGTGGCCTGAGCTTTTGTGTGAGGTTATCGAGAAAAAAAATAAAGATTAGATCACCATAGGTTTATAGAGAATTGAGAAATATCTACTTGGCTATATGGAGTAGATTAAATAAAGGTAATCCAGAACTTAATTTTGTTTATTATTGAAAGTATTATATGATACCTCTTTCTGCCATCTTGGAGCCTGAGGAGACCTGCTGAGAACGGGACTTTAAATATGACAAGTAAGCCCAGCCAGTGTGGGCAGTGGCTGAGTTTCAACCCATGTACCAGGAGGTCACGGTTCGATTCCCTGCCAGGGCACATGCCTGGGATGCCGGCTTGATCCCCAGTAAGGGGTGTGCAGGAGGCAGGACCATCCATGATTCTCTCTCATCATTGACATTTCTATCTTTTTCTCCTTCTCCCTTTCTCTCAGAAATCAATAAAAAATATATATTTTAAAATGACAAATGTGACTGGAAGGCTGTGGTCCAAGACCATTTTTGCTGGCCTCACACACAGGGAACACACAGCTCTTCTTAAAATCAAAGGTGTGTGTGTGCGAGATGAAACTGACTTCTCTCTAGGCAAGAGGCGTGTGTATGTGAACAGAGCAAAGAACACACAGTGACTCCTGGTGGCAAAGGGAACAAACCCAGTCCCCTGGGGAGAGGTGCCTGGAGCTCATGGAAACAGGGCACGTCTGTGCCAAACTCTGAAGCCACCTCCCCACTAAGGCCTTGCACACAGAACCCATGTAATGCTGCCCCCCTGGCGGGTCTACAGTTACTGGAAGTAAATAAATAAAAGTGGATTGGTTCTCTTGTAAAAAATAATTAGTATATGCTACAACAGCTGGGGGATTGGGGTCGAGGACCAACGATGCAAAAACTAACCACCCTCACCCATGTCCGTGGAAGAACGAGAAAACTCAAGACTCACATTATCTGGAACAATCTCACTGAGTCTGTAGAACTGAGACCCTGAGTAGCTTTGACCACACCGTCAGGTACCGGAAGAAAATTAACCCTGCAAACACCCGTTTTTACCGGCGTGGCTCAGGTAGTAGGTGTATTTATTGTGCCCCCGTCACTGCTTTGTTTCAGGGAATAGCCATCAGGGCATCCAGAAGGCTACTCCAGATTTCTCCTTCAGGCTTTGACCTTCTAAATCACATACGTCCTGTCAGGGCTGTCGAAGGAGGAATGCCGGAGGCCGACAGGGGTAAAGAGATATAAATTTATTGTTACATCTGCTAGCAGCGGGGCGGGCGGCGTCCGCAGAATGCACTCGGGTGGGCCTCCTGCATGGGGAGCTGAGCGTTTCCAGGAAGAAGAGGGTTTGCGTCCGGAGTGAATTCTGGCTCAAGGCCTTCCAATGGCCTGGGGCCTGAGCTTCTATCTCAGGGAGTGGGCATCCCGGTACACCTCACAGCTGGCATTGCCTCACAATGCCTACTGATCTGACTGGGCCTGCAAGTAACTTTCTTTTCTCTTAAATACTGTACCCTTGGCACAACTAATCTAAAGGTGCAACATATAAAAAATAATTTAAGGGCACAAAGCAATTCCAGCAGAGACTGTACATCATAAGGCAGGACTGAAAATTTGTTACACATCTCCTTAGTTCAATGTTAGTTCCCCAGGAAGCACAGACACTGTTTCATGACCTCAGTCTTTGGGTTGGTATTGTCTTCGATGCTTCCACGGTCCAGGCCAGCATTATGAAAGCCACGCGCGCTCTTTAGATATCTGAATGTGCACACTTTACATCACCTGGAAATTTACCTGCATTTATTTTCATTGCCTACTGTCCAGCCTAACTTCCCTTGGTCATTCACTTAATATTTCATTTCATCATCTCATAAGCCTTTTGCAATTCAAATCAGCTTTTCTGATTACCTGGTTTTGAATAGGAAATATCTTCAGTTTGTCCCTTGATTTTTCTGCGAATGTTCCCTCATCATATCAAGTAAATTAGGGGATTAGTGATCAACTCAAAGGCACGAGGTCATGCTAGCAGTGTATCGTCATTACAATTTTACGTATTTCACTGGCTTAAACATTTACTAGTTCAGTTTTCTAATCAGCCTGACAATCTTTGCTGATCAGATTGCTTGTTTTCTGAGTAAATTACACACAGACCTCAGACTCTTTGTGAGGCTGTAAACTGCAGGCCTGTAGTGTGTTCACTGGGCCAGTTTCCATGTTGTGAGCCATCAGCATCCATATCCCCACTCTCTGGGATACCAGGCGATGTGTCTCACACTAGGAATTTAAAAGGTTTTTGCTCTTGTTTCCTTTCTTCTGGTTTGAAAAGTTGATCGGGTGACAGGATTCAGAACATGCCAGGCCCAGATATGCCACTTTGGTGCATTGATTCCATGGAACTGAAGGCCCTTGAGAAATAGCAGGTGCCTGGAGGGCTTCAGCCCTCCCCCTGTCTGCTCAGAGCAGGTCATAAAACTGCCAAGAAGAAAAGCTTGCTCCCCCAGTGCCTGGAAGAAAACGTTCTTATCACCAGACACTGGGATTGAACTGGAATGGAGAGCAGACTCACTAAAATGACCTTATCTCCCATTAGTTCCCTCTCCTATAATTACCAGTCATTGTCCCATAATTGACTGCCCCTAGCCCAGGGCCTGTGTCTTGTCACATCCCCACAGTTGCCTTCTTGTAAGTAGGTATATAACTTCGGACCGGAGGGCTTCTCCAGGCCTTCATTTTCCATCTGAAGATACCCACGCACATGAAAAATAGCAAATAAATGTGTATTTTTTTTTCACTGTTAATCTGTTACATGTCAGTTTAGTTCTTAGGCCAGCCACAGAACTCAAGAGGGTAAGCGAAGTTTGCTCCCCTACACAGCAAAGTTTTCTCACACACACACACACACACACACACACACACACACACACACACACTTCTGCATGTTTTGCACATTACATTACATAATGCTGCCTGATAATTGTGTTATAGATCCCACTTTCTACATCATCCTAGAATCTAGATTCTCAGAATGTAAATACATCTTGAGAGGATCAAATCAAACCCATAATCCAGGTCTCACTTTTATGATTATGTGGACCACACGGCTGACTCTTCAGACCTTGGGTGAACCCCAGCATTGCTTAGAGGGCTGGCAAAGAAGCAGTCGCCTGAGTTTCGTTTCTTCTTATAATGACTTCCTTTTAGAAGCATAAATCTAGCCATTTAAGGTTTCAAATAAGTGTGTCCCTGTGTGTACCACAAACATCAATCATTTAATTTTCTATGTTCCCAGCACTTATATTTTTCACTATAATTAGTAGTTCCTAAATCTGTAACTGCTAAGCACAAGAGAAAGAGGTTGGAAGAGGGAAAGGAACATGGTAATGAATCTCAAGATCAAAGGCAGCCAAATTTCTCCTTGAAAAGTCAGTGTCTATTACACAGAAATTCAAGTTTATGTCTTCAACAAACTAAACCACTGATACCCCAGAAGCACTCTACCATTTTTGCATCTTGGTCTAGTGCCACCCCCACGGCATCAGGTTCAAGTTTAAACAGTGTGAGAAAGCAGGCGGGACAAAGAGGCACCGAACATCCTTCCCACAGCCTCGATAGTCATGCCTTCACCCTGGGTGGGTTGAACATAAGAAGACTTACCCCAGCAACAGCTTTTCAAGGTGCCTTAGGTCCAAAGAAAACGGGCGAAGTTCTGCTCACCCTTAGATTTCTTCCCTTGATCGGTGAGCCGGGGTGAGAGGTCAAAATGCTCTCAGCCTGAGCAGAAAGAACTTATTCCCAGAGACTGGTCCTTTGAAGGGGGTGGGGGTGGGGTTGCTGCTGCTAATTAGCATCCCAATGCCTCCCCATCCAATCCCAATCTATGGCCTATTTCTAGCTTTTGTGATTTTTATAGCCTGACCATTCTGTTTTTGTTAGCACAGGTCTTTGTTTCTCAACTTCCTAACTCCACCTCGTCTACTTGTCCTGGACTCTCATTTCATCCTTGAGCTATAACCAGCCTCAAGATTTACTCCTTGGAGGGATGAGTCTCAGGATCTGGCCATGTAGTTTCCACTGGAAAGTGAACAAATTGCTGAGAACACGGCTGCTCTGTGGGCTCTCTTCCTTCAGATGTGGCTCCCACATATTCAGGGGCGGCCTTTTCCTTCTTCAAGGCCATGGTCCTCCTTATGGACCATCTCTGGAGCCGGGAAGGTGTCAGGGACAGACAGGGAAGTGGAATTCTAAGGTTTGACTTCTGTGTCGATGCATTCAGTTCTCAAGGACAACAGCAGAGGGGTGCTCATCTTTAGTCCTAGATAAAACTAGAAGTCTCAGGAGGAAGTTGAGAGCCCTTATAAAATAGGCCTCATCACACAGGTTTGGGGGGAAATAAGGGGCATCTGTAATAGTGTCAATGGTAAAAAATTTAAATTAAAAACGCAGGCATCATCATTACTACCATCCTCAATAATGACATTATTGCAACTGGTAGTTTCATAGCACACTTACTGTATGTCAGACGTTACCCTAAGGATGAATTACTCTTTAATCCTCTGAACAGCCCTGTGGAGAAGTTCCATCTCCATTTTAAAAGTAGAAAACTAGAGTTTACTGGGTCAAATTTGGTTGAGATATTGAGTGGTACTACTGTACTATACTATATATTAGAATACAGTCTACCTGACTCACTGGTTTCTGTTCTTAAGCACTCACAATCTAAAACTCGACCTCCTGAGCAGTTGAGTTTTAGAGACAGAAGCCATCTTAGCTGTTGAGTGTCTCCTCGAACTTGATAGAGAATTATCGCCACTTGATATATTTTACTTATAAATTTTTTTAAAAATTACTTATCTACTAGTGTCCCAGTGCAAGGATTCATGCACATTGAAAGGAAATTAATCAGAAGAAATATTTTAATATCACTATTCTCCCTTTATAATAGAAGTGTCAACCAAATTCATGACAGACAATGACAAATCAAAACATATGTGTGCGATTGGTGCCAGTGAAAATTTTTAAGTATCGCGCATGTGCGAGTCAACTTAGCCTTTTATATATATAGAATGAACTTGCTTAATTATGCCTGCTTTCTGATTTAGCTAAACTTTTTTCCAGCCCAATGAAACACCCCAACTTCTCTTTCAGGTAGATAGTTGTCAACAGTAAATATCAACATGAAACAGATTATTATTGCAGAACACACAGGGAGAACAAAGGGTAAAATATTTAACTGCAGCCGTGTTTGACTATATTCTGCACAGTGAGAAAACCTGAAGTCATTTTCAAGGTCCACCATTTCTTATTTCTTTGCAGTCAGGTCAAGTTTCTAAGCTTTCTAAAGCTCCATTTTCTGGCTAATGAAAAGAGAATAGGATTCCACCAAGTCTCCTATCTACCCACTCCAGGACTTCTGTGAGGATCAAATGAGATGAGGTACATGAAAACACTTCACAAACATTTGGTTAAACTGTAAAATGTTTGCACCTGGCTATAAAGCAAGCTGTGTTCCTGGGCTGAAGAAACTCCAAGGAGGCTAGCCGCTAGGGAGAGGAAGCCGGGCGTTGCTACATGATGTCATTACCCTGTGCCCACAGCGACTGTTTCCGGGCTGGGCTGGGCTGTGGGCCGCGTTTTGACCCATGGGGTCTCGGCAGCTTTGGCTGCAATTTGGTGGGGTGTTGCTCCAGGGAGGTGGCAGGGCCTGTGTCCCACTTGGGGGAAGCCAAGTGTTGGTTTGTTGGTGCCAGGTCTGTGGTCCGTTTATTTTTAAATGGCCAGTGCACATCATGGCGGCTCCTGCGTTGAGCATCTGCCCCTGGTGGTCAGTGCGTGTCATAGCTACTGGTCAGATGGACACTTAGTCTTTTATATATAGAGATTATCTAATTCCTGGACCTGACTGATACTGATAATGAATCAAGAGTATCAGATAAGCCCTGGTGGGCGTGGCTCAGTGGTTGGCCTGCACACTGAAGGGTTGCAGGCTCCATCCATGCCTGGTCAGAGCATTGGTGTGGGAGGCCACCAATCAATGTCTCTCTTACATAAATGTTTCTCTCTGTCTTCCTCTTTCCCTCCCTCCTGTCCACTCTCTCTAAAAAGCAATGGAAAAAAATACCTTTGGGGGATGATTAAAAATCAAAACAAAACAGTATCAGACAATTTATCACTTGTTTATGGTGGAAAACACAGAAGAACCTAAATCAAGCATTAAGGAAAACATGTACTGATAATTATTTGTACAGCAAAATTATTTTCCAAAGTGTGTGCTGTTTTATGAAAGACAGAGAAAACATTCGTTTTTTTGGCAGCTACCCATTTTTATTTCAGTTCTGTCAGTTTATAGAAGTATGTGCCAGGAAAGCTTAATCACTTTAGTTATCTCATCAGAAAATCTTCTTCATCTAAAACTTATTTTTGCCTTAGAATGCAGTCTGCTAAAAATTGACTTTTCTAATTATCTTTCATTATCTCAGCTCGCCCACTAATATCTTCCGTGCATCTGCTCATCAAGTCCCACAGATTTCCAAATGGGATTAGCAGGCTTAACAACTCACAGTTAGCTACAGTCACCAGTAGCACCCTTTGAGGATGTTTTGCTTATCTTCTGCTTTAGCAAATGTGTTATTATTTTAGTATCGTTTGGTGGGTAACAATCTGGAATTTGCATCTGAAACATGAGTTTCATATTTTTAAAAAGTGATACAGAAATTTTATTTTACTTTATTAAATATATTTTTATTGATATCAGAGAGGAAGGGAGAGGGAGAGATAGAAACATCAATGATGAGAGAGAATCATTGATTGGCTGCCTCCTGCACACCCCCTACTGGGGATTGAACCCACAACCCAGGCATGTGCCCTCATCAGGAATAGAACCTGGGACCCTTGAGTCCACAGGCCAATGCTCTATCCACTGAGCCAAACTGGGTATGGCAATACGGAAATTATTAATGATAATTATAAATACCCGATGTAATTTATTTTTACTGTTTTTATTAATAACTAAAATATTTTCAAGAAAGCAGTCATGCCATTTTTTCTAAAACATTTATATCTATGCATATGCAATTTAATTGTATACATTTTTAATAGTATAATCGTTTTTAAAGAAGATTTGTTTGGGATCTGGGAAGAAAGCCAACCAATTGCTTTTCTATGATGCAGAAATATATAACTTCTTCAAGAATTGGAGGACAAAGATAAGGTTTGTCTTTTTTGTTAAGAAAATATATTCTCATTTCTAATGAACTGTCATGACAGAAAATAGAATCGTTGCTGAGAATTTTTACTTTAAATAGTGCATAGTACTATTGCTTTGAACTTTGAGAACATTATTTTCTAAAATGCTTTGTTATTTATTTTGATGTCATACCTACATCATCAGCATTCCATTAATCTCTAGTTTTTAAAAATAACATTGCCGAAACCGGTTTGGCTCAGTGGATAGAGCGTCGGCCTGCGGACTGAAGGTCCTAGGTTCGATTCCGGTCAAGGGCATGTACCTGGGTTGCAGGCATATCCCCAGTAGGAGATGTGCAGGAGGCAGCTGATCGATGTTTCTCTCTCATCGATGTTTCTAACTCTATCTCTCTCCCTTCCTCTCTATAAAAAATCAATAAAATATATTTAAAAAAAAATAACATGACTTATTTTTATACTAAGTGGAATTGGATTTGCTTTAAAGTATATTGTCCTTGTTTTGGGAAGCATCAGGTACTCAGATTACTGAATCTACAAGGAGTATCTTTCTCACTTTGAAATGATGGTCTTTTCTGTCTCCTCTACTTATTCTTTCCTTCCTTCCTTTCCCACTCCTTCCCTCTCACTCTTCCTTCCTTTTTCTTAGCTATTTTCTCTCCTGCTTTCTTCCTTTCTCTCACTCTTTTTTGAAAGACGGCGGCTTAAAAGGAGGCTGTCACAGACTCTTGGATCTGCTAAGGGCTGTTCATAGCTTTTAGAGGCAACATGTAGCTTTACTTATATTTGGAAGGTGGAACGTTGACTTCAATACCAGGCCATGGCTAGGTAACAGCACATTTCAAAAATACCAACCTTGGCTGGGAGACCCTAGATCAGCGGTTCTCAACATGTGGGTCGCTACCCTTTGGGGGTCAAACGACCCTTTCACAGGGGTTGCCTAAGACCATCGGAAAACACATATATAATTACATATTGTTTTTGTGATTAATCACTATGCTTTAATTATGTTCAATTTGTAACAATGAAATTGGGGGTCACCACAACATGAGGAACTGTATTAAAGGGTCGCTACATTAGGAAGGTTGAGAACTATTGCCCTAGGAGCTCAGGAGAGCTGAGCTGTGACAATCTTCACTTTGAACTCTACACACAGGGTCAAGGGGAGTACAGATGCTCTTCCCTGTGCAAAAGGTGAGATTCATTGTCTTGCTTTCTTTATAGCCTGCTATGGTTAGCAATCAAAACAGGAAGTGCCATTGTTAATAGGCAGAGACATAAAAGTTCTGTTCTTAGCAACACCTTGCACCTTCTTTCCCACGAGGACATCTGGAATGCAGGATCTTTGGGTGCACCAGATGGCTTCCTTGGTTCTCTTCAAAGCAGGAAAGTTTGTTTTTGTTTAAAATGAAGTGAAAGGAAAGCTATTTGCCATTTCAGAGGAGAACACCATTAAGTTCCTTTAGGATCTGTAGGAGCATCTGGGGTCATTTGTCACATGTGGCTAAGAAATGACCAGTACTGATGGAACAGCGTTTTATTTTTAGAGAAAAGTCTCAACACATTTTCCCAAAATATTTTTTTAAAATCTCTGCTTCCTTGCAGAGAAGTTCTGTCCATCGCTACGTGTAGATCCGTATACTTTTATGATAAAGACCACCTTTCTACCCAAATATACTGATGCGGAAAGGCTTGCATGTTATGGTCTCTGCAACTGGTGAAATAGAATTCCATTTCCTAGGTTCCTCGTGCACAAATACTAAGAAGTCATTCTTGTAACACTTGGCTTGATATGATATTTTCAACAAAGAGAAATGTGTCATAGGCCAGGGACGGGAAAGCCAGAAAAGAAACTCTATGGTAAATTGATACCTCAGACTGAAGTTTCAGGTTTTTCTCCCAGCCCATGTCTATTGGCAAACCAATATTCTAGAACAAAATAAGAATAGGCATACCTTTCTACAGGTGGAATGAAGCTAAGCTACCTTTTCTCTTTTCGGAATGAAATAAGATTATTTCAAATAAGGATATGCAAATGTATTGAGGGAATATTTTCAGCTCAAATGCTTAATTACTAGTAGAAGTTTATCTTTACTACTAGGCTGCTATCATCCTGAAAATACAGCTCAATACCGTTAACAGAATGAAAGACAAATCCCCTACCCTGGCCGGTCTGGCTCAGTTGTTTGAGCATCGTCCCATGCGCTGAGAGATCACCTATTCCACTCCTGGTTAGAGAACGTGCCCAGATTTCGGGCTCGATCCCCAGTAGGGGGCGTGTGAGAGGCAGTTGATCAGTCGATCAATATTTCTCTCCCTCTCCTTTCCTCTCTCTCTAAAAAAATCAATAAAAACATATTTTAAAAAATCAAAAAAGACAAACCCCCAGATAATAGACCAGAAATTTAAGATAACACTTTCTACATACCCAAATCCAGTCAAGGACTTGACCAAGAATACCATTTTATGCATCTTTCATTGTGGTCTTAAATATATTTGAATGTGGATTTCCTTATGTATTGATTTCTGCATACAATTGGAAAAGAAATTTTCTGCCTTACCTATTATAGAATATGATATGACTGCCCTTTAATGAAAAATGAGAAGCATTTTGGAAAACTATTGAACTAGTTTAAGAATTGATGGTGCTGGACCAAATCTCCTAACTAGAACTTCCTTTCATTTTTTTCTACCACCAAAGTATAGACGACGCGTAAAGTTATAGGACCAGAATGACCCCTACAAGAGGTCTCTTTATCCCCCACATATTATTGTACCAGAATTTGCTTGAGATTCCATTTGTCATCCGTAAAATCGATGAGGAGCGTCAAGAGTTAGCAGAGTAGCCGAAACCGGTTTGGCTCAGTGGATAGAGTGTCGGCCTGCGGACTGAAAGGTCCCAGGTTTGATTCCGGTCAGGGGCATGTACCTGGGTTGCGGGCATATCCCCAGTAGGAGATGTGCAGGAGGCAGCTGATCGATGTTTCTCTCTCATCGATGTTTCTAACTCTCTATCTCTCTCCCTTCCTCTCTGTAAAAAATCAATAAAATATATTAAAAAAAAAAAAAAAGAGTTAGCAGAGTAGAAGAGGGGAAGGGACTAGTCCTGGAGGCGCAGTGTTTCAGAGGATGTTAGAATCACGGGGCCCCGGGGTTAGCCTCCCAGCCTTTTCTCTTCCCCAAACTCATGGTGTTTCTGTTAACTTTTCGTTTTATAAGGTGAGTTGGAAATGTAATGGGTGTTACGTATGCAGTTGTTATTTTGAAATTGTGGGGAAATTAAAAGGAAGTGAGCACTTGACTGTAGGATCAAAGTTCTACTTAACAACTCTGGGATCCTTTAGGAAGAAATTTTAAAAACTAAAATACTTTACATTTTAAAATTATTTTACAGTTTACAAAGCACTGTCATATAAAATCATTTCATTTGCAATACAACGAGGGAGGGCCAGGGTCACTGCATGAGTTACTAGCAGAGTTATCACCATAAACTATGCGTCTCTCTCTCCTCTTTCTATCTCCACATATTTCTCTATCAATCTCTTTCTCTCTTTTTCTCTCCCTCTCTCCATCCCCCCTCCCCCCAACCCCCAGCCCCCATGATCGAGTCTAAAACTTACTTTGTGGATGCTTAACAACATAAAAAAAGAAAAGCTTTCTGAGGGCAAATTTAGTGCCTTATTTATGTTTGCATCAGTAGTAGCTAATCCAGTATAGGTACTCAGCTGTTCACTGAAAGAACGAATGAACGAATGAATGAAATAAAATAAAAACACAAAATGAAACAGAATTTTTCTGATAGTAAGTAAGTAAAAATAGAAGATTAATGTTGCAGATTTCAGGCAACTATTGAGAAACTCAAGCACTGTATTATAAGCTATCTAATCTATCTGTCATCTCTCTTGTTAGCCTCACTCCGTCTCATCATCTATTATTATTTACACATTTCCAGGTCACTGTCATAACGATTATTTAGAAAGACTGTTGACAGCAGAGAGTTAGATTTCACCTTCAGTAACATAAGGTTTATGGGAATACAACAAATAGAAATGTAATTACCGGCCACATCTGGGAGGGTGCAAGACCATTAGCTTATATTTACATCAGCGTTCATTTGTTGTTGCTAATACATTTCGAGGGAAAGCATCACCGGGTCATTTCTATGTTATCCCAACAGCATGGCTTATCCATGACTAGGTTTCAGCTGGGCATGCTTAGATAAGACAAGTTTTCAAACATATATTTCTTTCTCCTCGCACGTTTGGGTAAAGATCCTAGATGTGTTGAGCTTTATTTTGTTTTTGGCAAAGTCTCTACAAGTAAATATTTCTCTATGTGACTTGGAAGAAAACATAGAGGGAGAACTAATTACTTCTTTCACACTAATAATTACCGGGTTCAAATACTTGCAAGATACACAGAGGAAAACAAACCTCAAAGAATAGACAAATTTCACAAAAATAAACCCCTAAAACAAACAAAGATGAAAAAAACAGGATCTGACTTAGAGCCTCTAGATCAGCGGTTCTCAACCTGTGGGTCGCGACCCCTTTGGGGGTTGAATGACCCTTTCACAGGGGTCACCTAAGACCATCAGAAAACACATATATAATTACATATTGTTTTTGTGATTAATCACTATGCTTTAATTATATTCAATTTGTAACAATGAAAATACATCTTGCAGATCAGATATTTACATGACGATTCATAACAGTAGCAAAATTAGTTATGAAGTAGCAACGAAAATAATTTTATGGTTGGGGGTCACCACAACATGAGGAACTGTATTGAAGGGTCGCGGCATTAGGAAGGTTGAGAACCGCTGCTCCAGACGCAGACCAAAGAGGAAATGAGGGGAGAACAGGCCCAGGCTGTTCACTTTGCCAATTTAGTTCCTGCTGTGTAGGCGCCCACCATGGTGCCCTCTAGTGACAAGAGACCAACGTGCGAGCAATCACATAGGAGAGACCGGTGAGGAGGTGAGGTTCCCGGGAGGATTTCGGTGTGCAGGGGAAAGCCCTTCTGAGACCATCCACCTGGGGAGATGAGCATCCTCCCTCCTGGACACGGAGCTGTGGGAACTCCCCTCTGAGCTGCGGCGCGGGGACCTTATTGTGAGATGCTGCATTGCCACCTACCTGCTCTCCGCACCTCGGCCGCCTCCGCTGCCCGGCACCCTTGGGTCCCAGCTGAGCTCAGGACCCTGGAGAGGAGCCGTGTCCCAGTCGCAGCCCCACACAGTGCCAGGTGGTGGGTGTGGAGCCCTTGTCAAACCAGTCTCCACAAACCCAAAAAAGCAGTCCAGGAAAGCGAAACAGCCTGTGCCCGACCACTCAGCAACGACAATAAATAAGCAGTTCAAAGAGTCAGGCTGAAATAGGGGCCGGAGGAAGTCATCTGTTTTCCTTGGCCCAGGGCTGCAGACCTGAGGCTGCCTCGCCCGCACCAACCCGCCTAGATAGGGTTCTAGCACAGGGCCCTCGGGGAGTCGTTGTCTCCAAGTTATCTCATCTTCTGTAAGCAGATGGCATAGATATTTTCTTTTCAAGAGAAAGACCAACAATCTGTCGCCTGTGGGATTCTCAAGTCCCGTTTCTTTGGGGTGAATTTTTCACAACGCGACTCACCAGCCAGCGCTGCTGCCATAGATACAAGTCAGAGCAGGAGCCACTTCGCTGCCTGCACATTAGTCAGGAGGGAGCGGTTGTCAGCTGCCCTCCACCAGGCAGTTCAAAACCTCTGTGACACGAGAAAGAAAAACGTAGCATCTCAGCGTTAAGTGTGTTTACTTGTTTTCTCCCTGCTGCCGCTGTGGCGCTGCGATGGGGCACAATGCGTGGAAATTGCATAACCATCATTTCCACAAATCAAAGCGCTGCGACCCAGGGAGGCCTGGCAGGGCGGCCGCGTGGACCGGTCACTGAAACATTGCTGCTTTGGTGCCTGTTAACGTAGGAACACTGAAGCCTGTGAGGAATTGTTGTGAGTTTTTTGAGCCAAACTGTTGACAATTGCCGGGAAGCACTATCTCAACGGATGGGGATAGTGCTCCAGAGAATGGCGGGTCTTTCATCTATTTTTACACATTGCCATCAAAGGAGGAGACCTAGGTGGGTCACATGAAATCCATTGGGAGAAAGCAAAGCAGGGAAACCCCTGGGATTGGATAAAAAGTAAAATAATAGACACATACTTAGGTGGGTGCTGCAGGAGAGTTGACAGTCAACGGTCAACATGAGACAACAACAATAAAGGAACCCAACGGGTCCGGAAAAAGGGAAGTTACAAGTTACCCAGACGTTTCGAGGGTATGTTATCACAGATGCAGAAAGACAGATAGGCTCAGTTAAGGTAAACATTGTCCTTGTCAGGGAAGATACTGGCCTAGGATGTAACTGCCCACCATACCTGCTTTAGTTAAAGTTTAATTTCAGACCATCCTTTGTGGTGACTTGAGGTCTCTGAGTTTGCAAGACGGCCACGCAGGCCTCCCCTGAGCTGGTCAGGTCAGCATGTGGCCCTGTCGTCCACATGTCTAAGGTTTTTCTTCTCTTTTTAAACTATTGCTCAGTTTTAACCATCACGGAGCTTTATTTATTTTGTTTTGGAACATAAAGTCAGAACTAACCGCAGGCTGCCAAAGGACACACGTTGGAAAGTGTTTATGCCTAGCTCACCTTTACCTCCTGATTGTGGGGGTCTCGGGCTTGCCTAGGCAAAGGACTCTTAATTCCAGCGTCGGGACCACCAAGAACACACGTGGTGCGTGCTTGCTCCTGCAGCTCAGACACTGACACTGGACTGACGCAGAGAAGGGTAGACAGGCCCCCGTGCAAGGATGACACGGAAACTTGTGAAGGTTCTGTATTTGAGAGAGAGAGAGAGAGAGAGAGAGAGAGAGAGAGAGAGAGAGAGAGAGAGAGAAGAGAAAGAGACAGACACTTGGTGCAGTTTCCATGCTTTGGGGGAAGTTTTGATGCCCTCAGCCTCGTCCATTCCAGGTTTCTGGTGGCTGCTGACCCTCCTTTCTCTACTTCCTTCACATTTAAAATAGAAGCCAGTCAGAGGGCTGTCTGGGCGCAGTGAGCCTGCAGGATGGCGAGAGAGAAGGAACACGCTGCTCTCTCTGCTCTCCAGCTCTCTCTGCTCTCCAGCTCTCTCTTTTGCTCCAGCAGAGGTTTGATTGTGCTGCTCATAGCGTCGCAGCTTCTGCTGAGAACTTGAAAACCTCTGTTTCCAGTGAACGCTCTGGCGTTAGGCTGGGGAGGGATGAGATGGGGTGGGAATCTCTGACACCTCTTGGAAGTCAGGAGGGGAAATTGGGGAAATTACTTGAGAGCGAAATGTTGGGGAAATTGTACTGGGGTATGCTGTTAGCTCTTTCGATGTTTCAACTCGTTTAGGGAAAGTCGTAGACCGCCAAAAGGGACCCTTTTCAGCATCTGGGATGTAATGAGCAGAAACATTTTTTTAGGTTCAAGACTGATGGTCAAAGATTGTTTTCTTCTGCACTGTGTCTGCTTCCCAGAGTGTTTCCGTGTTCTTTAAAGTCAATTCCAGAGCTTATAAGGCTCAACGAGCGATTCAAGCAAAAGTGTATGACCCAGTTTAATGCTGAATCATGTTGACAGGGTTTCTTTTATCTTTGAATGTGGGGCCACTTGTTCCTATCGTTTTCCCCGCTGGGAATTTCTGGTTGAGATGCATATAATTGCTCTCTGCCCACATCCTCCTCCAAAGGAATCTGTTCCCACCCACAGACCCTGCTGAACACATGGGCCTCGTCATCCCTGATTGTATCCGATGCCCCTGCGCCTCTGGCTGTGGGTGAGACCCACGGTGGGAGCCAATCACAGGTTAGGACAAGCCACTTAGATGATTTCATTGGAAAAGGCTTAGCCAGGGCATAAGAACCGTAGATGGAGGATGGGAGTTGGATTCGCAGAGTCACAGGAATTTGGTTTGAGAGTGATCCATCTGAAGCCTCAGCCATGTGTGAACCACATTCATGAGGGAACTCGAGGTAAACCCCTTGCACACGGAGCCAGCCTGTGGGAAGGACAAGGGACAGACATGTGCAGAAAAGCAGTAACAAGAGCTGGAGCTGACAGTGGTCCGATGTGGGCCTTCATCTCTTTCTTAAATAAACATAAGGTGGGTGGTGTTTTGTTTTTGTGGGGTGTGTGTGTGTGTGTGTGTGTGTGTGTGTGTGTGTGTTTAGCTGGATTGCACAGCTCCAGGGGTAATTCCTGATGGTCTTAAGCCAGTCAACACTATCACATCCGCCTGCCCATGTGATTGGCTCAGCGTAGGCATGTGAACCAATTAGGGACAATGCAGTTAAGGAGACAGACAGTTGCAGGAGTTCTGGGGAAAAATTTACCCCCTCTAATCCATGGGAGCCTCCTCAAAAGTACTCTCTACTTTTTTAAAAAATATATTTTTATTGATTTTTTACAGAGAGGAAGGGAGAGGGATAGAGAGCCAGAAACATCTATGAGAGAGAAACATTGACCAGCTGCCTCCCGTACACCTCCCACCGGGGATGTGCCCACAACCAGGGCACATGCCCTTGACCGGAATCGAACCTGGGACCCTTCAGTCCACAGGCCAACGCTCTATCCACTGAGCCAAACCGGTCAGGGCCGTACTCTCTGCTTTTGCAGATGTCCGTGAGGAAGCATGTAGCTCCGGCTGGCTCTGATTACCTTGTTTAGACCAAGAGAGGAGTCAGTCTGAGATGAAAACCACAACACGGAGGACAGAGGACAGCAGTGGAAAAACATAAGTCGTTGTGGACATTATGGAGCCAATGGTTTTTTAAAGCTCGTCCAATTTTTGGACTTCTCAGTCATATGAGCCATTAAACCCCTTTAATTCCTTAAATTGTTTAGCTGGATTTAAAAAAAACCACACACTTCTATCTGAGATCTTAAATTTTAGTGAAACTAATGCTTTTCTAGGTCTCAGAAGACCAGGCAATCCTTTGGATGTCACCAAGCCCTAAGTAGAGCAATCGTAGGCCCCATTCCCTGCATTGTGTTTGCCTGGTTCTGTGCCATCCAGCGAAGTGCTGGCACCTTTCATCTGCATCATCAGCGTTTATAGATGGTAAACCCCCTCTCCTCGGACTCTCCCAGTATTTCCTGCACACAGTCCTTGCAAGCAGTACATTTTGAGGAGCATCTGACTTTCAGGTTGTGTGAAGTGGTCTTGGAGAAGATTAAAGACAGCTACGCTCATAGTGAAATGAGGGTGGTTAAGGAAGAACCGGTAAACTTCATCAAGGTTGGGGACAGTAGAGGGAGCATTCTATGAAAACAGACACACATATTCTACAGACCCTTCATTCCCGCCTTGACGAGAACTCATCCTCTGCATTTGAAATGCAAGTTGATAGGAAAAAAGATGATATTTTCTCATGGTCAAAATCGAGAGGGTGCATTTGGATCTTTGGCGCTTGCAGTAGATGAGCTGGAGATCTTTTCTAGCTCTGAAATGATTTTATTGTGTAGTTTCATGAAAGGTCTCCCAGTTTTAGAAAGTACACAGTTCCTGCATCGAATGGCCTCTCAAATCCCGACCCTGCCTGAAAGGATCTTAAAAAGGGTTGATTCTATTTTTGGCAATCTCAGTAGCTTTTTTGAAAAAATCAGATGAATTAAATTAAATTTGGAAGTTAACGTTCGGATTCAGATTAGGCCTAATGTCTCTAGGGGGACCCTGCCAGAATTTTCACTTGAAAAGATGACTTTGTTGTGATTAACACGGAACTTCCTAAGGAGTAGAGAGAGAGCAGCCGTTTAGAGCCCAGCAATGAATCAATCACTCCAGGTGGATCCCACGGGTGAGGACAAGCTAAAGGCAAGCGTGTTCGGCACATTTATGCTCTCCAGCACAGCAAGCACCTTGTAAAATCACCAGGACAGGCCCCACAGCCACATCCAAGGAAGATAGAGAAAATTCATGTGCGCAGGCCCTGGCAGCCTGTCTTCCTGCTCTAATGGAAACCCGAGAGAGGAGCCCGTTGGCGCTGACCTGTCTCTTCTTACCAGACAGCCTACTACGTGCCTATGTCTGTTTAAGCCAGATGCTGTACATTTTTGACATCTTTCAAGGGCCAGCGATCCCGAAGGAATGTTATCACAAGGAGCTAGTCTGTCAACCCTAGCATAATTTTTCAGTACACCTACTTCCAAGTTCATATTTTGGAGTCTCCTGAAACATTAAAAACAATGAAAACTTTTCAAAGCACTAAACTTATCATAGCTATGACTCATATAGTCCAGCTTCACTGTTCTTAGCATCAAAGACAGACACATTTAATTTTGCTTCTACAGAAAGCAAATCAGTTCCACAAACTAAAACCCACAGTATTTTGCACATTATTCTTCCGAATTCCTTCTGTCTATTTTTGTATTTGAAATGCAAAAGCCTTCTGCTGCCACATTCTTTCTGGAAAAATCTGTGTGCTGTCTTTTGATCTCTGCTACTGGTTCACAAGTCACTCTTGGCCGAGTTTTAAGCAAGAGAGGAATTTTATTCATGGAATCGTGGATTATTTTTTCTACCCACCATGCTGCCCGTTCCCCTCTCGGGCCTCAGAATTCTGTTGCAAGTTACAACATCAAGAGGCCAGGGCAGCCTTTGCCAAGACCTCAGCATAATAAGCAGAGGGCCGCTGAGTGGGATCCAAACTTGAAAGGTATTTATGCCCTTTCGTGTGGAAGGTTATCCCTAGAATCCTAACTTTGGTGGGAAGAATAGAAAGGCGCCGAGGGAAAAATGCCCTGTGTGCTTGCGGCTGGAAGCCAGTGAGCCTGCAGGAAATTCCACTGGTGCCTTTGCTTCTCTTTGCCTCCCAGGAGCGGCTGTAGATAACCTTTCCAAGTCAGCCCAGGAAGCCCGCACGCCCGGGCTAGGTTTCGCAAAGGCGCTGAATGGAATGCGCTGAATGCACCTGAGTACCCGCATTGCGCTCCGGCCCCACACGGTTACGGAAACTGGCCGGTCCAGCAGATTTCCCCGCTTGTTCTTAGCATAGCGTTTCTTTCCTCTCCCTCTACTCCAATCTGATTATAGCTCGAGCTTGTCTCAGAGCTTCATAGGTTCAGCTGTGTCACCCCATGAGGATCCCCTGCTACCTTACTGTGAACTGTTGTCTACAATGTGGTTTCTTCTCCACCTGTGGCCTGACGTCTGTCCCTTTGTAACTGTTCAGTGGAAGGAAGTGGAATCCTTTGATAAAAGTCGTTCACCACCTTCTCTGTCTCATCTGGAGATCCCTGTCCCCTTGGCTACTTACAGCTTTATCAAAGCTCTGAGACTTTCCTAATGAAGTGAGTTCAGACCAGAGACCACAGCACATGAAACCCATTCGTTCATGGAGACCCATAGGGAAATCCTTAACCCTCCATAGCTTACTCTGTCTGTAATTTTGAAACACCGGCGAATGTCTTCCTTCAAGGGATGTTTTTATGGTTAACGAGAAGATGTGCCAAATGTGTTGTGAGTTCCTGGAGCCAAAGTCCCATATAAGGAAGCCATTATTATTCATTATTACCACCCAGATGCTGGGACTCTATATTTCCCAAGGACGAAATAAAATGTAAGAAGATGCATACATTCCAGACGATTAGAAAGCTCGAGGGCAGCTAGCACAGGGTGGGGACCCTTTGATAAATAGCCTAGAGACATGTTTATATGCCGCACTGACTGTTGAGATCAGGGGGACGCCTTCGAGCACTCCCACCAGAGCTCAGTGAGTCCCGGTGCACGAAGGGGAGAGTTCTACAGGGGTGGGCGGGTTCCCGCCAGTGTTGGGCGGGACCCCTTTCCTGCAGTGTCGCTGGGAGCAATGATTAAGCAAAGAGCCAGTGCTACGAGGCTCCTTTCCTCACTCTTAATAGAAGTGAAACTTGGCAGAACCCTCTATCAGAGGGCACTTTGGCAATAGCGATCCAAGCTGCCAACTCCTATCCTCTTTGGCCTACATGCAATTCTACCACCAGGAATTTACCCCATGGACACCCTTGCATAGCAGCATTATTTATAGGAGCAAAAATTGGAAGACACCTAAATGCTTGTTAAGAAGAGCATGATTACCTAACTCACTGTACTTACATTCGGTGGTATATTACACAATGAAAAAAAGAATGAGGGAGATTTATATTTGCAGATATGGAAAGATCTCCAAGGTATGTTTTTCAAAGAGATATAAAGCAATGTGTATGGTATGACGACACCGTGTAAATAAGAAAAAGGAAACGTGTATAAGCTAAATGTGTATATGTTAACTATTTTTATATGTGTATAGAGAAAAGAACTATTACCTGTAGTTAATTTTCGGGAGTGACACTTGGAGTTTTAGGAGAAGATAAAACCATATCCCTTTTTAAAAAATCAGATATATGTATGCTAGTTTCACTTTCAAAATAGATTGTTTTTAAAGAAAGAAGGAATCCTTCTTTCGTTCTACTGCAGCCCAGAAGGCAGCTTGAAAAGCTATGGCTGCTAGGTAGCTAGTGCTGTGGTCACTATTTCCTAGGCTAGTGGTTCTCAACCTTGGCTGCACATTAGAATCACCTGGCAATCTTTTTAAAATCCTGATTTCTGGGCCTCATCCTCCGGAAATTCAGTTTCTTTGTTACTAATGTTGTGGCCCCACCCCATAACAAAGAAACAGAATTTCTGGAGGGTGAGTCCCAGAAATCACGATCTTAAAAAGATTCCCAGGTGATTCTAATGTGCAGCCAAGGTTGAGAACCACTGTTTTAAAGGAATACTCTTCCAACAAAAATATGAAAACCTAACAGGTATTGATTTGTATGATAGCTTTTCTTATGACACTATAAAAATGTACTTATAAATATACAATTATGTACAAATATACAATTACAAAAATATACAATGATGGAGATATAGTCTCTGAAGAGGACTATATCTTCTTATCTTTCTACTAGAGGCCCAGTGCACATATTTGTGCACTGGTGGGGTGTGGCCTGTAGGGATCAGCCCGCTGTGGGAGCACCGCTCACCTTGGTCAGCTGAGCAGCTGTGCACCTGCCCTCTGAGTGGCTGCTCCTCCTGCTGTGGGAGTGCACTGACCACCAGGGGGCAACTCCTCCATTGAGTGTCTGCCCCCTGGTGTCAGTGCACGTCATAGTGACTGGTCAACCGGTCATTCTGGTTGTTCTATATATAGATTCTCAGTGGCCTAATGTAGACTCAACATCCAGGATTGGCCCATGAAGAAATCTAGAAATAATAACAGTCATTCTTACTGAGCAGTTACCATGTGACAATGACAGGCCACACTTCAACGACATCTCAGTGAGAACTACATATTCCACTTCTGTATTGTGAAGATTTCTATAACTTTGTATTACTTTAAAATCATTTTAAGCCTTGTTTCTCTGCAATCATAATGGCAAAACACTTAAAAACAAGTATGTATCCACACTGGTTCCAAGAAGGTGGGAAGTGGGTAAACCACATCCTCTTCTCAGAAGAACCAGTGTAGATAGTGAGTAATGGCCTGAGAAACGAGGCTCTGGCCCTAGGAGGGTCTATCAGCAGGGCACTGCTTCTAAACTGACACATTCTTTGTGTTTTCAGGCCTTTTTAGGCTTATTTGTGGGACACAAGAAAGCAGGAAATTGCTTTGATGCTCCCAGTTTTAGTACTGCTATTCTAAGTTACCACAAACTCAGTGACTTAACAAAAATGGATTCTCTCGGTGTTCTGGAGGCTAGGAGTCTGAAAGCCAGGTGCCAGTAGGGTTACTTCCTTCCGGAGACTCAGAAGGAGAAATGGACTCTCTCCAGTCTTTTGTGGTTGCTGGCAATCCCTGGCATTTCAGCATCACACCAGTCTCTGCCTCCATTGTCGCATGGCCTTCTTATCTGAGTGTGTCTAGATTTCTCTCTTTTTATAAGGATCCTCTAGTATAGCATGACCTTAACTTGGTTACATCACAAAGACCCTATGTCCATAAGTTCCAGGGGTTAAGACTTGAGTATAACTTTTTGGGGGACACAATTCAACCCATAGCACCCCCTCACATTCCCTATGGCCATAGGCTCAGCAGGTAGGCCTCCCACTGCTCTGTGGGGGTGGTGTTAGGGTAGTGAGGAAGTGGACATGGAAATGCTGGAGATCTGTGTCACAAATCCCCCGCCACTTCACCCACAAGGCAAAGAAGCAGCATTTCTTTATTTTTACTGTTTTTAGGTTCTGAAATTGTTCTTTGAAATAATACATATTTTGAGTTTAACTAAAATAATTCTAAAGCACATATTCGCTATAAAGCATTATAGTCAAGTGTTTCTATATATTTTTAATTTTTAAATGCATTTTATTGTGGACATTTTTGAACATACACCCAAGTTGAGGAAATTGAATCTCGAAGCCCCATGTCTGCACTGTCCAGCTCCAACCACTGTCAGTATTTTGGTATCTTGCTCCTTCTACCTCCTACCCTCAGTGTTTTTCTTTTTCCAGAATATTTGTAAACAAAACCTAGACATCATGTCATTTCACTTGTAAAGACTTCAGAATGTATTTCCCACAGAGAAAGTATGTGGGCTTATGTAAAAGAAAGCCCTTCAGCCCTGGCCAGTGTGCTCAGTGGGTTGAGTGTTGTCCTGTGCACCAAATGGTCACTGGTTTGATTCCGTCAGAGCACATGCCCAGAGTGCTGGTTCAATTCGTGCAGGAGGCAGCTGATCTCTCTCTCTCTCTCTCTCTCTCTCTCTCTCAAAAAAAAAATCAATAAAAATACAGTATTTTAAAAGAAAGAAAGCCCTTCAGTGTTCAACAGACTCGTTCCTAGGGGACAGACTCTTCTTCCACATACATTAGACTGTTTTCTCACACTTGGCATCTGAGATGACTCACTCCCCCCGTCACCCCACTCCTCCTGAGACTGTTCACTTCTTACTTAAATGAATCACTGTTGTAGTTTTATATAATGCGCTGTAACCAATTACCCTGAACTTAGGAGCTGAAAACTACACAGTTATCATCTCCAGTTGCCCTGGGTCAGGAATTTAGGAGCGTTTTACTGGGGGACTCGGGCTGCGAGTCTGTCCTGCAGGTGAAGTGAAGGCCTCAGTGGAGCCGCATCGTCCGAAAGCTTCACTTGGGCTGGAGGCTCCATGGATCTCCAAGATGCTTACCACAGGCAGGAGGCTTCACTTGCTGTGCGACTCTTTCTTATTATTTTTTTAAAAAGGTTTTTATTTATTTTATTTTTTAGAGAGAGAGGAAGGGAAAGGGAGCGCACGAGAGAGACGTCGATGTGAGAGAGAAGCACCAATGGGTTATCTCTCGCACACGCCCCAACTGGGGATTGAACCCACCAACCTGGGCATGTGCCCCGGCTGGGAATCAAAGGGGTGACCTTACAGTGCACAGGAGGGTACTCAACCAACCGAGACACACCAGCCAGGGCCACATGCAACTCTTTACAGAACTGCTTGAGTATCCTCACAAGATGGCAGCTGGCTTTCCCCAGAGGAAGTTGCTCAAGAGAGAGCAGAGAGGAAATCACAGTGCCTCTTATGACCTAGTCTTGGTAGTCAGGCACTCTCACAGCTACCACAATCTGATGAATTAGTCCATTCAACAGAAACTGATGTTTATTAAGTATCAGACATTGATCTAGGAGGCAGAGATATGATAATGAAGACAACAGACAACAACGCTCTATGTTCTTGAGGCCTACATTCTAGGAATGAAACGAAGGTGATTTACTGGCCTGTACAGTTAGCAAGACTTGGGTTTGGCCTAGAAAGTTTCAGTAATGGTGATAGAGGCATTACAGAAGCATGCCCCTCCTAGGACAGATTCCTGGGGGACCTATGCCATAAACTATTAAGATGTGATCAGGGATGCGACGGAAGTCATAGCACAGACAGTTTTTGTGTGTGAGAAAGTCTGTGGACAATATGGGAGCTGCTCCTATGACCTTGAACTGCCTGGTCTGTGGTCTGATCCAGTGAGCTGATTTGCTTCCACAAAGTAAACTCACTTGTCTAACCCAAGGGAAGCATTTTGCCAATTTCACAGTTGGATGGTTTCTTTTTTAAAAAGTGCATTAATAGTTATTTCAGCTTTAAGATTTCCCATAAATTAAATCTGTGGAGGCTTCCAGCAGAGCTAGAATTTCACCAAAATGATGGCATCCTACTAATTACTATGTTAAGTAAGCCCTCTTCCTCCCTGTAAATAATGCAAATGGTAATTTACTCTTTGGAGGATGTATAAATTAGGTCACCAGGAGGTTAACTGAATTGCTCAAGGTCACAGTATGTGGGAGGGTCAAATTGAATCTAAAACCTTGATTCCTAATTTTAAAAATCAATCACTTTCCCCATATTTAGTCATATATAGTAAACTATATTGATAAATAAAAACATATATATCTAATAGCCTATATGCACAAATAATAGTCAATTTCTAGAAATAATTTATCTATCTATTGTAGCATCAATATAAATGTAGTATTAATAGAGTTGGTGTTTACCCAGCAAAATGTATTGAGTAATTATTTTATTCTAATGATGTTCAAGAATAGAAGACCTCGGAGAGATGAATGAGTTTTAGGTCAAAAACATTTACATTCCCAAACTTACCCATCCTTTTGCACGATAGGGTGTAGGAAAAAGTTCAAGGAGTTTTATTCTCCTCCTAGGCCTGTCTGAGCAGGAGTGGCCTGTAGGTAGCTTTTCTGAGGATACAGAATACCTGGTAGTTATTTTCTGACATTTGATGAGGTTCCAGAATGTGGGAGTTAGGTGTGTAGGGCACGTTTTTACTTTTTATAGTTTGTAGGAAAATACCATTCTTAACCCAGTTATGAGAGAGAAAGTCCAGTTGCATATTTACTGCTACTCTAATCGCCATCAGCACCATTATCATCTAAACGTAGTGAAGCACCACCTGTGTGTGTCTATGATGTTTGTAGTGACAGATGAAAAAGAAACAAATCAAAGATCCTGAAATGTTTCCCTAATTTTTATAAAAAAAGATGAGAAGCCTTTCTCAAATTCTCGTGTGCCCCATAAAAATTAAAATCATTTTCTTCCCATTACTCATCCTAACACTTCTTCTTTAATAATAACAAAAAAGTTAAGGATGCAAATGGATAAAACATGCGTATAAATCATACTTCTAAAGAGAAAGCCTGAAGTGATATTTCTTCAGACTGTAGCCCCAGAACAATAGTGTGCAAATACATCTCAGACCAAACAAAAAAGTTCCAAACACCAAGTTAAACAAAATCCACACAGGCAGTATTTTTAGTCCACATATAATTTACATATATGAGAGAAAAAGATATATTTAAGGTTCACATTACTTAATATCATTTTCTAAACGTAAATTAATTCTGTTCAGTTGAAAACTTATTAGCTCTTTAGAAGGGTCTGATCATGCAATTGATCCATACTCACAAATTTCATTGATTTCTTTACAAAATCTGCACAAGGCCCGGCCAGTGTGGCTCAGTGATTGAGTATCCACCCATGAACCAGAAGGTCATGTTTTGATTCCCAGTCAGGGCACATGCCTGGGTTTCAGGCTCAATCCCCAATAGGGGGCATGCAGGAGGCAACCGATCAATGATCCTCTCTCATCAATTGTCGTTTCTACCCCTCTCTCCCTCTCCCTTCCTCTCTCTAAAATCAATAAAAAACATATTAAAAAATTTTAATAGAAAAATCTTCACAGGAAATAACTAGGGTCTAATCTTAGAAAGTAGGCATGTCTAAAGTGTTATGGGTTCACTCAGTGAGATAGACCACTGACTCAGAATTTAAATTTAAGAGCCTTTATTAAGCTGGCCAGCTGACTACAGTTATAGCACCCTGCCGAAGCAGAGGCTGAACTGCAGCGATGACCACAGGAGTTACATTTTATTATTAAATTCTGTGGAGGCCCAGAGAAAAATGTGTCTTTCAAATTCTGGGCCCCCAATATGGAGGAAACTCTCTTTATTTATACTTTTTCTAGTCCTTTGTCTCCCAAATTTGGAATGAGACTTCTGGGCCTTCTGAGAAAGAAGGCCTGCGTGCTGGGAAGGGGCCATGAGACCATATCTCAAGGCCTGGCCTGATGTCAGTACCTTCCTATCAATGTGTTTTAGGAACAGACAGCACAGCATGACCCGTCTGGCCAAAGCGCCAGGTATGCAGCCCAGCACATAAAGTAAGTTTAATTTTGGAGAGTATTCAGAAATATCAAGAAAATTAAGGGAGATAAATTGTTGCATGACAAAAGGAAAACTTAATCCAATTTTATGGGTCTACTGTCTTCCTGTGTGATCATTTCTCTTTTAGAAGTTTGGCCAAAATGAATTACAGATATCAGACTTTAAGTAATATGAAGCTTGCTTTCAAAATCTCTCTCTCTCTCTCTCTCTCTCTCTCTCTCTCTCTCTCTCTCACACACACACACACACACACACACACATAGCACATCTTTAATTTTTAGGTCTTTACTGATGATTCCAGAGAAGGCAACCCCAAGAACACAATACTACTAATAATTGTTTCTGTGTCTCTTCATTTTCATATCTGTATCAGTTCTGGGGTGGTGTCATTGGTTAAGTTTCTACTTATTAAAGATTGTGCTTTCCACCCTGGCCTGTTTGCTTGCTCAGTAGTTAGAGCATCAGCCTGCTGACAGAAAGGTCACAGGTTTGATTCCTGGTCAAGGGCATGTACCTTTGTGGCAGGTTCCCCACGTGCGGGAGGCAACCAATCGATGTGTCTCTCACGTTGATCTGTCAATCTTGTCAATCTCTCTCTCTCTCTACCTCCCTCCCCACTTCCTCCCTCCATTTCACTCTCTCCAGAAATCAATGGAAAAAATTGATTAAAAATTTTTTTAATTGATTGTGCTTTTCTACTGTTTTGCTTATCTGTTTCTTTGGATTCCTGGATGGTGGATCTTGTAATTTTTACCCTGTTGATACTGAATATAATTCTATTCCTATAATTATTCTCGAGCTTTGTTCTGGAACGCAGTAAAATTACTTGAAAACAATTTTATCCCTTTGGGTTTTGTTTTTAAGCTTTGCTTGGTGGATCAGTAGTGCTTAGTCTACTATAATTATTCCCCATGACTGAGATAAGACTACCCAATGAGCAATCTATCCAAAACCCCACAGATTATGAGGTTTATCCAGTCTGGTTGGAAGTTCAGTTGACCCTTGAACAACATGGCTTTGAACTGCATGGATCCACTTATATGTAAATTGTTTTTCAATAAATGTGTACTTGGCCCTCTGTATCTATGGGGTTTGCACTCATGGATTCAACCAACCAAAGATTAGGGGAGAAGAGTTGGTGTTTATTTTTATATTGTTATTGATTTCAGAGAAGAGAGAGGGAGAGAGAGAGAGACAGAAACATCAATGATGAGAGAGAACCATTGATCAACCGCCTCCTGCACGTCTCCCATTTGGGATTGAAGCCACAACTTGGGCATGTGCCCTGACTGGGAATTGAACCACGACCTCCTGGCTCATAGGTCGATAGTCAACCACTGAACAACACTGGCTGGAGCCAAACCAGTGGTTTTGATTCACAGTTGGGAGTCTGTAGATGCAGAAGGCTTGACTATAGGCATTGTTCTCGTCACTTTATGCAAGTGACTAGAGCATCTACAGATTTTGGTACCCACAGGGTGTCCTGGAACCAATCCTCTTCAGATACCAAGGAAAACTGCAGCTACGTTTTTGGGGAGATAGAAGTTATACATGGATTTTTGACCGGGAAGGGCTCAGTGCCCTAACACCCACATGTTTCGAGGATCAGCTATGTAGGCTAGTCTTGGTGTTGAGTGTGAGCATTGAACACTCTTCTTCAGTCCTCCCTAGAGGTTCTCTCTCCACCGGGAGTCATTTCTGCGCATGCCCGCACTGACGACACTCTGCTAGGTCCTCTAGGAGAGCCTCGGGGAGTCTCTGGAGCTCTTGGCACAGCTCTGTCCTCCCTGATACTCTGCTTTGCAAACCATCCCTGCCTCGGGCCTCCTTGAACTCAGCCCTGTCTCCTCAGTGTGGGTCCTTCACCAGCTGTGCCTGGAAACCCATTCTTTATGCTCTGACTTAGAACTGCCCTCAAAGCAGTAAGTCAGGGCACCTGTAGGGCTCACATCGTTTGTTCCCTATCTCTCGGGAATCACTGGACGTCACTGCCTGGTGCTCAATCTCTTGAAAACTGTTCTTTAATATATTTATATATATTTTTCTGTGTGGGTTTTTCTGCTTTGTTTTGTTTTGTTTTGTTTTTGGTTGTTGTTATTTCAGCTGGGAGGGTAAGTTTATTCCCCGATGTTCCATCTTTTCCAAATGAATGCCTTAAAAAAAAGCGTTTGCCAATGGGAGAAGAAGAGGTGATAGCGTTAGTAGTGTTAGAATCATAAAAATGCTTGTTGCTGGAATGCTGTTAATTATGGCGAAAAAACGGTATTTTTACCTGTGGTAGCTAGCTAAAATTTTTTAAAATATGGGCTTGGCAGCTAGTGGTTTGAATCTCAGCTCTGTACTTAGCAGTGGCATGACTTTGAGCGAGTTACTTAATCTTTCTGAGCCCTGGGTTCTTTATCCATAAAAAAAAAAAAAAAAAAGAGGACTATGACTACCTGGTTCACGGTGTTATTGTAAGGTTTAGATGCTATGATATGGGATGCAAATCACTTGCCACCATGTTTGGTTCAAGGTAGCCCCTAAACAGATGTTTATTGCTTTCCTTATTCACCTCTGTTCTTCCCCATTCTCACCATTTCTTTTATCTAAAAAAAAAGTTCATTATTTTTTTCTGTCATGGTTTTTAAATAATGTGGGAGAAAAGCAAAAGTTTCCCTTATAAATTTAGGCTGTAGGACATAAAGTTTTTGTTCTTTTCTTCCTTTATTTCTTCACACATCAAACATCAGCTACATAAAAGGCCATGTTCTGCAGCTGGTGGAATAAAAATATGCATGACAAAGCCCTTGCTCTCCCTGAGCTCACAAACCAGCGAGGGATGTGGGCCAGTGACCTCCAACGTGAGAAGATGGCAGCTCAGAAACACCAGGTCTATTTGCAGAAGAGAAAGTTGGCAGCTCGCTGGCGGGCGGATAAAAGCACCACCTCTGCCTTCCGTCTGTCTTCAGCTTCTTTTGTTGTTTACTCTTCACTATCTGATTTCTTTCGGGGCTCAGGCTGGGAGCCAGCTGACCCTGTCACTGCAGAAACCATTCGATTCTTCCTGCGTCGTGTGTTCAAAAGTCCTTTGTGGTAGACCGTGTCCTTCACGAGCCGGCGAAGCCGGGTCCAGAGCCCACCGCCCCCCCCCCCCCCCCCCCTCCGCAGCACCTCATCTGGTGGACCCGTTGCCTCTGCAAGGCGTAATTAATGAAGGCACCGACTTCAGGGAAAGATGAAAGGCATCTCTTTATACGCTTCCCTTGATCTTGACACGGAAGGCCTAGATGGCATTCTCATCAAGCCTTTACTAGCTCATCACCAGCCAATCAATAGGAACTTGGCAGAGAGGAAGAAAGAAGTACAGGGTTCTCCTCCAGGCAGGGAATTACAGCCGGCCGAGTTAAAGACGGGCCCTCTGACAGCGAAAGGCCTGGTGTTCAGTCTAGTCCTTTCATGTGAAATGGCATTAGGCGGCTGCTTTGGAGTTTCCAAATTCTAGGCTCTAATTGGGAAAGCAGTGACTGATGGAGTGCTGTGCATATCTGTGAGTAAGCTCAAGAAAGAGTTATTTTCATTTCTGTGATTTAAGAAAGGCTCTGTTTTTTGCAGTGCAGCATTACATTTGTCTATTGGAAACCAAGCAAAATGTCGCTTTCCTTTCAACTAAAGGAAATAAGTGTTTCTTTCTTTTAACACCACTTTAACGGAGAGAGAGGAACGCTGCTTTCAAACCAGGGAAGTTATGCCCTTTGGCCGGATGTCTGACCACCTCTAGCTCCGCCCGCATGTGGGGGACAGGGACTGTGGGTGTGTCTCTGTGGTCTCGCCTCCTGCCTGGAAATGACCCCACTTCCTGGAGTCCAGGGTTTAGTCATCTTGTCTCTTGGGGAAGCGGGGTATGGGGGGGGGGTTGGGGGGGATGCAAATGGCTATTTGACCTGCACGTGGTCCTTAACAGATGCCTGTTGAGCGAGTGCTGGCACCCAAAGCCCACCTTTCCCAGAGGCAGCTTGGAACGATGGCTGCGCATGCGAGAGGTCACCCTGTGCTTTAAAGTTGGAGTCCTGCTCAGGTGTGCGCCATAATGACCTTCTCAGGGCCCCCGTTTCTCCTCTGTGCAGCGGGATCGCGGTTATCTCATTAGGCTGATGTAAGGTGATGTGAGGTAACACAAGTCCATGCCTGACAGAGCGGAGCAGCACGGGGCAGAGCGGGTGCTGCCAGCAATCAGCAGCTTCATCCTGTAAGAACAGGACTTGTTTTTATTTTGCAGATGAGGAAACAGGTTCAATGAACTTAGGGACCCTGTCTCAGGCCACACAGCCGCGAAGGGGCGGAACCAGTGCTAGCTCTGGTTTTAGACCCCAAGGCCACCCAGTGCTGTTTCCACAATGGGCTGCTCACAGTGAACACAGGTCATGGCTGGTGCAGGGGCCAGACTTGACCCTGGAATATGGAGATTCTCTCACTGCTGCCTTCCTGACAGATGTTCCAGGCCGAACAGCCTGGGCCATTTTTACACAAAGGACTGCCTACAGCTTTTCTCTGATGGTGTTTCTGTGACTGGGCTATAGCATCCAAGGCTCAGGTATCATCAAGAGCTTCGGTTTTTACACTCCAGCCGACGTTGTTCCCAAGCAGAAGAGCCCTCTGGAGGCACCCCTGACAGTGGCTTATCTGCTCTGGGATAAGAGCTTACAGAAGTGACAGATGCTGACCTTTTCATCCTCGTTAAATAGAGCCATGAAGCTCTTTATATGACTTAAAAAAATAGTTAACTTCCACCGAACCCAATATATTAGACAATTTACCACGCTTATCTAATTTATCATTACAAATCCCGGGGAGACACAGTCCATATCTCTGCTTTATGATTTGCCCCCCAAGGTTATACACCTTGCCGGGAGGGGGCGGGGCGGTAACATTTGAATCTGTCTTCTTCAAGGGAGCGTCTTCCCTTCTCCTTCTCTCTGAGCTTACGACTCTGCCTTGCTCTTAACAAGCAGGCCAACGAACTGGAAGCCTTATTTCACTCCGTTCAATTCATCAAAATTCAACTAAAAAATTAGTTATCGGGACGGTACTCTAGGCCTGTGTCCAGCCCTGTGCTATAGCTCCAAGCATCTTAAAACCTTGTTGTGAAGTCTCCACGGCTTTCTGCTTTAGATTGTGCTGTTTTAGGGAAAGTGATCACTTACATTGTTCCAACCTATTGCTTGGAGCATCTAGTTGACTTAATGATCGTATGGAGGTAGAGATGGAAAGACACAAAACACACACACAACAGTTCATGACCATGAAAGACCTCCATGTACACCGTCATTCGCTGTCTAAATGGCATGAAAACACACACACAAGGGGTTATGGGTTTTATGAGCATAGCACACTGAAGTTGTAATATCCAGTTCTGAGCCCAAAGCAGGCGGTGTAACTTCCAGACATTCCTGTCTGACTGCGAAGGAATGGAGGGGGGGTGTGGGGGGGTGTGGAGGGAGGGCGGTGAACACAGCCTGCCGGCCAGATTGACCCAGAAGGATGGCCCATCCACACTTGGCTCCCACTGAGATCAGGCACCAACGTTCCACTGTGGGTGGCACTGGCTAACCAACTCGGCTCAGAGAGATGGGGGGGGGGGGAGGGGCCTGGTCTCCTCAGCCCCTCTGGCAAGTGTCCCACAGGCCTCGAGTATTGAGTCCTGCCCGCTCAGAGGCTGGGTTGGCTAAGCTCACCCACGGGGATGGGCATGCAGCGAGCCGGAGAGCAGCAGGGCTGCCGCGACCCTTCCGTGTGTCCGTGCGTCTCCGGGGAGGGTTCATGTGTGCTGGGCACCCTGTCTGCCAGCTGGCTGCCGCCCTCTGCAACGTGCTGCAGCCACTCACCCGGACACTGCACCCTGTAGCTGAGTCAGGGACGTCAGGGACCCTCAGGGCCACTGCTCTGCTGCCTAATGGGAAAGAATGTCTTTCTCCCATTCGAGTTGCCCTTCTACTTTTTAAAAATATAGTTTTATTTATTGATTTCAGGGAGGAAGGGGCAGGGAGGGAGAGAGAGAAGCACCCAGGTTGAGAGAGAATCACCGATCGGCTGCCTCCTGCTCGCCCCACCCTGGGGATGGAGCCCACAACCCGGGCCTGTGCCCTGACCTCCTGTGCATAGATCGATGCTAACCACTGAGCCACGCTGGTGGGGCAGCCCTTCCTTTTTGTGGGGGGGCTCTTCTCCCCCTGAACCCGGGGGAGCTGGCCTGCAGCAAGCAGAGCGGCAGGCCCGACCCCGACTGGGGGTGCTGCACCCCCAGGCCTATGCCTGGCTTTTCGTGCCATTAGGGCGAGCTCTTTCCTAAGGCGCTCGGAGGCCCTCAAGCAAACCGGCCTCTGCGGGCCAAGCCACCAGCTGGCCAGACCCAGCCGTGGCCGTTCAAACCCGCGTCTCGGCCAGTGTGGGCTGCGGTCACGATGCCAGGAACGGGGCCTTACAAACGCGGGCGTTTCTTTCTCACAGTCTGCAGGCCGCGCAGTCCAAGAGCAAGGGCAGGCAGAGGTGCTGCCTGGGGCCTGCTTCCTGGTCACGATGGCCGTCTTCTCCCGTGTCCTCCCCTGGTGGAGGGGACAGGGCGCGCTCTGGGGTCTCTTTTCTGAGGGCACTGGTTCCATTCATGAGGGCCAAGTCCCCATGACCTAGTCACCTCCAAAGACCCCGCCTCCTACTACCATCACATCGAGGATTTGGATTTCAACATGTAGACTTGGAGCAGACACATTCAAGCTATAGCAACAGGTGATTAATGAAACTATCAAATCCACCTATTGTTTCACTTGAATAATTTACAGTTCTAACATTGTGTCTATAACCAGGGAAAATTATTTTAGGGAAACTTCAAGACTCTGTGACCATGACATAGCGTAGGGTCAAGAAATGCAAAAAAATAAAGAGAAAAGAGAAGAGAAGAGAAGAAAAGAAAAGAAAAGAAGAGAAAAGAAAAGGAAAAAGCATGAATGCCGTAGGAAGAGCAGAGGATAGGATGGAAAATATAGGGATTATATTCTCACCCCTTCTAGGCTTAACACACAGCTACATTTTTTGCAGAAGAGTCACGGCATGATGCACTTGTATTTGTGAATAAAACAGAACTAAAGTTTGTTTTAGAAAAGTCACTGTGGACAAGGAAACACCCACACGTTAAGCTATAAAAGAACACCGATTGCAGTCTAGACCGGAGGGGCCCAGGGACCCAACTGCCTCGTCTCTCTCACCTTTCATTGTCATTGCCCTTCAGGGAAGGGAGATGCTCCCGGAAGCGGGAAGCGCATCAGCTCTTCCTGAGCCCGGATCAGGGTTCTTCCCTCTGCCCGTCACAAGGAGATGGGGTGGCCTCAGGGTCCCTCCGCACGGCGGCCAGGAGCCCCCCCAGAGGAGTGGCAGCGCGTGGATGGAGTCTGTCCAGGGTGGCCAAGGGTACGGTGCGCTGTGTCTTGAGGAGCGCCAGCCGAGGGGCGAGGTCAGAGTTTTCTTTTTCCTGAAAGGCAAGAGACATTGTCTTTCTCTCCCCCCTCCCCGCCCCCCATCCTCACCCGGGGATATGTTTCTATTGATTTTAGAGAGAGAGGAAAGGGGGGGGTGGTAGGTAGAGAGAGAGAGAGACATCGATGTCAGAGAGAAACATCAATCAGTTGCCTCCCGTAAGCACCCCGGCCAGGATCAAATCCACAGCCTGGTACGTGCCCCAACTGGGAATGGAACCCGCAGGGCAATGCTCCAGCCAACCAAACCTCACTGCAGGGCAGGACACACTTTCTTAAAAAAAAAAATTAAAAAAAGGAAAAAAAAAAAAAGAAGGGATATCTTAAACATTGATTCAGAGCATTCAAAGAATACAATATGCTGCTTTGGAATGTACATATATAATGTTACAATCAGAGTTCTTTAAAGAGAAATGTTACAATTCCCTTGGCAAAGTGTGAGTTGGATAGCTCTTTGCATTAGACACGGTCAGAGCCGGAAGGTTTTAAAATGTGATGTGGCCCCAGTTCCTCTTTTAAGAGAGCAGGAAGCTGAGGCCCAGAGAGCTCATCGATTTCCTTGGAGGAACAGGGCAAGGCCAAGAGTAGCCCTTGTGCTCTCACTCTTGTAAGTTCTAGTCTGTGATGTCCTGAATATACACTATGGCATGCAGATCACAGGACCTGTGTGTGTGTGTGTGTCCACACGCATGCATGTAGCTACGGTAAGTGGTTGAGCATCGATTTATGAACCAGGAGGTAACAGTTCAATTGCGGTTCAGGGCACATGTCAGGGTTGCAAGCTCAATCCCCCATGTGCGGCGAGCAGGAGGCAGCCAATCAATGATTCTCTCTCACCATTGATGTTTCTATCTCTCTTCACCTCTCCCTTCCGTCCTGAAATCCCTAAAAATATTTTTTAAAATTTAACCCTAAAAGGATCACAGACCTAAATGTGAAGACTAAAACTAAATTTCTAGGAAAAGCACAGGGAAAAAATCTTTATAACCTTGGTTTAGTCAATGATTTCTTACATACGATACTAAAAGTACTACCTATTATTAAAGGAAGAAAAAGATAAATTGAAGTTTTACAAAGTTATGTTCTTTTAGTCTTCAAGAAACCTCATTATGAAAATGAAAAGATAAGCTGTAGACTGGGAGAAAATATTTGCAAATAATATACATGATACCCAGAATATATAAAGAACTATAATACAAGAAGTAGAAAACAAATGACCCATTCAAAAAATTGGTAAAAAATTTGAGTAGACACCTCACCAAAGAAGGTATGCAAATGAAAAATATAGTTATTGGGAAATTTAAACACAATGAGGTAGCATTACATACCAATTAGAATGATAACCAAAAAGAAATAATACCAAGTGTCCTTAAAGATGTGAAGGAACTTGAACTTCCAAACAGTGCTGGTGTAGCGACTTTGGAAAGCAGCTGGCAATTTCTTAACAAGTTAAAAGTATATTTTCCTGTCCCGGCTGGCGTGACCGGGTGATTCAGTTCCTGGTTAGGGCACATGCCCGGTTGCAGGCTCGATCGATCCCCAGTGTGGGGCATGCAGGAGGCAATGGATCGATGATTGGTATTTCATCGTTAATGTTTCTGTCTCTCTCTCCCTCTCCCTTCCTCTCTGAAATCAATAAAGTATACTTTCCTAGAATCTACCCAGGATAAATGAAAACATATGTCCACAAAGTTTTATCTGTAAATATTGTGAGCTGTATTTTTCATAATAGTCAACAAGACATGGGAAAATATCTAAATGTTCATCAGCCAGTGAATGGATAAGCAAAACGCTGTTTCCATTTTGATGCATATTACTCAGCAACATAAAGGAATGAACTACTGATACATGCAGTAGCATGGGGAACCTCAAAAACATTTGAGAAGTGGAAGAAACCAGATGCAAGAATTGCATATTATTAAATCCCATTAGCAAATTTTTTCTAGAAAAGGCAAAACTATAGTTTAAAAGAAGCAGATCAGCTCAACTATAAAGATAAACTAAAAAAATAAATAAAATAAACAGATCAGCAGTTGTGTGGGGATTGGGGTTGGAGACAGGATTCACTGCTAATGGGCGCAGGGGAACCTTGGGGAAGGACAGGCATGTGTAAAACTGGACTGATGATGGCTGCACAACTGCATACATTTATTAAAATTCATCAAACTGTAAACATAAAATTGATAAATATGTGGCATGTAAATTGTACCTTAATAAAACTGTTAAAAACATACTTGAGCAGGGGATATCATAGTCACTGGTTGATATTTATAAAATAAATTGTGTATTTATTTTTAAAATATATTTTTATTGATTTTAGAGGGGAGGAGGGAGAGCGAGATAAAATCATCAATGATGAGAAAGAATCATTGATCGGTTGCCTCCTGCAGGACTGGGGATCGAACCTGCTACCTTAGTGTATGGGGCACTGCTTCAACCAACTGAGCCACACTGGCCAGGGCCCCTTGGTTTATTTTTGATTTCCTAGTATCCAGTTCACCATATTTTGGTACCAGCATTTACCTCCTGTTGTCTGTGGAATTGTTAAATTACTCTCTGTTCCCCAAGCCAAGAGATAGGCAGTTAGTACTCTCTATTATAAGAGAGAAAATTCTACTTCAAAATCTCTTAAATAAGTTGTTGACAGTATCGCAAGCCTGTGTCTAACTAGACCCAGCTTCAGTTGGGGGAAAAGGGATGTCTCGTTCGCTGTGATTGGCCACTTGGGTCCTCTGCCTTTCCTTGAACCAATCACTGTTTCCAGGAAAATACGTTCCACATGATTGGTCAGGAGTAAGTCATGCCACTTTGGGCAACTTCACCAGAAACTAATCAACGTGCAGTTTTCTTTCTTTTGGGGGGGAGGGAGGCATTGAGGTCTTAGTTTTACCTGCAAGAGTTACAAATTGTTGAATGAGGACATTGGATCTATAGCGTAAAAGGAGGCATGTGAGGTAATTGGAAAGAGAAAGGGTTAGAATAGGGTGGACATACCCTGCTTTTAGCTGCCTCACATCCATTCCGGCGCTTGGCACCGCCAAGTTTCTTTGTTTCAGGAATAGCCTCTTTCTGTTTTGAAAATGGGAAGGGGACGTATGATTCTGTTACATCCACCAGAGGCTTTGTCCAATAATGTGAAACTGGAGTCGACTACAGCAAAGACTGAAGTTGGTTTGAGTCAGTGCATTCACAGCGGGTGCCCAGGTGAGTCCTGGGCTGCCCTGGAACTGATTGCTCAGCTTTCCCCCAATGCTGTGAACGATCGCAAATACTCCTCATGAATTCTCACTGTGCGGACGCAAGTCAGACTTGGTGAGCTAACAGCAGGCATTATTAGAATAAACTAGCAATTCTCTTGATAGAAATAGGAACAAAAATAGATAATGGATGAAACTGTAGGTTGGAAGTTCTGATTGTGTTGACAGTAAAGATTCATGTGCCGGAGGCTTCACAGGCCAGTATTCAGAGTGTCAGTTTGGAGTCAGGAAAGCCTGTTGATGGAGAAGCGGCCAGCGGCAGGGGATGGAGGGTGCTTTATAGCTTTTGCACATCCATCTTCAGAGCCCAGCATTCAGGCATTTTTTATGTCAAGGGAAGGGAGGAGGGTGTGTGGACAGGGATCCACACAAGAGCAAGAAATCTCGAAGTCTCTCTGTTCCTGGTGGGTTCCGTGACCTGGGTCCGTCTTAAGGCTCCTGTAAACCTTTGACTTGGTGCATATTTCCCTACCTCTCGGGGAAAGGAGCCTTCAGACAGGGGGCTGTTTTATGAGAAAACTCAGCCTCCAGCAGAATTCCTCTGGGTAATTAGCGTATCCATAGCAGGACCTATTAGCCTGCAGGCCAGATTGAAGATAGAGCCTGAGAGACTGGCATTTCCCTCTCTGACACTTTGGTGTTTTGTTATCTGCAACTTTATGTGTATCTGTGTGAGAATGCATATTTATCACAGGTCAGGAGGATGAATTTGAAGATAGGAAAGGGTGACAGTGAGGATGTAATGTGAACCCTTTTATGTTCTACATACTGTGAGCCTGGAAATATGGCTTAGAAAGTGTAGTCTGAATGATACGATTTATGCAATGGTGGAAGCAGAATAATCTAAATTCTCTCTTTGAAGAATGAGAGTGAGATATGTAAGTCTTGCTTTAAATAAGGAACCAGCTTTAATCAGAGAGGGATTGTGAAGCAAATGAGGACTTTTTATCGATTGAAGTTCTGTGTTAATTGCTTCTCTGGATGGGAAGGAGAGCTATGCAAATAGAATCTGTAGGCCCAAGGACCCGAACAAAACCCTTGCCTCCTCTCAGATCAGATTGAGACAACGTTTCCAGCAAGACTAAAACTTGGTTCTGCTCAACAGAAATTGGCAGAATTCTGGGATGTGTTTCCATTCCTTATAAAAACCACAGCCTCTCCTCCTCTCCAACTGTTTTATGAGCCACCTAGAGTGTCAGCCTTTGCATTGTCAAAACCATGACACATGATGAGAGGACAGAGAGCATGGCTGGCGTAGAAGAGAATGACAGTTCAGAAACCATGCGTAACTTTCTTCAGACACAATCAAATTTAAAACTCATTTAAGCTAAATTCTCGGTTTTAGCATCTATGCAAATTTAGAATAGTTTATAAAAATTATTTTTATGATTTTATGCCGGGGTCCTGCCCCAGCAGGTCCAGGGGTCCCCAAAGGTGTGGACGGAGTCGGCGAAGAAGGAATGACACGGAGACAGCGTTCAGTTGATCAGCAGCCTAGCCAGGATCTCCAGCCAAGTTCTGGTCTTGATCTCCAGAGAGGCTCTGCTTCGGATCTCCAGCGAGGTTCTGTAGCCATGTTCCCTCGCTAGGTTCTCCAGCCAGGTTCTGTCCAGGCTCTCCAGTCAGGTTCAGTGTCCAGGTTCCAGTCAGGTTCTCCTGCCAATCTCTGTAGTCAGGTTCAGTCCAGGATCCCTTGCCATGTTCTCCCGCTAGGCTCTGTCTCTAGGCTCTGAGGCCAGTCCCTCTCCAGGATCCTCTGGCATGCTCTCGCCAGCGAAGTTCTTCTGTCTCTAGGCTCCGTGTAGGTTCTGTCTTCTGAATTCTGTCTCCTGAGTTCTGAGTGTTTCTGTCTTGTTACAACTGTATTTATACCAGTTGATTTAATCCTATCAATCTCTATTACAAAGGTTAGGGCGTTTCTTATCTCCATTCCAGGGAGAAAAGATTATGTAGTTTAAGCATGATTGTTCGTAGTTAAAGGGATTAATTACCCGCCTGGCACTTAGTTGAGGGGTTTTATTCCCTCCCTAACTTCAGGGGGAAATCCCTACCTGGGGATTCAACCTTTCTCGGAGAGGTGACTTTGGTTAAAACACAGCGCCAAGAAGGTGAGCAAACATATTAAGAACCGTATGCCATATATGCCAGGTCCCTTGAAACAGCAAGGATGGACCGGCTCCCGGCAATTTTAGAGAGAGGAAAGGAGAGGGAGAGATAGAGACATCAATGATGAGAGAGCATCATTGATTGGCTGCCTCCTGCACACCCCCCATGGGGGATCGAGCCCGAAACCCCAACATGTGCCCTGACCAGGAATCAAACCCTGACCTCCTGGTTCATGGGTGGATGCTCAACCACTGAGCCACGCCGGCTGGGCATAGCGTATTGATTTTTTTTTTTTTTTTAAAGATGATCTGTCTCCTTTATTTCACTGTCTCCCTTTCGCTGAAGATGAAAAACACACAGAATAAAAGTGCTTCTGACCCTTTCTTAATCTAAAAGTCATTTGGATCTTAGTTTATGCTTCTTCAATAAACAACCTCAGCCCCTTGAGGGCAGGGAACAGAGCTATGTGAGAATTTTCTTCCTACCAGATGCGGAGAAGGTGGGAAATCTCCAGCAGAGCCCAGGGACTCTCACAGGCCACTATTTGATATGTTAATGAAATCATTACTGTGTGTACCATGTGATAATAAATCATAAAGTTTGTTTCTAGCCTATCATAACGGTTGGGATTTTACGAGTAATAGATTTGCAATTGGAACTGCAAGGGCTAGAGGAATTCTGGAGTTGGAAGATTAATTTCAACTTCAACCACGGTCATTGTCTAGGTAGCTTTTGACCGTGTTTAGCACATGATTATTTAAGGGTATTTAAAAATGCATCCAGACAGTTTGAGTAGGGGGCACCCCACTGGGAACATAACTACTTTCTCCAGAGAGGCATACTTCAATTATTAAAAAAGAAGCTGATATATGAAGGTTCTCTCATTACAAATGGAGAGGTGAGCGATAACTCTTAGGCTTTATGATAAGGTGGTACTCCTGCTTCATCAATATGAAGCCAAGAGCGACATCCCTATGAAGTGTCACGTGGCTCCAGTCAAATTCTAGCCTATGTTGCCCATGCCATCTGCTGTCATCCTAGTAACAAGTGGAAGACCATGCCCTACTTTCATTTCCTTCCTGCTTGAGAGCTCCAGGCTCTGGCTAAGACTCAAGGACAACAGGGAGCGTGGCGAACTTAGAATCAGAGATAACATTCCTGCTCTGCTCTCTGCTCCCTCCTCCCTCCCCCGCCTTGTCCTCTAGCACATCCTAGGCCTCCCCACGCCTAGGAAGTTGGGTAGGAGGTTGTCTTGCCCCAGTGCCCTGTCTTCCTTCCTTCAGCCATATTACCCTCCTGGCATCTCTAATCAAGACTTTCAGGAAGTTCATCTCCTTAGAGAAGTAAGTCTACTCAGCCAGCTCTTCCCTTGGGAAGTCTAACTAACCCGTTATCTTGACTCCTTTCTATGTGGTTACTGGGTGTGAGCACAGATGCTGAGCAGTTCTTTCTGTACATGGCATAGTTCCTACCTATCCATTATTATTATTATTATTATTATTATTATTATTATTATTATTATTATTATTATTTTAAGCCTCACCTGAGGATATGTTTCCATTGCTTTTTAGAGAAAGTGGGAGACAGGGAAAGACAGAAATATTGATGTGAGAGAAACACATGGATTGGTTGCCTCCTGTATGAGCCCCAACCAGGGCCCAGGTCGGGGAGGAGCCTGCAACTGAGGTACATGCCCTTGACCGGAATCAAACCCGGGACCCTTCAGTGCACAGGCCAACGCTCAGCCAAACTGGCTAGGGTGTATCTATTATTTTTAAGAGAAGGTTACTCTTGATTCCCTACATCTATTATTTCTTCTTCAACAAACAAAGCAATACATAGCCATAATTTATGGCGAGACACGCTTAACACAGGAAACCAGACACCCATATATATCTAAAGAGAAATAAAGCCCACATTTCATAACGAGATACCCACCCACATATCTTAACCATGGTCACCATTATTATTTTTTTCATTTGTAAAGAGAACAAATGTTCTATGAGGTTATCTTCACAAAAGATTGAAAATAAGTCAACACATGAATAACAAATAAAAGAGAAGAGTGGCAGGCACTGCTGTTTGATTGATGGTGTGAATGTAGAATCTCCTGGATCCATGCGATGAACTAAATTACTTGTCAAGGTCCCTCTCACCTTCATCATGGCATCAAAAAGATGCTGCTACGTTCTGATTTCAAACAAGCAAGCAAGCCCCAGCACCGCCTCAAAGAAGGTTTTAGTCTAATTTTATCAGATCGGTTCCTTTCATCTGTGGTAGCCTGAGGTCCCCCAAAGGGAAGCATCCAGTGGGTCATTTCCTGTGTGCGATGAGAAGACACGGGAGAAGCCGAGAGCACAGAGCAGGCGAAGAGGCAGCAGGAGGCCGGAAAGTAAATGGGAAGGCACTGAGCGGGACAGAGGGGCAGGGCCTGGCGTGTCATCGTCAGGGGTGTCAAAGGCCATTACGTTTCTGTAACAGGGGCCTCAGCGGTGCTTCTAGGTTTAGTTCAGGGCAGTTCATTCTGATGACCAAGAAGGAACAAAGCATACACATGGCTTCTATTCAACCGTCATGGAGAGGAAGGCGCGTTTTCAATCTCTCCGTTACCTGGTAGAATATTTACCGGGTGGGCAACAACAGGTTTACAGTTGTTAATCTAGAACAGCGGCTCTCAACCTGTGGGTTGCGACCCCTTTGGCGGTCGAACGACCCTTTCACAGGGGTCGCCTAAGACCATCCTGAACATCAGATATTTACATGGCGATTCATCACAGTAGCAACATTACAGTTTTGAAGTAGCAACGAAAATAATTTTATGGTTGGGTCACCACATGAGGAACTGTATTTAAAGGGGCAGGAGGTTGAGAACCACTGATCTAGAAAAATATCTACTACAACGATAAGGTCTGTGTTTTACAGACTCTCTCCTGGAAACCTACTTTCGCCCACCCCTGTGTGTGTGGTTTCCCTGAACAACTTGAGAATGTCCTTCGTCTCTGATTTTCCTCTCTGGCACCTGGCCTTCTTTCCTCGGACCCTCCTTGCTCTCATTCCTTTTAAATTCCCGTTTTCCCTTCCATGTATTGACTTCATTTTTGGACGAAATAAGATTCGTCTGACGCAGTTGTACCTGTCACTGAGCTTAGCGTTGAAGTGCGCTTGGAGGAATCTTCCTGTTGTCACCATGGGGAGACCTGATTCCTCCCGTACTTCCTCCAATCCCAACCCATTTCTCTCTGATTGGATTGCGAATGCCTGACATTTTCCTTTGAATTTGTTTCCTTTGCTATTGAAGTGCAGACAGTGCAGGGAAGTACAGTCACTCACACTTGGTTGTGACTGAGGCCAGGGTCTCCCGGCTGGTGACTTGGGTCCTCCTGGTTTTCAGCTGTTATGAATCAAGTACCAGGAACCTCTTCTGGTGGAATCCTGTGCTCACGTCTCCTGGGGACATAGTTATGAGTGGAATTTCTGGGTCATAAGGTAGATCAACCTATATTTCAAGTCAGGTTATTCCAAAGATGGGCTTGGAAAGTGGTGAATTATCTCTAACCATTTTTATGTGATGTATTTTTAACAGAAATAATTTTCTTTATACAAATAACCCAAGGACCTACAGGTATCACACACATATTGTCTGCAGGTAAGGAGAGCTCTTTTTGTTTTTTTAAAGGTAATCAGCAGAGCTCTCTGTGATTTAAAACAAAGCACATGTAGGGAAGTTTGATTTCTCCAAGCTTAGGAAGCCATGATACAGACAGTTCTGTGTCTCTCTGTATCATATTTTGCTTTGCAGCATTTTTTGCAACTTCATAGGGACCTGCACTTCTCCTCTTGTGACCGTCCTCTCTCCCTGGGCATCGTGAGCAAGCCCAGCGTGAGCCTTGAGACCTCACCAACGCAGCGGCCTTCCTTCCCAATAGCGAAAGCAGAGGGCCCAGCCCCCTGCTCTAGGAGGAGGCTTATCCGTGCTCTGGCCTTCGGGAAAGAGCTTGCTTTTTCCTTGGGCGGTTTGGTGGGCCTCTCAGAGCACAATTCCTGGGCAGCACGCCGGCAGCTGAAGATGGACGGACACCTGTCAGTCACCCGATCGCAGTTCATGGGGTTCTTCATCCAGCTGATGCGAGATGCTCCTTCCAACAGCCTCCTCCATCCGGGGATCGGCCCCCAGGCACTGGCCATCCCACCACAGTGCCCCCCGGACTCTCGGGTCAGCTCAGCTACGCCTCCGTGTCCCACCAGGTCTGCCCCACCCTCCCCACATCCGTACTTTCTTTATGATTCTTCTGTTATAGAAACTCGGGGTCTTACATTCTTAAAGCTTCCCTTTTGACTCTTTGACAGTATTCAGAAGTAAAAAAAATAAACATTGCTGCCCGGCCAGTATGGTTCAGTGGTTGAGCACCAACCTATGAACCAAGAGGTTGCAGTTGAATTCCAGGTCAGGGCACATGTTGGGTTGTGGGCTTCATTCCCAGTAGGGTACATGCAGGAGGCAGCCAATCGATGATTCTCTCTCATCATTGATGTTTCTGTCTCTCTCTTCCTCTCCCTTCCTCTCTTAAATCAATAAAAATGCATAGGAAAAAAATTGCTTATCCTTTTTAAGGAAATGTGAATGGTCCTGCTAACTTGGGAAAGCAGAGTATGCAGAAAGGGAAAAATCAGAAATATTGTTATTTTAATTGTCATGTATTAGGGAAAAAGTGTGTGTGTGTGTGTGTATATATACTACTAGAGGCCCGGTGTACAAAAATTTGTGCACTCGGGGGGGTCCCTCAGCCTGGCCTATGCCCTCTTGCAGTCTGGGACCCCTCAGAGGATGTCCACCTGCTGGCTTAGGCCCGTTCCCTGGGGGATCTGGCCCAAGCTGGCAGTCAGACATCCCTCTGGCAGCCTGGAGCCCTCGGGGGATGTCCACTTGCCAGTGGGGAGCAGGCCTAAACTGCAGTCGGACATCCTTAGCGCTGCTGAGGAGGCAGGAGAGGCTCCCACCACCACCGCTGTACTGGCAGCCCTCAGCCTGGCTTGTGGTTGAGCAGAGCTCCCCCTGTGGGAGCGCACTGACCACCAGGGGGCAGCTCCTGCATTGAACATCTGCCCCCTGGTGGTCAGTGTGTGTCATAGTGACCAGTCATTCCCAGTCGTTCTGCTGTTAGGGTCAGTTTGAATATTACCCTTTTATTATATAGGATAGAGGCCTGGTGCATGGGTGGGGGCCAGCTGGTTTGCCCTGAAGGGTGTCTCGGATCAGGGTGGGGGTCCCGCTGGGGTGCCTGGCCAGCCTGGGTGAGAAGCTGATGGCTGTTTGCAGCTGGCCACACCCCCTTTAGGGTGGGGGGGTCCCCTTGGGGTGCCTGGCCAGTCTGGGTGAGGGGCTGAGGGCCGTTATCAGGCTGGCCAAGCCCCCCCTCCCCCGCCCCGCCCCGGCGACGGAAGTTCCCAGCCTCTCCTTTTTTTCCTTTTCTTTTTTTATTCTGGGATTTATTTACCTTCTATAATTGAAACTTTGTAGCCTTGAGAGGAGCTCAGAGCTGGCCAGGGCGGGTGGGTGGGAAGCTTGGCTTCCTCCATCGCCAGGGGCAACCCACTCCTGCTCACTCCAGCTCCATGGCCACGGCCGGCTGAAAGCAGGTATCTGGGGTTTATTTATCTTCTATAATTGAAACTGTGTTGCTTTGAGTGGAGCTCAGAGCCGGCCACAGCAGGCGGGAAGCTTGGCTTCCTCCATCATTGGGGCAACCAAGCCTCCTGCTTGCTCCAGCTCTGTGGCTGCCGGCCGCCATCTTGGTTGGGTTAATTTGCATATAGTCGCTCTGATTGGCTGGTGGGCATGGCTTAAGGCAGTGATGGTGAACCTTTTGAGCTCGGCATGTCAGCACTTTGAAAAACCCTAACTTAGCCATGACTGATTTGGCTCAGTGGATAGCGCTTCTGCCTGCAGACTCAAGGGTCCTGGGTTTGATTCCGGTCAAGGGCATGTACCTTGGTTGCAGGCACATACCCAGTAGGGAGTGTGCAGGAGGCAGCTGATCGATGTTTCTCTCTCACTGATGTTTCTAACTCTCTGTCCCTCTCCATTCCTCTCTATGAAAAATCAATAAAATATATCAAAAAAAAAAAAAAGAAAAGAAAAAGAAAAACCCTAACTTAACTCTGGTGCCGTGTCACATATAGAAATTTTTTGATATTTGCAACCATAGTAAAACAAAGATTGCTGGGAGCCGGTCCATCCTTGCTGTTTCAAGGGACCTGGCGTATATAGCATACTGTTCTTAATATGTTTGCTCCCCTTAGCGCTGTGTGTTTTAACCAAGGTCACCTCTCCGAGAAAGGTTGTTTTCCCAGGTAGGAATTTTTCCCTGAAGTCAGGGAGGGGATGCCTCTCCTAGAAAGGTTGTTTCCCCAGGTAGGAATTTTTCCCTGAAGTCAGGGAGGGCATGAAACTCCTTAACTAAGTGCCAGGCGGGTAGTTAATCACTACAAACAATCATGCTTAAGCTACATAATCTTTACTCCCTGGAATGGAGATAAGAAACGCCCTAACCTTTGTAATAGAGATTGATAGGATTGAATCAACTGGTATAAATACAGTTGTAACAAGACAGAAACACTCAGAACTTAGAACAGAATCAAGAAGACAGAATCTACACGGAGCCTAGAGACAGAAGAACTTTGCTGGAGAGAGCATGCCGGAGGATCCTGGAGAGGGACTGGCCTCGGAGCCTAGAGACAGAGCCTAGCGGGAGAACATGGCAAGGGATCCTGGACTGAACCTGACTACAGAAATATGGCAAGAGAACCTGACTAGAACCTGAAGACCGAACCTGGCTGGAGATCTCAGACAGAACCTGGCTGGAGAAGTCTCCGTGTCATTCCTTCTTCGCCGACTCCGTCCACACCTTTGGGGACCCCTGGACCCGCTGGGGTTGGACCCCGGCAAAAGATGTATATTTTTGATATTTATTTTATATATTTAAATGCCATTTAACAAAGAAAAATCAACCAAAAAAATGAGTTCGCGTGTCACCTTTGACATGCGTGTCATAGGTTCGCCATCACTGGCTTAAGGTGTAGCAAAGGTATGGTCAATTTGCATGTTTGTCTTTTATTAGTGTAGGTGGGGCAAAAGTAGGTTTACAGTTATTCATATGGAAATAATACAATAATTAATACATAATAATATAAGAATAAACTCTGTTTTACGTACTCACAATTATAAACTTATTTTTGCCCCACCCTGTATATATCCTTTATATATATCCTTTATATACTTAATTAAGAGGTTTATAATAAGAAATTGGTGAGAGAGTTACGGAGGCTGGCACATCCACAATCTGATGTGTGGGCTGGTAGGCTCGAGGTCCAGACAAGCCAGTGGTCCAGTTCAGGCCCACAGCAGCCTCTGGGCTGCCCGCGGACAGCCTTCTCCATCACTCCTTTGCTGGGGAGGCTGACCTTTTTGTCCTACTTAGGCATCTACCTGGTTGGGTGAGGTTCACCCAGAATATGAAGGGCAATCTGATCTCATCCGACTTCACTGGTTTAAAAGTTAATCTCATCTAAAAACACCTACAAGTTGACACATAAAATTAACCATCACACGTCTGTACACTCCTGACCTCCAGGGATACCCGGTGGCTAAATTGGGGTCTGGCTATGCCCCACTAGTGTTCACTTCCTCATTTCAAGGAAAACAATGCATTGCAGATTAGGATGATATGAATCTGAGTCCCAGTGAGCCTTAGCAGCTGTGCCTTTTGGAAAGACCTTTGGCTTCAGCTATTAGTGTTTCTCAACTTGGGCCAATTTGTCTGTCCCTCCCTGTCCCCAGGAGACACTTGAGAATGTCTGGAAACAATTTGGAGTGTCACAGCCAGGATGGGGGTAGGAGGAGTTGCGACCTACGTGGGATGGATAGAGGTCAGGAATGCTGCTCGACATCCCACAGGGCACAGGGACACCTCCCAGCAGCAGACACATCTGGCCCCAACTGTCAACAGTGCTGAGGTTGTGCAACCTTTGGCTAGAGGCAAGGTAACGGAGCTAGGACACCGTAAAGATGGAGAAGACTGGTGGACGGAAAGGCTAGAAAGCAAGATAACCAATAAAATGGCGCTCCCATTTCAAAAACAAAGGTGTGAACAGTTGGTCTTGTGTTATTTGCAAATTCTAAATAGAATATTGAGCCCAGCCGGAGTGGCTCAGTGGTTGAGCATTGACCTATGATCCAAGAGGTCACAGTTCAATTCTAGGTCAGGGCAACATGCCCAGGTTGCAGGCTCAATACCCAGTAGAGAGTGTGCAGGAGGCAGCCGATCAATGATTCTCTCTCATCATTGACATTTCTTTCGCTCTCCCCCCCTCTCTTTTCCTTTCTGAAATCAATAAAAATATGTTTTAAATAGAATATTAGGAAGGTGATGCTATAATTTGAAAAATGAATTATTAGAAGCTAAACTATACTGGGGGGAAAAGAGAGTGGAAATCAGGTTAGGAAGAACATAAGCAAACACATTAGTTTTTTATTGAATTTCTTCCTCATGTCATTGATCCCTAGGACGCTGTAGGTTTAAAGGCCTGGGTAGTACGGTGAAGGTGACCTCACTGTGAGCGAGTGTTGTGGGTCAAAAGAAGGGGCCGAACTGTGGCTAAGAAACCTCAGGGAATATTGTGCAAGAAAATGCAAAAGGATAACTACAGTATGACTCACCAAAGGCCTTAAAATAATAGATTACTATTTTGTTAGTTCATAATTTATTCCGGCAGTCTGTTTAACCACATGCACAGCCTCTTGAACATGATTTAAATGTTAAAACCTAATTATGAAACTCTTAATTCAAAACAATTTTCAGCAAACCTACTGAGAATGAATGTGAATGCAAATCATGAAGTCACCCTCCTTAGGGACATGCACATTAATTTTCATTTTGGACCAGGTGTAAGCCTCTCGGAACTAATGCCAACTAGACCTAAATTAGAAATGAAATGGTCAAAATGTGTAAGAGATTATATCTTGCCAACTTGAGTTACCCAGGAATCTGTCACAGCTACCTAATCCCTCTGCACACAACTTTGAGGTAGTTTAAAGATTAGTGGGGGCCTTTTCAACTTCTAGGACTGACTTCGTTGGCTGAGTTCTTGTGTCCTTTCAACGGGCTTTCTTTGTACATCTTGAATTATTGGAATCAACTAACTCGGTCAGTGGGCTGTGAGGGTCATCGCACATGCTCTCTCCTTGGAATTAATCAGCCTCTGAAACAGAAGAGAGACAATTCAGTTCTATCTACTGAATCAAAGAGAAAAATGAATACTTCAGAGCAAGTGTGAAATCCTTTCCAGTTAGCATGCACAGTGAATGCAGCTAGTAATAAGCTCTTGAATTTTCTGTCAAGCAGATCCATGTACCTCTTTATCCATTACAGTCAATATTGTCACATTGTTGGGTCACTCACTCATTGTTCATCCACGTACTGTTTATTGGAACCTTAAGCTGGTGCTCAGTCATTGCACTTTGAATGAGGCTAAAGGGACCCTAGGAGCCTGCTCCTAGCCTAGTGGGAAAGGCTGATGTGACACTGCAGCGGTGCCCTGAATTTTATGGGGTTTTAGGAGCTGAACCTGGGACAAGGAGAGCCGAACCTAAGGACGCTGGGATTTACTTTGAGAGATGATGTTGCCTAGGAAAGGTAGCAACAGGATGGTAATGAAAAGTGGTCGGATGGTTATATTTTAAAGGTAAAGCCAGCAGAATCTGTGGGATGGAATCCAAAGAGAATAGTTAAGAATGACTTCAAAGATTTTAGCAAGCCCTGGGCGGTGTGACTCAGGTGGTTGGAGCGTCGTTCCAGTACACTAAAAGGTTGTGGGTTAGATTTCCGGTCGGACCATGTACCTAGGTTGTGGGGCCAGTTCCTGGCATGCAAGGGAAGGCAATCGATCGATGTTTCTCTTTCTCGCTCTCCTTTTCCCTTTTTCTGAAATCAGTGAGAATGTCCTCAGGTGAAGATTAAAAAACAACTAGACATCGCTCTGTAGTTGAGCATCGACCTACGAACCAGAAAGTCATGGTTTGATTCCTGGTCAGGGCACATGCCCAGGTTGCAGGCTCAATTCCCAGTGTGGGCATGTAGGAGGCAGCCTATTGATAATTCTCTCATCATTGATGTTTCTCTCTCTCTCTCTCCCTCTCCTTCCTCTCTCTGAAATCAATGAAAACAGTAAAAACCCCCAACTAGGTTGCAATTGCTGTTTACTGAGATTGAGAAGACTGGGGAGCAAGCAAACTTGGGGAGAAAGTGTATTTGGGTTTGGGCATGGTAAGTGTGACATGGCAATTGGACAGCCTAGTGGAGATTGGAATACGTAGTTGAGGTGAATAAGCTTAGAGTTCAGGGGAACAGTTTGCATTGGAATTTACACTTGGGAATCTCAAGCATATGGGTGCTATTTAAAGCCATAAAGCTGGGGTAATACCCTACTGAGCAAATACAGACCACGAGGGGCCAGGTGGCTCCCTGCCCTTGAGGCTGACCCTGAGGGAGCTGACACCACATCCAGCAGCTGGGGCACAGTGTCCCCTGGAGGGGCCTCCTGGGGGGCATCAGAGTGTCACCCCGTACGTCAATGCCAGAGGTCGCGGTCCCGACATGCCTGGGCTGGCCGATGAGACAGGTTGGCCGATGAGACGGGCTGGCCAATGAGACGGGGTGGCCGGGAAATGCGAGCTTCCTGTTTGAGCCCGAGTTTACCTGGAGTCTTAGACTCCTGGAGAAACATGGTGACCAGTTGATGCGTCAGCATTCTTATTTTCCTTAAGGTTTTGTACACACACACACACACACACACACACACACACACACACACAGACATACTTGCTTTCCAAATCTGATCAATGCCTTTGACAACTGCAGTGAAAGAAATCTTAGTTTACACACGTATGGTAACGGGCTATGCCAGCCGTGGGCAAACTACGGCCCGCGGGCCGGATCCGGCCCGTTCGGCTGTTCTATCCGGCCAGCGGAGCCAAAAGAGCGGAGGGTTCTCTTGCTCTCCCCTCCGCTCCTTCACCAGCAGCAGTGTTCACATGTATTAGTTCACACAAACACTCCATCCATGCTTTTGTTCCGGCCCTCCGGTCCAGTTTAAGAACCCATTGTGGCCCTCGAGTCAAAAAGTTTGCCCACCCCTGGCTCAGCCCACATCGGGTGGTGTATTCTTTGTTAACAAAGTTCGATTCCCGAACCCTGGTAGCAGGGAAGCAGTTCCTAATTGATTAAACAGTAAAAGATTGACTAAAAAGGAGGCAAACTTTCATACCCCATAATGCTTTCTTATGCAACGCCTTTAGCATTTTTTTCTTCTTAACAGTCACGGTTTGTAAGGAAAATAAAAAAGAGAATGTGATATGCTAAAGAGAAGTTGCAGTCCAGACTGAAGGAAGCATCTTGTTGTGATCACAGGACCTCAGTTAGAAATGACCTTCAGGATCTCCTTGTCGCTCAGCCTCCGAGGCTGGATCACTGGGACGGCCGGCAGCGTCGGCTGGAACATGAAGCCCCGGGGCTTGGAGCACACGGTCTCCGGGGCCCAGCGCTTGCCCTCGGTGGGCTGTGCAGGGGAACCCGTTTCATGGGACTGAACCGCGTGGGCAGGCAGCTGAGTGCTGGTGCCCAGGCCGGAAGGAGCTGAGCAGGGGGCAGAGGCTCCACTCTGAGGACACAGTCTCTTTTCCCGCTTTCAACCTCAGCTTTAAACAGCAAAAGAAAGCACCATCTATAAAGAGTCACGGGATAAAATTATATGGGTCCACGGGCTTTGAAAGATTTAAAGCGCTGTACATGTCGAATTTTTTATTACAAATCCCTGGGAAATTGTGGCGACCCAATAAAGTCCAGGAAAGCCGATATTATGGAGGGCAGACCCTTTGGGAGAGAAAGTTATTATCCCAGCAGGTTCGGCACACGGAAGGAACTTGTTAAAGCAGAAGACACATAAACTTACATCAGGTTATCGGCACTCGCATAAATAAAGATGAATGTATTCCTGGTCCAGGAACTCAGAAAAAGGCATCCTCTTAAATATACGTTTTATTATTGGCTCAGGTAAGAACTTGAAAATTCAGGTCTATAAAGCAGTACAGAAGCCTTAAGACAGGTAGACTGGAGGATTAAAACCCTGCTATAAAACAAACGCCTAAAGTCTTTTTAACGGACAAATCCTCAATCCCTATGTTGATTTTTTAAAATGAGTTTTCTCTTTATTAATTCCAACAGGATTTTTGTGCTCTTAGAAATAGCGTGTAAGTGCGAGACACACGCGATACTAGGTGCATTTATGGTTTCATAGGTTTCTTAGGAGAACTGGACACTCCCTCCCCAGGGTCTCCTAGCCACAGGTTGAGGACTTACCCTCTCCACCGGTAAGTTGGTCCCTCTCTGGGTGACCTTGGACTGGCCTTCACTTTGCCTCCCCTCCATCATTTTCCCAAAGAGCAGTGGATCTTGACAGGAAGCACCACTTAGACATCACCCTTCTCTCGGTGTCTAAGACCGAAGATGGTCCCCCAGGCATTTAACACGGCACATTCCTATGGTGGTTTTTTGAAACTTGAGATGTAATGGGCATATAACTCTGTCTTAGTTTTAGGCGTGCTAATTTTATTCAGAATGACTTCACAGAAGTAGAATGGGAATACAACAATGTCCACATATTCCCCTAGAACAGTGGTTCTCAACCTTCCTAATGCCACGACCCTTTAATACAGTTCCTCATGTTGTGGTGACCCCCAACCATAACATTATTTTCGTTGCTACTTCATCACTGTAATGTTGCTACTGTTATGAATTGTCATGTAAATATCTGATCTGCAAGGTGTATTTTCATTGTTACAAATTGAACATAATGAAAGCATAGTGATTAATCACAAAAACAATATGTAATTATATATGTGTTTTCCGATGGTCTTAGGCGACCCCTGTGAAAGGGTCGTTCGACCCCCAAAGGGGTCGCGACCCACAGGTTGAGAACCGCTGCCCTAGAAACACATGTCAGTTTGACATCCGGTTTGTTTCCATAAAGGACAAAGACCCAAAGGTCATTTTTCTTTTCTCCAAAGGTCAAGGCAATGACTACACTGATTCGATTGGGATCTTAACCAAATGAAAGATTGGCTGAGGCGCTTGGCCTATCACCCCTGAGAAAATTGAGACAGAAATGTCTGCAAACACTGAACTTTGCCCTTTCTGTTGAGGCAGAGGGAAGAAGCTGGCTGGCTTTCCTATGGAGACTCACAAGAGATTGTATGGGACATACATGCATGGCGTTAGCGTGTATGCGGGGTCTTTGGTATCTGAATCTCCTCATTTAGGAAGCAGCTATACCCTGGATAGTCTCACCCGAGTGCAGTGGGAGGTCAAAAAGTAGTAGAATGAAAGGTGGTGCCATCACGTGTTTACAACCTTTCTCTGACGAAAATGGGCCTGGCCTTCCAAAGTGCCTGAGAAAGACACCTGCCCCTGCCCCGCCCCTGACGGCGCCCCGTCTGCTCTCAGGCAGTCGCCTCTCTGGCCGCACATTCTCCTCCATATAAGGCAGGGACTTGACTAGGTGGGCCGGGAGGTACCATTGTGGGTTTATTTCTGTTTCATAGCCATCATTTGTGTACATGTTTATCACATTCAGTTTTCACAAAACTCGGAAAGAAGTTATCACTTTGACACCGTGTTGCAGACCTGACTTTGAGAGAGTGACGTGTTCAGTGTCGCAGACCTTGCAGGGACAAAGCCAGAATCTGACCCCACACGCATGAGACCATGGTCTGTATGCATTGCATAGCGTCAAATTGCCTCTCTGGCAAAACCTGTGGTTAATGTGAATTCCTCCACCAGTTAGCTACCAGGGGACACCTCAAACATCTATTTTTTGTGTGTCTTTTGTGCCACAAAGGGCTAAAAAAAAAAAAAAAAAAAGAGCCCTGCTGGTGTGGCTCAGTGGTTGAGTGTCAACCTATGAACCTGGAGGTCAAGGTTCAATTCCCTATATTTTTATTGATTTCAGAGAGAGGAAGAGAGAGGGGGAGAGAGAGAGAAAAACATCAATGATGAGAGAGAATCACTGATTGGCTGCCTCCTGCACGCCGCACACTGGGGATGGAGCCCACAACCTGGGCCTGTGCCCTGACTGGGAATTGACTGTGACCTCCTGGGTTATAGGTCAACGCACAACCACTGAGCCATGCCTACCGGGCCCAATCCACTTTTGAATGAATGGAACATTCAATTCATTTTTGTTGTTTTTACAAATGTAAGTGAAGAGTTGAGGAAGCTTTTGACTAATTCTTACAAAAACACATTGGCATCAAGGTACTGGCCATTCAGTGAGCGTGCCTCTTTTTCTCTTGAATTCTTGGGACTGACTGACCGTTCTACATCAGCGTCATAGGCACCCCTTTCCTTTCTGTGGAGGCACAGGCCTGGGTAATCACAGAAGCAATGACTCTGCCTCCAGGCAAACTGCACATGCATTTTTGAGATTTGGGGTGAAAGCAGATGACTCAGCCAAACGCGCCACCTGGATCCAGCCCTCCAGAGGGGACTGAGAGTGCAGTAAGCTCCCTGAGCCACTCCGGTGGGAAAATGTGCTGCTATACAAGAGTCTTTACTACCCCCCTCTTTTACATAAGGTAGAAAGAGTGCTTACTTCAGTGTGGCTTTTCCATTTTGTTTTGCTGGTTATTGTTATAGCCGATTCGATGAGGTGAGTGAACCCACAGAGAGAGGAGGGAGCATTAAAGTCTCCAGCTGGCACGGCTCTGCCCAGCAGCTGGAAGCTGGGATGCATGGTGGCATTGTTTGTAGCTATATTTGGGGGCGCAGGAATGGTGGGTGGTTATGTATGCAGCTGTTATTAGAGTCGTCAATTTTTCTGCTTGAAGATTAAAAACAAATCTCTGAGTTTATCTTAATTTTTTGCAGCTGTAGTATTTTTTTTTTATTAGAGTATCTTTTCATATTAAAAACCTTTTCATCAGCCAGTAGAAACAGACTAGAAAGCAGCAAGTTTATTTCTGGAACAATTTATTGGCAGTTACTTCTGCTAGAGCAGTGGTTCTCAACCTTGGCTGCACATGAGAATCACCTGGGAATCTTTTTTAAAATCCTGATTTCTGGGCCTCATCCTCCGGAAATTCTGTGTCTTTGTTATGGGGTGGGGCCACAACATTAGTCACAAAGAAACAGAATTTCCGGAGGATGGGGCCCAGAAATCAGGATTTTAAAAAGATTCCCAGGTGATTCCAATGTGCAGCCAAGGTTGAGAACCGCTGTGCTAGAGGAAGGGATAGCAGAGGGTGTGCAGGTGATTAAAGCTCAGGTGATAGGTTCTTTGCTTTAAAGGAGAATGAAGACAACTTGCTGACGGTACCTTTGTATTGCTTCTGGTTTTAGCTGCTTTCCTGAAGGTGAATGAATGTGAAGAGCTTTCTTCTGTGTGTGTAGCCACTCTCCTGGCACTAGTAGCTTTTCCTCTGTGAATTCACACAGCACCCTCTGCAGCTTCCGAGTGAGGCAGCATAATTTTCGAGGCACAGGAGGAGTCCACACTGACACCTACCAGGGGACACCTCAAACATCTATTTTTTGTGTGTCTTTTGTGTCACAAAGGGCTAAAAAAAAAAAAAGTTGAGCCAAGCTGGTGTGCCTTAGTGGTTGAATGTCAACCTATGAACCAGGAGGTCAAGGTTCAATTCCCTATATTTTTATTGATTTCAGAGAGAGGAAGGGAGAGGGAGAGAGAGATAAAAGACATCAATGATGAGAGAGAATCATTGATGGGCTGCCTCCTGGTCCTAAGGACCGAGCAGTGCTGCCGGGTCTCAGCGTCTTTCCATCCCTTGCTCTGCTTTCAGATCCACGGGCTCACTGTCAGGCAGCTTTCCCTCTGCCGGTGACCGGGACCAAGGTGTATCTTACGTCCTTGAACTTTCCTCTCCTGTTACTCTTGTAACCAGGACTTCCAAGTCCTGTCATAGATCTATTGGGTCACACGCCCATCATGAACCAGCTACTGTGGGCAGGGCGAGTCTGTGCTCCAGGGAACTAGGCTGAGGTCAGAGGCTGACTTCTGTAGCCAGAAGGTTCCCATTCCACCCGAGGACCCAGGCTCGGGGTGGGGAAATGGTAAATGGGTTGCCGTGGAACAGAAAGAGCCTGAGCACCTGGTGCTAGCAGGTGTTTAGCCAAGCCCTAAACATGGAGAATTGTGGTGGAGAAGGGCTGGCTGTTTTATGGCGCCCAGCACCACCATGGGATGAGCAGCTAATGCTTTGGAGCCCGAACTGGATGATTTACAAAGAGGTTTTATAGAGCAAAAGCTCAAGTCATCATGAGTGAGGGGTTGGGGTCTTGGATCTTGCCTATCGGTGGAGTGAGGTAAGGGTGGTACATCACCGTTTCAGGCTGGTTTCCTGGGGACGTGGCCAGGGACTGCTCTGCTTTAGGGCTCAGGCCTGAAATGCAGCTTAGGACGTAAGGCTATCTTGAGCTCAATCAGAACCCAGACCTTTGACCCTTAGTCAAGGGCTGGCTTTGTTTCTGGCTGCCTCGGGGTCAATGGCTAGTAAGGGAGAGGCTAAGGCTTCCGGGGCCTAGGAAACTGCCTAGGATGCTGGGGCTACACATGAAATCAAAAGCGTTCGAGAAATCTGGGCCCTCGGTTCCAGACGGCCCTTCACTTTGTGGCTGAAAGACATCTTGACAGTGCACATGCCTGGGTCATCTCGATGTACATCTGTGCCTCTTACCCGTAGTGTGCTGTTATTGTCTGTGCTGTCCTGGTTATGTGTCCCCTGACCCCTAACCCAGCAGTCTCACAGGCCCTCAGCTAAGCACATGCTAGAATGGTTAACCACCTGCCACCGACTTCCTTCTTGTGGCTGTTGGTCCAAATTAGCATGCAAACCTAATTAAATTTTTTTTAAATTAAAGCTATTTTGAAGGGTTCTTAGCTCCTTGGCTTCCAGGTGAGTGGGCCTGGGGAGGGATGGAGGGTGACCGGGCTGGCAAAAGGCAACAGTTGGTCACTACGTCAGGTTCTAAAGAGTTGTTCATTATTCATTAAAGAAACAACTGGATAATGGAACACACATTTAGGCTCCTAAACGTTAAAAATTGGGAAAATGATACCTGGCTGGAGTGGCTCAGTGATTGAGCATCCACCTCTGAACCAGGAGGTCATGGTGCAATTCCTGGTCAGGGCATATGCCTGCGTTGTGGGCTTGACTCCCTATCCAGTGTCCTGCAGCTGACCAATGATTCTCTCCCATCATTGCTGTTTCTATCTCTCCCTCTTCGGGCCTCTCTAACAAATAAAGAGAAAAACAAACAAGTAAATCAATAATTGGGAAAATGAGAAACAGTGCCTTCTAAACAAAACCTGTGTATGTTGAATAACATCATAAAGATTCATCAGCAATGCCGGAAGAAAAAAATCCTCTTCCCTCCGCCTATCTGGGTTCTTTGGCGGGGCCCATCCATTAGCCTGGCAAAGACAAACTAACACGAGGGCAACAAGCAGAAGCTTATTAACATGCGCCTCCCATGCACCCCTGGGGGCACCGAGTGGACAGCCCAAAGGGGCTATTAGACCGGAGCTTATGTGCCACCTGCAGCGAAACACGAGAAAAGGGACTGGGGCTTCTGGGCAAGGGAGGGGAGTTCTGGGAAGGTGTCCAGGGAGAGCATGGCCAGCAGGACTGTTGAGTGCGGTTCCCTACGCAGATTGAAGCCACATTCTTCTCCTTCGAAAAGTGAAGCGCCTTCCTCTTCCCTGTCTGGGAGGACGCATTCTCACAAATGGAATGTCCTGTATAAACGTAAATTTCTCCTACAAAAGGAACACCTGGGTCTTTTTCTTTTTGGAGCTTTTTCTGTTTCTGATGCTTCTCAGTGGCCTTTAGTTCAAAGTAGTACATCTCCAAACAGGTTTTCTTGGGAGCGTCATATCCTGGTTCCCGTCAGCAACTGCTCTCTGGGCCTTGCTTTGCTCAAATACCCATTCAGGGGTTCATGAAATAACCTCTTAGGTGTCTCAGCTGTAACTTCTGTCACTCAGGAAGCAGCGACCATCACCGCCGCTGAGGACACTGTGTCTCCGAGCCTTGCCGGCTAAATGACGGGTTGAAGGAAGGTGCTGCGTCTGTGAGGCAGCAGCCTCAGGAACTGGTCATTGGGGCGGGTGCTCTGGGCACAGGAGCAGCTGTGGAGGTTTAGGGCCTCGGGCTGTATTCTGGGCCTAAGGTGACAAAATGAAAGGTTTGTTGACATAAGAAACATCCAAGCCAGTTGAGAATTTTTATGAGTTTATTTGAGCCAAACTGATAACAAATGCTGGGGGGGCAAGGTCTCAAATGTTCCAGAGAATAACAGTCTTGCAATTTATTTTTTAGATTAAGGAGAGAACTAGGAAAGATTACATGGAAGTTGGACAAGGCAAGGCGGGGATTGGATTATAGGGTAGTTAACAAGATTGTGTGGATGATTTAGAAGCACAGAAACAATGGAGGAGGCTTACTTAAGGCAAAGATAAACATTTTACTAAAAATTCATCTGCTGGGGCACGATTGCCCACCATGCCCTGTCCAGGTAGGAATTTATGATCAGATCACCCTATGAGATTACTTCCCATAGAACCCCTTCTTTTGTCCACAGTTCCTCTACCTTGATTTACAAACACTTTTGGTTGATAATTTTCTAGAATGTACTTTGTTCAGAGGAATGTTTTAGTTATTGTAATGCAGACTAGTCCCAGTTCACTAACTTATCTTCCCTTTGTACAGGTTGGCATGTACTGAGATATCAGAAGCCAGTTTTAAATGTACGCAGGCTGTGAGTCACGAACAATATTAGAGTCGCATTTTTCATTCATTGAACACACATGGATGGACTGTGCCATGCGCTGTTTTAGAAATACCGTTGTAAACAAAACGAATTCCCTACCCGGATGGCGCTTACTGTGGAAGAGGAAAATTCCCCCCTTCCTCTCGCGGTTCTTATGGCTGGTCGAACAATTAAAATGACATAAGCCGATTAACAGGAGAAAATCAAGATTTGATAGGTGCACATGGGGAATTCACATAAAGAATTCCAGCCCTAACCAGTTTGGCTCAGTGGATAGAGCATCGGCCTGGGGACTCAAGGGTCCCAGGTTCGATTCGGGTCAAGGGCGTGTACCTTGGTGCAGTGGGGAGTGTGCAGGAGGCAGCTGATCGATGTTTCTCTCTCATCCATGTTTCTAACTCTCTATCCCTCTCCCTTCCTCTCTGTAAAAAATCAATAAAAAATATTAAAAAAAAATAAGAATTCCAAAGACAGTAAGGCAGTGAAGTATACATGTTATTCTGGATGAAGGGGAAGGTAGGGGTCTGGTCACTTCAAAGGAAGTAAGGCAAGTCACAGGGAGACGGAGGCTCATGCTTGGTAAACAAAGGTTTGCTGGGCACCCCACACACCTGGGGGCACAGAGGACTCTGCTGAAGGGCCTGGCTGGGCTCCTTCCTGCTGTCACACCCGCTCCAATTATACCGATTGTCTGGCTGATAGCCCTTCCCAGAGCAGGCCTCCTGTCTTACATTCTTTTAGGCAGCTAGGGGGAAGGTCAGAGGTCCTTCCTGAGCCTTCTGGGCCTTAAAAACAGCCAGCTTAGCCCGGCCAGTGTGGCTCAGTGGTTGAGTATCGTCCCATGAACCAGGAGGTCAAAGTTTGATTCCTGGTCAGGGCACATGCCCAGGTGGTGGGCTCCATCCCCAGTGGGGAGGCGTGCAGGAGGCAGCCAATCAGTGGTTCTCTCTCATCACTGATGTTTCTATCTGTCTCCCTTTCCCTCCCTCTCTGAAATCAATAAAAATATATTAAACAAAACAAAACAAAACAAAACACAGCTTAAAATAATCAGTATCCCAAAGAGGCATCTTTTGTGGTGGCAAATTCTGTTCCACTTCAGGACTTAGGAGGATAAACAAATATGCATATTAGTCCGACAGTATTAAGTGCTGTGATAAAAGCTGAAGGTGAGCAATTGCGTGAGAATGACTGGCGTGGTATTTCATGGTCGCCAGATGAGACCTCGCTAAGCAGGTGACATCAGAGCAGAGACAGAAATGAAAGGAGGAAGCACATCGCGTCTCCTCTGGGGGAAAGGCATTCCGGGTGGGGAGATCAGCCAGCACAGGGGCCTTCACATGGGAACAAGTCTGACCCGTTTAAGGAATTGCAAGGAGGCTAAGGTGCCTGGAGCAGAGCGAGGGGTGGTGTGTGGCAGAAAATGAGATCAGACAAGTAGGGTGGAGGCCAGACGGTGCAGGTCAGGGTAAAGACTTGGAATTTCTGCCCCGCCGGTGTGGGTCAGTGGTTAGCATCAACCTCTGAATCAGGAGGTCGTGGTTCAGTTCCCGGTCAGGACACATGCCCGGGGTTGTTGGCTTGATTCCCCAGTGGGGGGCGTGCAGGAAGGGGGGGGGGCAGGAATTGAGATCAATGATTCTCATCATTGATGTTTCTCTCTCCCTTTCTCTCCCTTCCTCTCTGAAATCAATGAAACTATATTTTTTAAAAAACCACAAAACACAAAACAGAGATTTAGAACTTCTTTCAAAGTATCATGGAAAACCTTGGAGAGCTTTGAGACGGGAAGCAATGAGACCCAGCTGGCGTTGTCAGGGGTGTCCTGGGACGCTGCTTGGAGAGCCTGCCAGAGCAGAAGCCGCTGCTGCAGCCCCTGCTGTGAGGCTGCCTGGGTGCGGGGGAGGGCGGGTAGGTGGTGGGGGAGGGGGCGGGAGGAGGCAGCTCCCAGGAGAGCAGTGGCCCTTCCGCTCCTGGTCACCGGGACCAGCCCGCAGGTTCCTGTTCCTCCTGTGAGGCCCAGACAGCTGGTCTGCCCCCGCCTGGAAGAGTGGATGTGCCCTACTGTGGTTGAAAGATAAACTAAAGCCTGTTACGATTTTAAGAGTTTATTTGAGCAAAAATCAACTCCTATTGGGCAGCGCCAGCCTGGACGGGTTAGGAGCATGCCGCCGCCCCCCCCCCCCCCCCCCCCCTGGGAGCTGGAGCTGGGGAAAGCACACAGGGAGGGGGTGGAGGCAGCGCAAGGACATCATCTGATTGCTGTCGCTTAAGCAGTTGCCTCGTTGGGGAAGCCTCCTTGGCCTTTTGTGATGGGTTGTCCTTAGGTTTGGATTTCTTAACCTCGAGGCATTTCTCGACGTAGGTTTGGGTGTGATTACATAGTTCGCTAAGGCATTAAAGCAACTTCGGTCTAATGGTCTCCTTGTTTTAATTCATTCAACACTATTGACACAGTACCATGTGCCCTGGCTGGTGTGGCTCAGTTGGTTGAGCATCATCCCATGCACCAAAAGGTCACTGGTTTGATTCCTGGTCAGGAAACATACCCAGGTTGTGGGTTCAATCCCCCATTGGGGTGCATACAGGAGGCAACCCATCAATATTTCTCTCTCATATCAATGTCCCCCCCCTCTCTCCCTCCCTTCCTCCCTCCCTCCCTCCCTCCCTCCCTCCCTCCCTCCCTCCCTCCCTCCCTCTTCCTCTCCTCTCCTCTCCTCTCCACCCCCCACCCCCTTCACCATGCTTGGTTGAAGGATGCTATGGTAAATTTCATCATATTGTGAGTTGTATTAGGTGACCTGGGATGAAGTCACCACTTACCAGATTGCTTCCCTGGGGACATTGTTTCCAAGTTGGAATCAACTGACTTTAGAATGCTTTATACACTAAGAATCCATTTCTCAGTTGGAGACCAATTCTTCCCCTCTAACCCAGAGTTGGGAACATTTTCCTAAGGAAAGCTACTCATACATTAGGGATTAATAACACCAAAGAACAACTTGGACATAAAAAAAGAAGTTAATCAAGGATTTTTTTTTACAATAGGAAGCTATACTAAAAACTCAAGTAAAATCAAATTGATATCTGAAACCCCCCTCTCCTGAACCAAGCACAATGTTTCAAGCAAAATAAATCCAGGGGCAAAATTCTTATGCCAACATTACAAGTCAGCATAAAGGCTTTAGTTCATCTCTTTTGTGCTATCTCTGCTGCCCTCGACTCGTATGAATAAATGAATATTGTATGATATGACACTTGTTCAGAATTGAATATCATTCTATGGTGAGTGTATGAGGTTAGACATATGTTCTCCAAAGTGCAATGGATTTTAGCCATTCTGTTCAGATTCTCAGATGTTAAGATGCCCACTTAGGGGTGGTTATGCTTTGTAGTACAGTACGTGTCCATAACAAAGGTAATGAAGAGTAGCTACATGTGCTTTGTTTGGGGCAACAATTCAGTGGTAATTACTTCTTTTACTGTTGTTAAATTACAAATGAAGTCACCTTTATCCTTGCTTTCTGGACAAAATCCTTCAAAATGGTTCATGAGACTATGTTGTAGGATTGAGTAAAAACTTTACTAAACTTTGCATTGCTTAAGGCTTATCACTCTGATGTGGGGGGGGAAATCCCATGAAAAGATTTTTAGCTCCATCTTGTAGCCTGGTTGGCCCTGTGGTTCTTATTTGGGTAATACCAAACAGAGTCTCTCAGCACCTCCCAGCAATCAGAAGTACAGCAGCTGCTCAGTTTCCTGGAGGTATTCTGCTGGCTTTTTCAAAACCAGCGAGGGCGACTTCAAAATCGAGATTCATGTTTTTAAACACGTGAACATTTGAGTGACACTGGAATCGAATGAAATGTTTATTCATGTGATTATTGGCAAGGAGAAATGACAGGTGAAGGGGAGATAAATGGGCAGAACTCTACCCTGTCAGCCAGGAGGCCGAAAGTCAGTGCCTACAAGTTCATAAATCACCCCTTTCTCTTCAGCTCTTCTTTTTCTATCAGGAAATAGTGGCTCTTAACTGTAGAAATTCATGAATTAAAAAAAATATATCCCATGAGGGTGGGCTGATGTCGCCTACAGTTAGAGGGAAGAATACTGATATTGAGCCTCTGACCTTGAAAGAGGACAGGCATACCATTTCCGCGTTCGAGAAACTCTTTTTCTGAATTTCCCAGAACGTTCGCCAGGGAAGAAGCGTTGTTTGATCTGTTCAGGAAATCGACCCTCCCTGCGTATTTACTTTTTCGGTAAGAGCGAGGCTGGACTGTGGCCAGCAAAATCCTCAGATGTGATGTGGAGTCGTCCCGTGCCCCGCCCCGCCCTGCTGCCAATCATGGGCACCACGTGCGCGCCCCTCGAATGAGGAAAGAGAGGGTCTCATGCCAGGGCTAGCCCCAGTGGGAACAAAGATCACTTCTGCTTGACATTTCCAGTTTTATTATTCTGGAAGTATTTATTGCAGCATCTATGTGTTTCTTCTTTTGCTTATTTTTCCTTGGGCAGCGTTTGCCCAAACATTTGGTAGCCTGCTTGAGACATCGAGCCAAGTATTCCAGACTCTTACAGCTTATTTCATCACGAGAAAGGCATTCTTGCTTTAAGCTGAGACTTGGTTTTGCAACTTCTTCCTGAGGTGCTTGGATGGAGATTAATTCACCTCCTGGGCTGGGTGCTTGTGTGGTCCTCGTCCTTCCTCAATTGTGGTTTGTAAAGAGCTGATGCTAAAAAATTTTTTTGGTGCTCCAATCCAAACATCCTCTTTTCTTAGTGCTGTTAAATACAGCGAGTGGTGTTTTAAAATATGAAATTCACTCTGTGTCTGGCTGAACATACTAATACGGTATTAGTGCACCTGGCATCTATCCTGGGCACATGAAGAGTCAGGAAGAAGTCAGGGCTAACGCTTCATTAAAAGGAACGCTATGACTTCAGGCTAGAAGTATTTTAGATTACACACATCTAATGATTGCAGAGAAAATCTTGAGCTTAGAATCATGTCGTTTCTTTTACTCTAACGAGCCCCTAAGGCATAGTGTTTAGGAGTCTGAATTTCCAGGACAAATCATCTCATCCTAGAACCCTTAATCTGTTACTTACCAACAGTGTGGAATTGAACAGATTACTTGAAGTCTCTGAGCCTTAGCTAAAATGATCAGAACGATCATGTAGTATTCTTATAAGAATTAGAGTTGATGAACATAAAACCATTACCTGTGGTACATATTAGGTATTCATACAGCACATAGGTTTAGCAATGAGAAAATTTGTTATATCCCAATAATGTCCAACCTGCAGCAAATTCTGCTCATAATATAGCAGTAGGTGTAAAATAATATATGTAGATTTTGTTCGCTTGTGAAAATAAGTTAATGACTTTGTTCTTATTTTCTGTTGTTGGTGTGAACACCAGCGATATTTACATTTTTGACATTAAGTTTCAGATGATTTCTTATAGTCTTGGTCCTAGTTATTAGCTATTCCATTTCGAAGGAACTTAAATGTAGAACTATATTATATACAAATGACTATTTCTACTAATTTTATTTTTTTAATATCATTGTACCAAAATCTAATAATAGTTGAATTTCATAACATATTTCTATCGAAGCCTCTTGAAGTACCATGCACGAAGAAGGAACATCGTAGGAGAGTTATAGGCTAGTATGTTAGTATTGTGAACTCTAAAGAAATCTTAGTTGCTTGATGAAAATGAAACAGAAATCCCTCACCATCATTATTGAAAGAAGCATCTGGTGAAATTGTCTTAGATCAGCATCATTTTCTCCTGTGGTTTCTCTTGGCTCTCTACTGCTACCCCTCTGCTAACTTCATGGTGTTGGACGTTTGCTCTTCCCCCCTTTAAAGCTCCAGCTGTATATAACAGACCTTCCCTTATGCCTTCATTTTATTGCTGAGATGAGATCGACACATTCACACCAAATTCCCAGAAGTATCATCATACTTAATCTTAGGATATAAAAAAAGGGAAAGATACCAAGTCTCTTCATTTTTGCTGATCAGGTTTATACATTCTGTGAACAAGGCCCTTCTCTTCAAGGAGAGACAGGAATCAAGGACTTGCTTACCCAGGACAATTACCACCAGACTCCAGCTAAGGAACACTGAGTAACAGGTAGTAGCATTCTACCACCAGGAGAGGGACAGAGCCTGGGGAGAGAGCCTCTCAGAAGCGGAGCACAAAGGAAGTCCTACCGCTGATAGTGGAGCCGAAATGTAGACAAACCAGTGGTTGCCCTAAACCAGCCCCTACTCTAAACACAGGGTAAGACTCGAGGAATTCTGTGCCTGTGATGTAATAGCAACAGTCCTAAACTCGGCTCAATTTATTTAATCTCCCATAATCAAGGCCTAGCAGAAAGGCTCTCCCATTTCCCAGTCCACAAATCATTTACCTCTATCTTTTAACAAAAAAGTACAAGGGCCACAAAGAAGTAAGAAGTATCAATACACTATCAAGAGACATAGCAATCAATACATTCTAACTCTAATATGACACAGAGGTTGGCACAATCAAACAGGAAACTAAAATAATTATGATCACTGTGTTGAGGGCTCAAGTATAAAAGGTGGACAGCATATATGACCAGATGGGTAATTTTATCAGAGAGATGAAAATTATGAAAAAACAATGAAAATTATAGAAATAAAAAAAAAGTAATATAGATGATTAATGCTTTTGATTGGTTCTTTAATTGACACAGTTAAGGAAGGAATGAGTGAATGTAATGATAATACACTAGAAATTATAAAAATTGAAACAGAGATAAAAAAGAACGACAAAAACCCCCCTATCTCAGAACCGAGCAAGAACTATGGGGATGATGTCAAATATAAATGCAATTGCAATCCCACAATGGGTGAGGGGCTTGAAACAAAAGAAACATTTGAAGAAATAATGTCTAATACTTCCCCAAATTAATGAATTAATTTTAATTAGATGCCCTAACTAAAGAATACCAACTTGAGAAAAAAACCAGATACAATACACACACTGAGGAAAAAGAGAGAGAGAGAAAGAGAGAGATAGAGAGAGAAGATATATTACATAGAGAGGAACAAATATAATAAACCCTTTTTTTTTTCTAGAAACTATGCAAACCAGAATATAACAGCATGACATCTTTAACACACTGGAAGAAAAAATCCTGCCAACCATAGCGACATGGATCGCACTGAGAGGGGCAAGAGCATTGCTGAGCGCAGTGGTGGCTCTCCTCTGTAGCTGAGGACTGGTAGTAGAAGATGCTGTTAGAGACCAGGGATCACTGATAGCAAAGAGAATGAAAGACTCTAAAATATTAGAGGATAAGTGGTGTACTTACCTACCAGAAGCAAGGTGTATAAAATTATAGTAATGACCATGGGTCAGAGTGGAAGCCAGGCATATCTGACCCACAGAGTACTGTGGAGAAAGAGTATGGCAATCCCCAGGACAAAATTGATGGGTATTTCACAATCTGTACAACCAACAGAAATCAAGTATTAGTGATCAGGAAGCTAGAACAGCCAACCCAACACAACGTCACAATCCCTTGCCCACTTCACAAATCTGAACCAATTCTGAACTCTAGAACTCACTGGCTAAAGGGAAGGCTAAATTCCCATGATAAAGGATCTAGCAACACCAACAGCGTATATAAAGAGCAATAATTCCACTAGTCCTTACGCAAAGGGACCTGGGGCCATTTACTGGGATGATCAGACACTCTGGGAAGAGGAGTAAGTACCCAAACATTGTGCTGGTTGTTGGACATAGGGTCCAGGTTGACATTGCTACTGGATGCCCCTACGCATCGTCATGGCTACTCTGTAGGGAATACAGGTGTGTACAAGGCAGAATAATGCCCCTCAAAGATGTGCTGTTCTCCAGGAAATGTGAATGCATTAGGTTACGTGGCAAAGGGGAATGAAAGTTTATTTTTCTACATCGGTAACATCCAACTGAAAGCAGAGAAATGAGGACTTCCAAGAAATCATGTCTTCGCAAGCCAGTCCCCAACGTGTGGCTGTTGGTCCTCAAGCGCTGATTCGCAGGCAGTGGCTCCGTTGGCGTTGGCTTCCCTCACGGATGCCTCTGGGGACGCTCATGGCAGCGGCAGTTCTTACAGGGCCCTGATGCTTCTCATCTCCCCGGGCAGCCGACGAGGAGCCCCGCCAAGCCTTGGTATCCGGTCAGCTCCCCATTTCTCTCCTGCCACCTAGCAAAGCCCCCGTTTATTCCCTTGGGAGAAGTTTTGACGCATCACCGCTTAGTAAATAAAATTTCCTAAAGATCCAAAGATTGCATTAAGGGAGCAGGCCCTCCTATCTAACTGTGTTCAACTTTCATTCACTCCAAGCTCTTTTTCTCTTAGAGTCCCTAAGAGGGTCTCAATGAAAGTGTTCATCAGTATAAAGCTGTGCCACCCAATATCGTAGCAGTAGCCACACTTGCCGATTTAAATTTGAATTAAGTAAAATAAAATTAGACATTCGATTAGTTGCACCAGACACATCTGTGTGCTCAGTAGACACATGTGGTTACTGTGTGTGGTAGTGCAGATAGGAAACATTTCCATCAGCACAGACGGCACTACTGGACAGCACTGTCACAGAGCTTGCAGCCTCTCTAGCAGACTTGCCAAGCGCTTAATCTCTTCACTGCATATGCTCTTCTTCCCCTTCCGAAAAGGCGAAGGGTGATAGACACAAATAGAGCTTCAGTAGGCACTCTAGTTTCCCAAACCTCCCAAGAATAAGGTTAATAGTTTCTCTGGATTACAAATTCAGAGAGCACAATCAACATTTTTCCCCCCACAATAAACATTTTAAAAAAATATATATTTTTTTGTTGATTTTTTTCTTTTTTTTTTTTTAAAGAGAGAGGAAGGGAGAAATGAGAGAGAAACATTGATGTGAGAGAGCAACATCCACTGGCTGCCTCATGTACGCCTCCTTCTGGAGAGTGAGCCCTCAACCTGGGCGTGTACCCTGACCAGAAGTGGAACCAGCAACCTTTTGGTGCATGGGACAGTGTTCAACCAACCGAGCCCCACTTTCCAGGGCTAAACTTCTATTCTTTGTACTGTGGCATTCATTAAAAATAACAGCCAGCACTTACTGCTTATGTGCTATATGCCAGGTACTTAACCCTCACAGCGGCGCCAGGATTCAGATATTATCTCAGTTTTGTAAATGAGGCTGAGGAATGTGAGTGACATGTCCAAACTGACATAACAGTGGCCAAAACAGATTTGGCTGGGACTTCCTCTAATTCCAACGACCATGCTTTAGGTCACACTGTGCTATCACAGGAGGATTATAGAAAAGCAGTTGGCAATAAAGTAAGTGGCTTCCCATAATCTGAAATTCCACTGAAGGCAATTTTGACATCTCTCTGAAGTCTTCTGCCTTCACGCGCTATTTCTCTTTCCTTGCTGTCTTGGGAATTACTTTCATTTTTAATCCTCACCCAAGGATATTTTTCCCATTGCTTTCTAGAGAGGGTGGAAGGGAGTGAGGAAGGGGTGGGGAGAGAGTGAGAGAAACAACCACATGACCTGAGAGAGAGATGTCCATTGGCTGCCTCCTGCATGCGTCCCTACTGGGCCCGAAAAACTTGCAACCGAGGTATGCGCCCTTGACCAGGAATCGAACCCAGGACGTCTGCAGGCCGACAGTCTAACTACTGAGCAAAATGGCCAGGGCAGGGAATTAGTTTCATAATGTGAAATTTAGACAAATTTAATCTTTGTGGGATGAAGCCCTCATTCACCCCTGTAACATTACACTGTAACATTACAGGGGCACAGAATAGTACCAGTATTTTTCCTGTTCCACATACTACTTAGCTTTTTCACCTTCAGCGTACAATACAGACATGCAGAAAGTGTTTCTTTCTAATAACAAGAGGTGGTAAGTGCTGGGTCTCTGCAGACCTACGAGGCCTGCTGCACTAAAACACAGACAACAGGATTGCCGTGACAATAAGGCTGCTCTGCGCTCTCGGAGGGATCGTCAAATCCTTTTGTTGCTTGAAGCTTTGTGTTCCAACCTCCTTAAATACCCTTGGCAATCTTTTATTTATTTTTTTAGTTCTTTTAGGATGCTGCAGAATTCTTTAAAAACAAGATGGATTTTCTTGTAATGATCACCATAATTTATTTTATTTTATTTAATTTTTAAAAAAATATATTTTATTAGATTTTTTACAGAGAGGAAGGGAGAGGGATAGAGAGTTAGAAACATCGATGAGCGAGAAACATCGATCAGCTGCCTCCTGCACACCCCCTACTGGGGATGTGCCCGCAACCAAGGTACATGCCCTTGACCGGAATCGAACCCGGACCCTTTGGTCTGCAGGCTGATGCTCTATCCACTGAGCCAAACCAGTCAGGGCTATTTTATTTTATTTATTTTTTAAGATACGTTTTTATTGATTTCACAGAGGAAGGGAGAGGGATAGAGAGGTAGAACCATCAGTAATGAGAGAGAATCACTGATTGGCTACTTCCTGCACGCCCCACACTGGGGATCAAGCCTATAACCTGGACACCGTGACCTCCTGGTTCATAGGTTGATGCTCAACCACTGAGCCCCACTGGCCGGGCCCCACCACGATTTTTAAAAAGTGCCTTTGTGATGAATTTGTTGCCTATCCTCTACCTCGCAAACTGAACTGTGAATGACCCCTTAGGCCTTATCCTTGCAGCCGTCAGCATCCAATTTTATACAGAAAATATAAAGGAAAGGGAATTTAAACCAGAATTTTTTATTGAGTGCCGTACAGCCTCAGCGGCTGCTGTTACAACGATATCATCAAAAACCCAAACTGACAAAGACCCCTGGGGTCCATTTTCCAATTCAGTCTTGAAGGAAATTGACAATAGGGGATCTCTCTGGCAGTTGAGGTTGGCTAAGATTTAGGTGCCCCATTTCCCTTATCTAATGAATTCAGGCCTTGCAAACTTTGCAGAAGCTTTCAACTGACAAAATATCAAGAGAGTTGATGTGAAATTGAAAGACAGCTGGCAACGGACTCAGCCTCTTGAGTTTAGCTTAGGAAGCTGCAAACTTTCACAGCTGCGAGACTGTCAAAATGAAGATTCCAGCAGAAAGCTAGTCAAAATATTGCTCTGAGATGAAAAACTTTATGCCTTAGAGCCTTACTCTACAGACACGATTCTTCATCTTAAATAAAAAATGCACTTGGCATTTTTGCATTTGTCTCCATGATACTAAGATAAAACAAGTGAAAATGTTTCTGTCTCCATCAACCTAGGTTTAAAAATGTCCAAATTAAATTTGAAGAATTTTTTTTTAATTTATGATAGAATCTTATTTCTGGAAAGAAAACCAATTTTGATGTGGTTTCCTTTTCTAAGCTGTCTCTTTCCAAGTCCTTGGTCTTGACAAGTCCTAAGGCTAATTGAACACTTTGTTTCATGATTTGGTGAGAAAGTCATGAGGGTGTTTCTGGGTAAGATCACACAACAAATTATTAGGTGGAAGAACAAAGCTTGCGAGGCGTGGCGTTTTCAGGTCAGAAACTTATCATCAATGACAATTTTTATACATCTCTTTTAAGCAATGCAAACCCCAAACTGAATGGCATTTAAGGCACGAGTGAAGTTTTACTGATGGGAAGATACTTCAACATTAGAAGTATAGTTTCTGGAACAGTAATTACAAGGCTTATTGGATTTATGAGAACTTAAAAATTTGGCTACATTTTCAAAGGATCCCAGCCATGGCTTTCCATATAGCCAGTCACAAAACCCTTTTAAAAAAGTGTAAATTGTATCATGGATTGGCCATTTCTATTTGAGAACTAGCACCATGATTTAGATATTAAACTCACACCAGTAGTGAAGCCCACAGAACACAATGGTATATGTAAAATCCTATATAATAAAAGCCTAATATGCAAATTGTCCCCTCAACCCGGAGTTTGACTGCTTGCTATGATGTGTGCTGACCAACAGGGGGCGGCACAGAACATGGTGGGCATCGGTGACGCAGCACTGGCAGTGGGCAGCAGAAGTGCTGCCAGCCCCGATGAGAATGGGACCGTGGCAGGATGGTGGAGCAGGTGAGCAGGTGGCGCCAGGCCAAGGCAGGTGTGAGTGGGGCCCAATCACCCAGCCCATTGCCTCGCCGAAGGGGACCAGAGGCGGCAGGGAGTGGGGTTGCCACCTGGCTCCCAGGTGCTGAGGGAGCCGGGTGGAGGCCCCATGACTCAGGCGGAGGGAGGGCAGGGGGGTGGGAGCCCAGAGGCCCAGGTACTGCCCAGTGCCCAGAGGTCAGCTGGGACTTGCCCTTCCACACCAGATGCTCACGCTTCAATCGCTGGCCAGGCCCAGGGACCGCACCCATGCACAAATTTTGTGCACTGGGCCTCTAGTATAACATAAATGCACAACTGAAAAAGTAGGGGATAAGGTTATTTATGACCCTGCTGTGACAGTATGTTGTTTGAAATGCAGAAAAATAGATGCATAAGCAATTCAAAATAATTTCTAATTTTTATTTGACTAGTAAAGTCTAAAAGAAGTAAACCCCCTTTCAGTTCTACTGTGTATGATAACCGTGGAGGTAGTCTGGGCCCTATTCTCTCGGGCTGGTTTATTTTGGAGCCACGCTGTGTACTTCCTGTAAGATTTCTTCTTGCTTGTGTTAGAGTCAGTTTCAGTTTCTTACCAACCGAGAACCCGGACCCACACAGCGGTCAAGGTGATTTTACTTTTGATGTGTTCAGCCACGTATTGCAATTACATCTTAGTCAAATTTATCCTTTCTGTTTCACTTGGATTTTACTGCTTCTCATATGGGAAAAATGCCATGAATCAAGTAAGCACAATTCTTTATTTTACTAGTTTCCAAATGAAGTCAGTTTTCAGAAGCCGAGTCCTGTCATGTTCAATCACTTTTCTGTCACCATTTTCTCTTCCAACCGATAGAAACTGCCCATTAAGATGTGTTTTAGCCATCCCTTTGCAAATCATGTACATAATTTTGGAAAGAGAAGTTCCATTTCTCATTGCTGAGATAATTTTCTCACAGTTTAGAAATGCTTTTGTGGGAATCAACTTTCCAAAATTAGGAAATCTATTTCTTGTGTTTCAGAAGAAAAACACAATGCAAGAGATTTGTTTTCCTGATGTGTTTTTCTTCTCTGAGGGCTGCAATCTATCCTTACTGATTTCATTTTGGGAAACTTGTATCCATGGAAATTATGAAGTTTAATTTTATTTTGGGATGTAGACAGATGTTTAAAATCCAGGAAGAAAGAAAAAGAGGACAATTATGTATCTCCTACATCTTTTACAAGGGCTTGACCTCTGTCAGAGTGAAAGAGAAATGAACATTACCTAGATGAAGGTAGAAAGGTAGAAATGACTATTCGCAGTAAAATGACCACAATCATTGAACTTTTGAGCCACAGAGGCAAACCCGTGCTTCCTCAGGCTCCCCCACCACTCTCTTTCCGAAGGCTTTAAAATACAAATGCCTGTAGAATGTCTAATTCATATTTCTTCAAAGGAAAGGAAAACCCTTCTAGAATATTAAATGGACTGATAAAGGGGAGGTTTTTTGGCGAAAAGGAGATCACATATTTTCTTTTATCAAAAGCTCAGTTCATTATTGCAAGTGAGAAGATGATGGAGTCGCAGCTCGCGATGACAGAGGGCGGAGGAGGGCTTCAGTCAGTGGCCGCGCACAGCCAGTATTGCTTGTTTTATGAGAGTTTGAAGCATGGGTTTTCTTTCGTTCTCTTCTCTTTTGGGGACTGTGCAAGTTGATTACTATGGTTTTGAAAACTATAGAGCTTTTTCCTATATTCCATCGATCTTTGTGAGGTCAGATTGCACGCTGATGTTAAAGGAAAGCAAATGAAACGGTAAGATAGATAATGAACATATGTGAAGTGATTTTTTTTTAAAATCTTGAGAAGTGTTGCAAAAACCGGATGAAGGATATCTGGGAGAGAATGTCTCGGGGGAGTATACTAAAATCCAGGAAGAAAGAAAAGTTTCCGGGCGCTGCCAGAACCCAGTACTGCGAACGGAATGGCTTCCACAGCAGGAATGCATGTTGTGTAGTTCTGGAGGCCACACATTTGAAAGGAAGGTTGGTTGCAGGCTGTGATGGAGGACTTTGTCCTAGTCCTCCCTCTGTGGCGTATAGATGACCATCTGCTCACTGTGTCTTCCCGTGGCCTTCTCCTAGTGTGTCTGTCTGTCTCCAAATGTCCCTGTTCCCAAGGACAAACCCTATGGGAGGAAGGCCCACGCTAGTGACCTCCTTTTAACCTGATTATGAAATAAGGCCACACTCTGAGGTACTGGGCATTAGAACTTCATACATGAATTTTGGGGGGAGCACAGTTCAACACAGTTTAAGCAAAGAAATGCTTGAAAGGAAGAATACAAATAAGTGTTTGTCCAGGACAGCAAAGAAGCAAGGTGTTTTCCTACGGGCAGTTTCTTGTGAATCTAGGCAATAAGGGACTTGCTATTGAGATTTTTTTTTCTGTGGCCCTTGGACTTGCTCGGTAACAATTAGACATGCTTCTCATCTTTCTTGACTTATGTGCTGTGGATGTTCGACGCTGTTTTTGTAATTACTTGGCAATCATCATGGAATGGAAATAGATTGTGTCATTTTCTTTTGTGTTTTCAGCACGAAGCAATCATCATTCTGGCAGTCATATGACGTGCCGTATATTTAAGCTGTGTCACCAAACCGAAACTTAGTAAGAAAACCTCATTGCTGTTGGGCCTCTTCCAGCAGTGGACCTTTGCTTTCTTCTTTTTTAGTTTTGTTAATCCCCACCCGAGGATATTTTCCCATTGAATTTTAGGGAGAGTAGAGGACAGAGGGAGAGACAGAGAAACATTGATATTTGAGAAGAGAGAAACATATTGATTGGTTGCCTCCTGCATGTGCCCTGACCAGGGCCTGGGCCAGGGAGGAGCCTGCAACCAAGGTATGTGTCCTTGACCAGAATCAAACCCAGGTCCCTTTGGTCCGCAGGTCGACGCTCTATCCACTGAGCTAAACAGCCTAGGGCAGGAGTGGACCTTAAAACCAATCAGCCTGGGATTTCCTGACCAGCACTAGTGAGGCCCCTGCCTCATAAGACACCTTGTCTTCCCCTAAGGACGGTGTCCTCACCCGAAATAATCTACCCTTTTAGCTTTTTAGTCCCACATTTTTCTGCCTATAAAACGTTTCCGTTTTGGACAGCGCACCTGCACCCTTCCAGTAGCTAGATAGGATCTGCCTGACTCGTTAACCACTCGATAAAGCCCATGGTGTCTTCACATCCACTCAGTTGAATTCTGTCCTTTACCACTTGGAACTGTCATGAGAATGATCAAAACGAAGTTTCCATGGTGATGAAAGCAGAAAGCCGGTCTGTGGCTGCTGCTTTTATATTTCTGTTGATGGTAAACAGTGCAGAGCAGCTCTGATGAAAACTCAGAGGAAGCGGCGGCAGCTGCTGGGAGGAGGGGACAGAGAATGTCCCGCTCACAGTGTTCCCTGGCTGGGCGCGGCTGTGCTGCCAGACCAAGGGGGTCTGATTGCCTGCACGCCTCAAAGCCAGTCAGACTTCACAGGAGTTTGCAGCCGAGAAAGGAAGGGCTTATTAGCTGAGGAAATGGTACCAAGCCTAGAGTCACAGGTATGCAGAGCTCAAAGGCCTGGCTCCTAGCTGGCTTCCAGGGGATGGGTTGTATAGAGGAAAGCAATCATTCATCATGGCGGCTAAAGGTCTGGGCTCTACTGCTTGGTTGGGGCCAGGGTAGGGAGCAGTTGATCATTGTGTCGGTCCTGAGGTCAGCCATGGCATGTTCTGTCTGGTTTCCTGAAAACGTGGCTTGGTAGGGCCATTCTGTTTTCATGGGCTTGGGCTGAAACATAATTGAAGTGAAGACCTTACCTTTAGCTTGACTGAAACCATGATTCTGTGGCCAACAGGCCTGAGGCTTTGCTCTTCAGACAGTTTGATGCTGACCAGAATCTGCTGTCCTAAGTGCTTACTGATTAAGAAAGGAAGTGGACACACAGGAAGGAGAAGGGTCGTGTTACAGAAGTGGAGTTTCTGCGCGGTTCCCCCCGCATGGTCTCGTCGAGGGGTGCTTCTTTGGGTTTTATTTCCGTGTCACTGGTGGCCTGCTGCAAATCCAGCCAACATCTTCCTTGACTAGACCATTGGTTTGATTTATAGTCAGCAGGTTCTTTGTACAATAAAGAATCCTTTTCAAAAGTCACTGAAAGTAACCCATTGTAATGATCATTGTAGTATCAGCAGTTATTGGCTGGGTATCTACTGCATGCGAGGCATTGTGGGAAGGATGGGCAAAACATTGCACCTGCCTCTCAAGGGCTGAGTTCAGTAGGTAAGACGGACTGGAGCACAGGCAACGGTAGTAAAAGGTGGCAAGGCCGATCCGAGCAACTTGCGCTGGAGTCCAAAGGAGCAGGCCTCTCGGTCAAGTCTTGACTAGTGAGTGAGAATTGATCAGGTTTTTATTGGTGTGGGAGGGAGTGAATGAGGGCGAGGCTTTAAGTGGTGGGAACAGTGTAGGCAACCACGTCCCTGGCCCTGCTAGTCCAGGGCGTCCTATCCCGGTCCCCACCTCCTTATTGGTACATACCTGCTCTTTAGCTGCGCTTGACTGTTAGCAAAGCTCAATTTGGTGTCTACGGTTCCCCTTCCCAGAGTAGCCAGGCGAGGAAGGGTGGCGTGGCTTCCCTGAATGGAGTGGTGGGTGCACAGGCTCCCGGTTCGTCATCGTTACCCGAGGGGCTTAAGTCCTTTTCTGGGACCCCAACTGGGGCTTTTTTGATGTTGGGTGTGGCAAAGGCAATTAGGAGACCAAAAGTGAGCAGTAACAGCCAAGCTTGATTTCATGGTCAACCTATGGCCAAGGGAGAGCCGAGCTTTCAGATCAACTTACTCCCCTTAGAGGTGAAGGAGCTACTGATCAACAGGAGTAGGAGTAAAGGGTGGGCCTCCGAATGAAGAGTCTGCCTCCTTCTGTCCCTTCCTGGTTCCTTCTCCTCGATGCCATGATGATTCTTGGCTGCCTCGGCACCTATCGCGGTGCCATTTAGCCTGGAGATGCGATTATAATGAGGTCTGAAGGCTTCTGAAGGTCACCTTCACAGCCATCTAAAATCCAGCCAGTTCCTCGAGAAAGAACTGTTTTCAAAGATAGAAAGAGTTGGGGTGGGCCAGCGCTCAGCCAGGTTGCCTAAGCTTGATGTGGAGTAACAGTGACCCCTTTGAGAGGCTGTAAAAGAGGCATTTCAAAGGCATGTTAACCTACAGCACAGAAACCAGGAGCAGGGCTTGCTTAAGGCAAAAGTAAACCTTTTACCATAGGAGTCATCTGCCCGAGGCGGACTGCGCACCATGACTTGCCCAGGTAGGATTTTATTATCAGATCAGCCTGTGAGATTACTTTCCATAGAACCCCTTTTTTTGGCCCACAGAAATATTAAATGATATCAACTTGTAATTAAATACATTATGTTAACACAAAGTAATAAATTGCTTCAAACTAATTCCTTCCTACTTATTTCACTACATTTTACTATTTCACTCCATTATACTCTTGATATATTTATTTTATGTGTATGGTATGATGAAAATACTATAAAATGGTGTTTCTCTCTACCCAAGATGGTTTTCATTGACAAGGTAGCTTGAAATTGGCCATAGCTGAACAATTTACACCAGGAAAGTCAGCAAATGCTACAAATCAGACATTTTATTTCTTTTTTTCCTTCTTTCTTTCTGTGGAAGTAAAAAGAAGGGGTTCTATGGAAAATAACCTCACAGGATGAACTGACTATAAATTCCTAACAGCGTAGGTCATGGTGGGTAGTCATGGCCCAGGTTTATAACTATTTTAGTGCCAGACCTGTCTGTTATTCTTGTGCATTTAGGTTAAAACACCTTTGAAATACCAGAAGTAATATTCTCTGAAGGGGCCATTAACTCTCCAAAGAACACATAATCTTATTAATTATCCTATAATGCAGTTTCCACCTTGCTTTCTCCAATCTTCCTTACATCCCCTCTTTAATTTCCATTGCATAAAAGATGCAGCAAAATTGTCATTCTACAAAGCATTTGAGATCTTGCTCCGGGCATATGTCATCAGTTTGCCTCAAATTTATAAAAATTCTCTACAGGCTTGGGCATTTCTTACATCAATATTTTCCCTTCCCCTCCCCTCCCCTCCCCTCCCCTCCCCTCCCCGCCCCTCCTCCCTCCCTCCCTCCCTCCCTCCCTCCCTTCCTTCCTTCCTTCCTTCCTTCCTTCCTTCCTTCCTTCCTTCCTTCCTTCCTTCCTTCCTTCCTTCCTTCCTTCCTTCCTTCCCTGCCTTCTCTACCTCCTCACTCCCCCTCTTTCTTTCGGTAAACATTTAGCTGCATACCAATGAGTACAAGAAAGAATAGGAATGACAAAAGAAAAGTAACTTCAAACTGGAACTGAGAGGGTCAGAAATAGAAAGGAAAGAGGTTCTTGAAACTGATTGAGGAGTATGGTTTAGCACTGAAGTTGTGAATGTATCTACTAGGTGGTTCTGAGTGGATTTTGCTAAGGCAGATAGGCCAGCTAAAAAGGGCCACTTGGCATTCACCTGCATTCCAAAGTATTTCAGGAAACCCGGGATTGGCATGGATGGAGCTAGACACAGATTTACGTAGCAGATCATGAGTGGTTAATGTAATGGGAAGGAACCAGGATCACTGGGCTCCGTATCCAATGACCTCATTGGCTGAGGATGCCTGCGGCCCAGCCTCTAAGACTTCCCGCTCCCATCCTGCCTGGGGCTGCTGCCTTCTCAACACCCTTCCTACTCTCCCCTCCCGCTTTGCATCTGAATATTCCACTGCTGGGCTTTGCTCACGTTGCTGAGTGCTCTTACGACTTTTCTACTCTTCTCCTCCCTTTTGTTCTACCCTCTTCTCTTCTGCAAGTTTCCTATGATATTTTCTAGTTTTTCTATGATTCTTTCTTCTTGAATCTCCTCTCTGTTGTCACTCCATCTGTTTGCACCATCTACTGTCTTTGAGTCCTTGAACCCCTGCTCCAATTTCTTGGAGCCTCGTTTTTCTCTTGTAAAATGGGGGGACTTGTACCTTCTTCACAAAGCTTTGTGTGAGATTTGAAGAACGTACTGTACATAAAGCACTTAAAAATTCCTGCCATCTGAAAGGATCAATAAACGGTACCTATTATTGGAATAATGTTAATCCAAACAGTTTGTTACCCATTAGCATCCATACTGGATTATCAGTAGTTACAAACTCAAATGCCTACAGGGCCGAGGTGGAACATAAATGCGTGAAGGGGGCTGTGTAGGGAAGCAGAGATGGTGGTAAATTGAAGAGCTCATAACCTGTCCAAGAATCAACTGCTCTCAACTCTGGGCACTTGATATCATGCGGGAATGTGAGTCAGAGCTGCCAGTTCTTTTCATTTTTCAGGAAACAGTGACACTGGATATTTTTATAAATAATGTCTTGGTGCAAAAATAACATTGCTCAGTATTGCACTTCAAAGAAGAAATCTGGTGGCTCTCTGTGGCCTACTGCCTGCCGGTGTGGGCCTCTGCAGGATGGATTTTATTGAGCTGTGTTTGAGCAGTTGGTTCCTTATTTATCCACAGGAAATCCTGTCTTTCACACACCACAGAGCCCACTTCCTAGTAAGAGTGTAACTGGAAGACAATCCTTTCAGGAATCAAAATCCATGGGGTTTCCTTCACTCAAAGTACAACTTAACCACAGCCAAGCATTTCAAAGGCTGGGTGTGTAACCCTCTTAGAGAAATCTTTTATTTTCCGTCAGTGGTTCTGTCTGGATTATATTAGACAGAAATTAGTAGGTAGTTTTGAAAACCGACCTTCCTTAATTAAAAAGAAAAGTTGAGAGAGGTTGGGGTAGCAGGATGGTTTAATGATCTGAGAATTTGATTGGACTTCATATGTAAGTGTACTAATACTTCTATCTCCTGGCCATAAGATATTGGGCAAGTCACTTAATTTACATGGGTGTTAGTTTTCCTATTTGCAAAATAAAGGGGCTGAGTAAAATTATCTTTAAATTTCTTTATAGAGTCATTAATTTGTACTTAATTTTGTAAACCGATGTACTTAATTTTGCTGGATCTGATAACTGATTTTTTTAAACCTCCCCTCACTTTATTAAAGATAATGTCTTCATATAAATTCAATTCATTTTAGTTCCCTCTCAGTGTTTTAATTGAAGAGCTAATTTAAAAGATGTGATAAGCTAATTACTCAAGGGATCAGAAAAAAAGTTTTCTTCGGAGAGCTTGACGTTTAGGGAGGAAGGGGGAGGTTGGTGGTGGTGGCAGGGACTGTGGGTGAGAAAGGGGTGCATACTAAACCTGGCCAGCTCCTGGGAGGCCTGCGTGGTGGCCTTACCAACTCAGAGGCTGAGGTGACCACATGGGGGGCTGAAATGAAAGCCTGCAGGTCCTGGCAGGTGGCCATGTCCTGGGCGGGTCTCTTCCCTGACAAAGGTCAAGCTCTACCTTAACGGAGCGTCTATTGTCTTTCTGCATCTGTGATAACAAACCTTTGGAATGTCAGGGTGATCCCCTCCCGCCTCAGTGCACAGCCACTACGCCAGAGCAGAGACCCAGACCCTCTGATTGCCGCCGTGTTAATGGCTGCCTGTTAGCTCTCCTGCACCCGCCCCTGTGAAAGAAGCATGTGTCCGTTATTTCACTTTTTATACAGTCCCAGAGGTTCCCCACTTTGCTTTGTCCCATCTCCCTAATCTATCACCAATGAGTGAGAAAGGGGTGGAAAGAAGGGAGGACTGGGAATGGAGTAGTGGGGCTTAGGAGAAAGTGACAATTCTCTAAGTGAAATTTTTTGCATGGTTTTAACTCCTAGAATCCTAGTAATGTTTCTCATACTGTTTCTTCCAATGATTAAAATTCGTCATAATGTAGGAGGAATCCAAAGTGGAGCACAAACAATAACAAGTCAGCCTAACTGTGCTACACGTGAATATCGACCCCAGTGAAGGAGATGGGGAAGATGAACACTAACCTCACTAGCGTTTGGAAACAGTATTTTTTTTTTATATATAATTTTTATTTCTTGAAGTATTAAAAAGAGTATTACATATGTCTCCTCCCCCCCCCCCTTTGACATTCCCCTGGCTCCTACCCCCTAGTGTCTTGTGTCCATTGGTTATTCTTATATGCATGCATATAAATCCTTTGGTTGATCTCTTAGTCCATCCCCCCCCCCCCCAACCCACCCCAGGCTTCCCACTGTAGTTTGACAGTCTGTTCAATGTTGCTCTGCCTCTGCATCTACCCCTGTTCATCAGTCTATACTGGTCCCTATTATCTGTCCCGACCTCACCAGGGCCGTCCCGACCTCACCGGGGCTGTGGAAACAGTATTTTGGCTGTAGACTGTCAGATTGGACAGAATGATTGTGCACAAATACCATACTGTCGTTGCTTCCTGTTTTGCACAGAGTGTGGTCCAGCAATTCTAAAACACTTTATGTGTGCATACGTCATAGACAATGAGGGTCAGGTTTCTCATTGTCAGGAAAGAAGTTTCAAATAAGGAAAAGGGGGAAAACTAGAATAAGCTGGGAGATAACTGGATTGGAATTAGAGTCAGGATAAGGGCCTGCAGAACCTGGGGCGTTAAAGTTACAGATGAAAGTCGTTGCTAAACAGCTGACCTCAAAATCCTGGATTCTCTGTGTGGGTCCAATGTAATCATAAGGGTCATTGTCAGTGAAGGAGGGAAGTAGGAAGGTCAGAGTCAGGGTCATGCAATGTGAGAGACTTAACCAGCCATGGCTGGCTTTGAAGTTGGAAGGGGACTCTGACCCAGATTTAAGGAGCTCTAGAATCAAAGGCCACTGTTTAAATAATTTGAGCAACAAAATCAACAATGATAGTGATGGATTGTAACTCATAAAATAAAATAAAGTATTCAAGAGTCCCTCCTAATTTAAGTAATTGAATAAGTTAAATGAGGGAAAAAGAACTACTTCCTTATAGAAGAAATACAATTAATGGATATAGAAGAAATTAGAGAAATAGGATAATTACCATTGAGAAACACAACAGGAATAAATTATTGCAGGCAAGAGCTTTCCATGGGTGCTAAAATTCATGGGCAGAGTTTTTATGAGAAACAGGATATTTGCACAAGCTTACACTATCTTCCTCAAGGTATTTATTAATTATTAAGGGGAGTATAGTAACTGTACAGAGAAGAAACACGGCAGACAACACCTTAACCAAACATCCAGGTTAACACCGCCCAGAAGAACAACACTGGCACCGTGTTCCGTCTGATATGACGCCCTGAGAACGGTACAACCCCACTTCCGTCGCAGTCTTGTCCGGAATGCATACACTCAACTGAGTCACGAGCAAACATCAGACAAATCCAAAATGAGAAACGTTCCACCAAATAATTGTCCAGGACTTTTCAAAAGTGCAAAGGTCAGGAAAAACAAGGAAAGACTGAGGAGATGTCAGAGGTGGGAGGCTCCGGGGAAGCGTGGCCACTACATGCTGTGTAGGATTCTGTGTGGCCCTGGCCCAGGAAGAAACACCCGAGAGAAATGGGTAACATTTGAACGAGGCCTGCACTTTAATTAATAACATACCAACATTACTTTCCTGATGATATAAGATGTTACCAGCAGGGGAGGCTGAGTGAAGGGCAGCTGAGAACGCACTGGACTGTTCTGCAGCTTCTTGGAAAATCTAAGATTACTCCACGACAGAAAGGGCTCTTCCCAGCAGTGCTTTAGAGCACGAGAGAGCCCATCTGGGAAGGTTTCAACCCAGGAGGGTACTCGTGTTCCAGGGCTGCCCTGACCAATCGCCACCGGCCGGTGTCCTAAACAGCAGACACTTATTTCTCACAGGCATACAAGCTGGAAGTCCACAGTCCAAGCGCTGGCAGGGTTGGTTTCTCCTGAGGCCTCCCTTTGTCTTGCAGATGGCGACCTTACTGTGTCCTCTCATGGCCTTTCTCTGTGCACCTGCATCTCTGATGTCTTATAAGGATCACACCTGTATGTAAAGGCTCTATTTTCAAATACAGTCACCTGGGGGTTAGGGCTTCAAAATATGAAGTTTGAGGGGACATAATCTAGTCCATAACAGGTGACATTTATTTACTAGGGCCCCAGTGCACTCATACTTGCACCTTGAAAGGAACTGTGGGCTGCGAGGCTGTGGTAGGCACAGGGGCAGGTCTCAGCCCATCCTCCGTGCCCCTGCCCGGTCCCTCCCACCACAGCCCCTGGTCCCCTGTCTGCCAGCAGCCCTGTTGAGAGATTGGAGCCAGTGCCAGCAGCGGGTGAGAGTGGCAGTTCTGGTGCCGGCTGTGGGTGCAAGCAGCAGCTGCCAGCCCTGATCTCCCCTCTGGAGCAGGGGGAGGTGGGGAACCCCTGAGGGGAGATTGGGGCTGGCAGCCGCCACTTGTACCTGCTGACAGTGCTGAGCGATTGGGGCTGGTGCTGGGCGCCAACAGTGGGTGCAAGCAGCGGCTCTGGCGCCAGCAGCAGGTGCGAGCAGGACCGGCACTGGCAGCAGGTGCAAGTGCTGGGTGGGACCACGGTGTGTGGGAGCAAAGAATTTTCAGTAACCACCAGAGGCTCACCCTGATGACAGTGACCGGCACCCTGCCTTGGTCTGGTGCCCCCACTCACCTGCTCCACCATCCCGCCGTGGCCAACACCCACCATGTTCTGCACGCGCTCCCTGGTGGTCAGCGCACATCATAGCGACTGGTTCGGTTTTTCCAGTTGTTCCGCCATTCGGTCTATTTGCATATTAGACTTTTATTATATAGGATTTTAAAAATATATATTTTTATTGATTTCAGAGAGGAAAGGAAAGGGAGAGAGATAGAAACATCAACTATGAGAGCGAATCATTGATCAGCTGCCTCTTGCATGCCCCACACTGGGGACTGAGCCTGTAACCCGGGCATATGCCCTGACCAGGAATCAAACCGTGACATTCTGGTTCATAGGTCAATACTCAACCACTGAAACACACCGGCCAGGCTAATTTGGGGATTTTTCAACATAGAGATGATAGCAGAAATAAAGTATGGGTAAACAAGAGTGAATACAGAAATGTTAGGGTATATAAAACTGGTAAAACGATTCATCCAAGTTTACCAGAGAATTTGGGAAGTGCTGTGGTCTGCTTGGGCACATGTATAAGATGTTTTAGAAAAGCGACATTCAAAGTAGAAGTGATTTAAGGAAAGACCACTGAATCTGGCAAACCTGCAGTCATCAATCATTAGTGATATTTGAAGAGCTGTTGTAAAAATAAACGTGGTAAAAAATGAAGAAAGCAAATGAGGACCACTCTAAACTCATCTTTCTCCCCTTTCCAGCACATACAGATGTGGGTGACTAGGTAGACACGGCTCCGTTTTAAAAGCTAGCACTGTCCATAACACGGCTCTTCACTTGATAAGGTTCAGCTATTTCATTTAAACACCGGCACTGGCATTTCGCAGTGGCCCATAGCGTCCCCTGAATTCTTTGATTCCTGTAGTTCACGTGGTAATTGCTGAGAAACAGCACTTAGAGTCACTCGGTTGTGAAAGAGCAGTAATGTTTTATGACTTCTTCATCTTGTAAAACAAGGCTGAATTTGTCCTTACAGCTGGAAAAAGCTGTAGACTGGAGTAAAGCTTTAGACTGACCTAAGGCTCCACGTTTATAGGTCCAGTTTATTCCTCCTATAAATTCGTGGGACAGCTCTCTGTGAATTCTCCCACAGGGTGTGAAATCTTAGTTTAGTCAGGTGTTGATGTTTTTTCAGGTAATTAAGCCTTTATTTTCAAGGGGATTACAATTTTTAGAAGGCTTTGAAAAATGTTAGTAAAAAATAGCACTCTGCAGTATTTGCACTGTGTCCTAATCCTAGTTGTTCAAAGAGTGTTTATCAGTTGAATATATGGCAAATATTAGCATCTCTACTTTGTCGGCAGAGAATTATGTGATGCACTTGATGGGATGCTGGAGGTCAACCATGGGTGATTCTGGATCAGAGCTTTTATGAATACTGCCTCTCCATTCTCCACTAACACCTTTCTTTTTCATCTTTTCTGTACCAACAAATCCACTCAAGTATTTTAGAGAAATAATTTTGAAAAAGTAGTAGTTAAATTCTTATTTATTTTTGAAAGCCATGGTGGGTGGTGATTATTGCTATGGGTTACCGTTTAACTGTTATCAGCCAAGTACTGACTTTTTTATAATCCATGCTGCATCTTGCAGCCATGCTTTCCTAGGCTTCTCAAAACTCTACCACCTAAATGTATAATCTGAGTAAAAACAGTATTTCTATAACAGCGATACAGCTTGGCGTCAAATCCTCATCCCCCTTTTTAAGAAGCCTGGTGTGAATTCATCTATCACCTGTCTATCTGTCTATTTACCTGTCATCTATCTACTGAAATTTCGCGGTCTCCACTAAGGAGGTAGATCGCTTATGTAATGGTCAGTTCACCAGATGAAACATAAAGGAGAACCCTTCTCTTCCAGGTGTCTACTCTGACTCAGTGTCAGGTTCTACATAAGTGACGTTGCTTTGATCTTGGGCCGTGTGGGAGTCTTTTGATGTAGAGGTCATGCGCCCCTCTTTTGTTGTCTCACCAGATTGAAATAGACACGTAGCCCCAATGAGCTGTGTGAAATGCTGCTGCCGCCCTGTTATCAGTAGTGAACAGCGTACACATGCGTCACAGGACTTTAACTGGAATTAAAGAGTCTATGGACACGAGCCAGAGTGATGGCTCCCACCTGAGGAACATGCTCATGAGGAATGTGCTTGGGCTCATTCGAAGGAACTTGTATCCTGTAAGCTAACACCCACAACTTAGACTGGTAAAAGGAAGAGGGAGAGTTCTAGGTTGAGAGGTGCAGAATTGCTTCAAATCAGCAACAAGAGCTATGAGAATTAGTACCATTTTTACATAAATTACACGACATGGAGACCATGAATATATCCATCAACATAAAATATCACCAAACCCCTACACACACTTTCATGCCCTTCAAACCCTAAACAGAATTACTTGCGAACCGTGTTCATGGAACCAGAAACAGTACAGGAAGCATGAATGAAACTACCTTGAAGATAGAGGACTGGAGCCAGGGGTGTCACTGGAAACTAGTGGCTTGGTAGTTCTTCTTTTTTAAAAAATATATTTTATTGATTTTTTTATAGAGAGGAAGGAAGAGGGATAGAGAGTTAGAAACATCGATGAGAGAAAAACATTGATCAGCTGCCTCCTGCACACCCAGTAGGGGGTGTGCCACAATCAAGGTACATGCCCTTGACCGGAATCAAACCTGGGACCCTTCAGTCCGCAGGCCGATGCTGTATCCACTGAGCCAAACCGGTGAGGGCTTGATAGTTCTTTCTTATAAATGAGGCTAGAAAGAGTTGTTAATCACAGTTGTATGCTTGGGGAGGCGGTAAGGCCAGATTAGCTTTAAGGAAAGATCTGAGCAACACTGTGCATTTGTTATTGTCACAGGGCAGGAGTTCTAAGCTTATATTCAAAGTTCCTGAGCTGGTTTCCCCAGAAAATTGTGTGATAGACCCACAGAACTGCCTTTATAAATGAGCCTGCAAATAAAATTCACAAAACACATAAAGACTCTAAGCCCAACACAACTTGAGGAGAGAATTAATAACTTGGAGTATTGCATTGATGTATTTACCCAGAACACAATAAAGAAACAAAGACTTATAAGTATGAATGTATAGTTAAGAGCAAAGGAGACCAAACGGATAAGTTCTAACTTACGTCTAATAGTTATCTAGAATAATTAAAAAACGAAGGCTTGAAAAAGTAATTGTTGATAATTTTCTAGAAATGTAGAAAACTATGTGGGCTTAACTTGTTCTACCATTAAAACTGAGGGTTATAAATTTAGCTAGACAGGAAACAGCTGAAAAGAACTTAAGAAATTAGAAGTATACTTGTGAAATGAGTAGGATTAATTACACAATTATACCCAGAAATAGTATAGTAAAAGGGAAAATGACAATTTATAAATAGACAATGTTGAAACCTAAATAGGGAGAAAAGACTATACTCCAAAGGCAGGACGATTAAGCTGATATTAGACTTCTGTCAGTAACACATGCCAAAGACAAAGGTGAGCAATGTTTTTACTGGAGCTAAGGCATCATTCAAAATAAAAGGTAAAATAAGTCACTTTTTAGAAAAAGACTGTACTGATTGCCACCCATAGATTTTTCTGAATTACTAAAGGGTGTGCTTCAGCAAGGACAGATGGAGAGAGAGAGAGAGAGAGAGAGAGAGAGAGAGAGAGAGAGAGAGAGAGAGAGAGAGAGAGAGAAATACAATGTGCAGTTTACAAAAGTGAGCTTCATTTGGGGTTGGTTATTATTCAGTTGCATTCAGTTATAAATGTTCTATCAAAGAAACCTGCTTGTCTACGGCCATACCACCCTGAACGCGCCCGATCTCGTCTGATCTCGGAAGCTAAGCAGGGTCGGGCCTGGTTAGTGCTTGGATGGGAGACACCTGCTAATTAGGAACGACGTTCAGAAAGCCCCACAGCCTCCAGTGTTTCTCTTCCCTCCATTAGCTTTCCAGCCCTGCAATTAATTGGGAAGATCCATTTAAAAGCAGCATGTTAATCAATTCTTACTGACCTTATCTGCAAATATTATATACTAGAGGCCCAATGCATGAAATTAGTGCAAGGGCCTGGCTCCGGCCCCTGCCTCCCACCTGCTATGGCTTTGTCTGGAAGGAAGGACATCTGAAAGGATGTCCGGTCTAATTAGCATATTAAGCTTTTATTATTATAGACAGTAGATGTTAAAAGGTTAGCATTGAAATTACTCTGAAAACACTAGGCATAGTTCAATCATGCTGACCAGTCGTTTACAGCTCCAAAAATTAAAAATCAGTAAAATTGGTATGAAAATGGAAACACACACACACACACACACACACACACACACACGATAGAATAATGGAACTGAGGGCTATGACAGGAATGAGATAATGGGTATTTCAAGTCAGAAGTCTGCCAAGGTAGAAAGGGGGAAAAGCAATTGATCCAGAGTTTAGTTAGTTACAGATCACAAAACCCATTTCGGGAGAGTGGGAAAGAATTCGTTCCTTGAGGAGGGGAAAGAATGGTATTGGCTCCACGCAATGTGGTATCCAGAGATCAAGAGTTTTCAGACAATGAAGTTTCAAGATTGAACAGACATTAGTTGAGCACCTTCCTGGTCTGCCCCCTGTGTTAGGTGCTAAGGAGGGTAAAGGGACGCAGAGACAAAACCCCTGGTCTCCTGAGGCAGACATGTAGCGTGGAGGCAGGCACGCACACACAGTTTTGCAAGGCAGGCCAAAATAGTGGTTGAGAAAGGTGCTATGTAAATAGGAGAGAGGAGAATTAAATTCCAATTAGGGGTAATTAGGAAAGTGTTTTAGAGAAAACTGGTTTAAATCACATCTTGAATAATGGGTAAGAATTTTATATCAGGCAGTGGAGATGGGCCTTGTAAGCAAAGATGCCTAGGAAAGGAGCATGAGAAAAAGAAAGCTGAAGATCCAGCGAGAAGTATTCCCAGACCTCACCATGGCCCCAGAAAAGAGCAAACAGATTCATCTGAACAGAGGGAGAGTGAAGTGACAAGGAGGACAGCAACTCTGGGGAGAATGGAGGCAAGCAGAGAAATATATATTCATGTACAGTATTCCTCTGAGTGTTTCAATGTGTTTATAGTGGGTATCACGTTGTAATATCATTCTGTAAGTTTTTGCCACAAGTCTTCCTTTTTGTGACCTTGATACCTCTCTATAACTCTGGGGCATTCATTTTACCTTTCTGCTTACCCATGTTTGTACTGATGCATCTTTAGGTTCTATTCAATTTTCTATTCAATATTCTATTTCCTGCATTGTAGAAATATCTTCCCACCTGTCTGCTTATACAGTCATGCAAGTTTTATGGAGAATATACCTAGAAAGGGAATGACTTAGTCATGATGCATACATATTTCCAACTTTCCAGCTATGATCTATTATTCCTTATAAAAAGTACTTTTATTGATTTCAGAGAAGAAGGGAGAGGGAAGAGAGAGATAGAAACATCAATGATGAGAGAGAATCACTGATCGCCTGCCTCTTGCACGCCCTACACTGGATACTGAGTCCGAAATCCAGGCATATGCCTTGATGGGGAATCAAAGCATGACTTCCTGGTTCATAGGTTGACACTCAACCACTGAGCAATACTGGCTGGGCATCATTTTTATCTCTTTACACACCCCCTCCCCATGTCTCCTGCCATTCACATGGTAGGTACTTAATAGATATTCATAAATGTTCAAAGTGGAGGAAAGGGGCAAATTTGCTGAGGGTCATGAGAGCTAAAAGAAGAAGAGAAACAAAAAAAGAGGAAGAAATAGACGGTCTTTAGTTCACTGACAGTCATCTGACAACTTGGAACGCAGCCTCAGTATGTCCGGTAGAGGAATGTTTGAAGTGGAGACTTTGGGAGGCAGCCGAGCGCATCCCGAGACCTTGAGCTTGCTTAGATCGGAGCCTGTGCAGTGGGGTGTGTGTGTTCATGCCCCAGGCCCTGAGTCAAACCTGGCCTCTCTTCAAACTCTCAGGCTCAGTCTTTGGCTTAAAAATGAGGTTGCCATAAAGGTAATAATAATAATTACCCCTGGATATTGTGAAGATTTAACAAGGAACCCTATGGGAAAGTGCAATAGATGCACTTGGTTCATAACTATTTAAGTCTGTTCTTCTCCCTAGCCCCGGCCTTTCTGTTCCTGGCTCTGGGTTTCAGTTCCATAAACTGGTTCTCAGATGTCGTACTCTTAGTCTTAACATCACGCCTGCACTCCTCTGGGGACACTTACCAGTGGGGAACACAGAATTAATCAGTATGCTCCAGATTCGATGGACCATGTAGGCTGGGCCAAAATATCAATGTCCTGGTTTGGGATTCTACATGGCAGCAGCGCATCTAATATCATAGCTATTTTGGCAGCCTCTCCCAGTGTTAACTCAAATTGGGTTTTGAAAAAACACCATCAACTGCCCGGCCGGTGTGGCTCAGAGGTTGAGCGTTGACCTTTGGTCAAGGATGTCATGGTTTGATTCCTGATCAGGGCACATGCCTGGGTTGCAGGCTCAATCCCCAGTAGGGGGTGGGGGTGTGCAGGAGGCAGCCAATCAGTGATTCTCTCTCATCAATGAGGTTCCTATCTCTTCTTCTCCTTTCCTCTCTGAAATCAATAAAAACAAAATAAACAAACAAAACAAATCAACAACACAAAAAAACAAACATCAACTGATTCCCAAGTGTCTCTGATACATCCTGCTGTTAAACTATGTCTTTGCTAAATGGTAGTAAGGTACATTTTTTAATAAACACGATTGCAATACTTCACATTTATCCCCATCAAACTTCATTTGATTCAATTTGGCTTTTTAAAATTGTGACTGACTCTGTTACCAATATACATATCATTCTTCTTTCCTAAAACACTTCTGATTCACTTTCTATTCTGCTCACTTAAGAACAAACATGAAAAACTTTCTATTCTGCTCACTTAAGAACAAACATGAAAAAAAGAGAAAGATTTATCGTGCTTTCTTCTTTCTTTCCCCTCAGAACCTTTCCTCAAACTCCTCTCTGCCTGAAATATTCCTCCTTCAGCTGTCTCTGTAGCCAACTCCCTTGCTTCCTTCAAGCCATCCTGAGCCTTGGTTCCAATTTCACCTTCTCTGTGAGGCCTTCCCTGACCACCCCTGTTTAACACTGCAACCTCCATCCCCTGTCAATATCCCCTATCACCCCATTTTATTACATAGCATTTACAACCAGCCAATGCACAAAAAAACCATATTTATTCTACTTATTAATTATGATTACTCTCTGTCCCTCTGTTCCATAAGGACAGGGATCCATGTTTTTTCCACTAATAGATTCCAAGTTCCTAGAACAGTGCTGAACACATGGTATGTAATCAATAACTAATAATTGGATAAAATGAAGATATTTTAGGCTACTATTGATTGTGATAAATGAATGTAGAAGCATCTTAAGTCATATTGATAGTGCAAATGCCTCTTGGATTCCCACAGTACTTCTATTATCACTTCCAGTTTTTGGTATTTTGATAATTTGCTTGTTTTTTTTCATGGATATTTTAGCGAGAAGCTGAGGAAGGCTGAATCAGAGAATGTCAGATGCCATTTTATACCACACACGTCAGAGAGTCTTTATATGTAATGAGTTTCCAACCAACTCACTGATAAAAATATTGATTAGAAGAGGCCAAAGACAGATCCCTGAAGTAGAGCTCCTATAATGTCCCTCTAGGCATGTATGTCCAGTCTTTCTTTAAAAATATATTTTATTGATTTTAGACAGGAAGGAAGAGGGAGATAAAAATATTAATGATGAGAGAGAATCATTGATTGGCTGCCTCCTGCACGCCCCCTACTGGGGATCAAGCCCACAACCCAGGCATGTGCCCTTGGCTGGAATCGAACCTGGGACCCTTCAGTCCGCAGGCTGACACTCTATCCATTGAGCAAAACCGGGCAGAGCATTATGTCCAGTCTTGTACAGTCCATGTCCCATTGGTTTTCACCTGGTAGAACCACCATCCATTCATCTCTCATTTCTTTCTGTGAACCACAAAGATATGATGATTAAAGTTGGTAAGTAGGGACTAATGTTTACTGAGCACTTGCTATTTGCTGGACACCGTGCTAAGTTTATTAGACATTATTTTATTGAATAAGTTTATAGCACTTTCCCCCTTTCTATAATGATGGAGATCATGAAATTAGTAAGTTGTATAGTGAATCTTTGACCCCCAGACAGTCTGACTCCAGAGCCTAATCACCAGCTCTATTACTCTGGCTTCCTGACAGATATATTGTGTGTGAATGTCCCTGAATCAACACCCTAAATATCCCGACATCATCTGTTTTCACGCTCAGAAGGAGTAAAACAAATATAAATATAATCTGAATCCTACCCCAAGGGCTAAAAGAGGAAATCAGGATTATGGAGTACACAGAATGAATGTTATACCTATCCTCTGCAGTTTTTCTTCTTATTATTATTCCTTTTTCTTTTTATAAAATCTAGTCATATCCTTCCCTTCATGCCAATAAGACTTGATTCTAAAAACCTGTTGGTAACCAAGAAACGCTAAAATCCAGAAGAAACACACCTCTCCCCAGAGTTTCTAAAACCAGCCACTGGGACGCTTTCTGGACGGAGCTTGCTTATTTAGGGCTCCACAGAAACGCCGGTTGTGTGACCATGAGAGGAGCGGTGCCTTCACAGACCCCTGGCCGGCTGCCAGCGCGCCGTCTTTGATCTTGGGAGCCCTGTGCTAGTTCTCATGTGATCTCATCGCCCTGGCCCTTAACTGAGAGCAATTTTCATGTTTCATATTTAATCCATTTGAGGCATTGAGCCAGGAGGTGGATTAATTACTCTTGTAGGTTGAGAAAATATCCCAACTTCATTGTTAAATTGAGCTACAGTTAGAAACTTTTTTTGAAAGGCTGTATTGGTAGCATGGAGGCTTTTACTTCCTCAAAAAAAATGTTTAAAATTGGTTTCATGGCTGATTCTTGGGATAAGGATCGTTTTAATCGCAGGTGAAATGATGGAAGGCTATTTTTATTTGTAGTCTCTTGAGCAGTGACACATTTCTTTGTGGGGATAGGGCTCTGAGGTCTTCATGAGTGGCTGTACGGGGGAAAGTCTAGTTTGAAGGCCATGGAAGTCAGAGGGTCACTTCAACACTGAATGATCTGGAGGGAACACTGTGATGATGGTATTTCTCTGAAGGGGAGAGGTGAGAGAATTAGGGAAGCTCTGAACTGGAAGTCAGAACGCACAGTTCCAATCTTGTTTCCAGCACTAACTTGAAATGCTACCTTGGCCAGGCCACACAACACTGCTGAACCGCAGCCTCTTTGCACATCAAATGGGAATAGTGAAACTTCCTCATTATTGTTCTGGGACCGCTGAAGCACAGTCACAAACTGAAACGGGGTAGCACTTGCAAGTGCTACTGGTATTTGAGTCTGTGACACTGCAAATGCGTTACAAATTACTCTGGTTCTTTTGTTTTTAAAAAATGTTTTTATTGATTTCATAGAGGGAGAGAGAGAGATAGCAACATCAATGATGAGAGAGAGTCATTGGTGGGCCGCCACTTGCACACTCCACACTGGGAGTCGAGCCTGCAACCCGGGCATGTGCCCTGATGGGGGAATCGAACCATGACCTCCTGGTTCATAGGTTTATGCTCAACCATTGAGCCATGCTGGCTAGGCTCCTCTGGCTCTTCTTGTGGGTGGTGTGTGTGCGGGGCTGGGAGGGGGGGCACGCGTGGGGGAGAGGCACTATTGTTGCAGTTGAAGAGGAGATGAGCTTTACTATCCTCCTTCACAAATGGAGAAAACGTATTTTAAATGACCTGAACCCCATCATTTGGAAAGAGGCAGAGAAGCGTATCTTCTGACAAATACCCTCACTGCGCATTCCTGTGCAAAAGCAAGCAGCAGAGAAATAGAAGAAAAGGCCTCTCTTAAATCAAGTAGCCCCATGGTCCCTGAGTGATTGAATTCAGACCTTGACTGTGTAAGCATTCCCAGAAGAAGGTCATTGTCTCTGGAATTAATTTTCATTCTTGACTCAACAATGCCTGCTGGCCCTCAGAGCTCAGTGACAAGCCCATCTGTTTAGTTAGGGACCAGCCTGATTGATGAGGGATGGAGCGAAGTTAGAAGATAAATCTTTGCACCTAGAAATAAATTACTGAAGTGTCCTTTAGTTCTGGGTAGGAACTAAGTCTCTGTCTAGACATGTAATAGAAAGTAGAAAGTGGAAGCTCTCATGTGACTTGGAGCTAAATAATGAAAGCCCTCAGGTATCCTACACATAATAGATGCTCAATGAAATTTGTCAATTTTGGGAATTAAAAGTACTCTTCTCCCCCGCCCTCCCCTTTTTTTAAGATTGTCCAGGTAGCACTCACTTAATACATACAGGTCTGGTACACACTAAGTATTAAAACTTTATTTTCTTACCTCTTTTTTTCCTCCTCTATCTTCACATATACAGGCCTAGCCTTATTTTGTGCATCTTTTACTTCATTTTATTAAAAAATAGTTTTGATTTTAGAGAGGAAGGGAAAGGGAGAGAGAAAGAGAAACATTGATGTGAGAGCAGAACATTGAACAGCTGCCCCTGTAATGGTCTTGACCGGGAATCGAACCAGCAACCTTTTGGTGCATGGGGTGACACCCAACTAACTGAGCACACAGGCCAGGGCTGGTGTAGCTTTTATTTAAAAAATAGTTTCTATATAATTTTAGATCAAATGAACATTTTCAGACTAGTCACATTCTACTCCTTGAGGTGCTAAAACAATTACCCATTATTCCCAAACACACATCCCAAGAATCGCTATATGTGATATGTTTTGAGCCTGTAACTTAGTTCATATATGAATGCATTCAGTATCTCATATTGCCAATGTAGTTGATGTATCTTTGATGAATTACTGTTAGAAGGCATTGTCTTTCTGGAATGGAAAATTAATGTCATGTTCCCGAAGGGAAACATTTAATAATCATCAAGTCAGAGCATAAGGCACCGACTCCCCTCGGTGGCCTGAGACCTGATGAGCGGGTCACCTCAGCTCTCCTCTTCACTAGATTGTCTTCAGAGACTCAACCGTCCCACCATGCTACTCTCTTACCTGTGTTTCATACAATCATCAGTGTTGAGCTGATGGATATTTCTGAAAAGTATAAGAAACTTGTTTCATTTCCTTTTTTTTTAAACCAAAACTATTTAAAAATTCACTAACTTTTATCCATACTAAAAGAAAGAAATCACTTTAATGAGTTATGTTAACATCAAATTCTAGCTAATATATTTCAACATATTTAGGCTATTATAATTAATTAGATATCCAAAACAGAGAGAGAGAGAGAGAGAGAGAGAGAGAGAGAGAATATACATTAACTTTTCAGAGTACTATTGTTTTGCTATAAAGTCCTGAACCAATAACAAAAGAAACAATGATAGTTATAAATAAATATATTAGATAGCCAGAACATTTTACTCCATTGTTATACAAGCATTGATCAAAATGGCGCTGAGTAGACCTTTAATAGAACAAATAGTATTTAATAGGAAAGTAGGTATGTTTAAGCAGGAGGCTGCAATCGGAACAATTGTAATTTCCCCCTCAATTTATTGCCTTCGGCGCTCTGGTTCTGTGGAACTCCGCACACTCAGCACAACGGTGGGGCCTTGCAATGATCTGTCCCAACTTCCTGTCTGCCCTGACCAGCACTGCTTCAGCCTGAAGCTTCACAGGCAGAGAACCCAAGCAAGGAACCCACGTCCCTGCGTCACAGGATACACCAGTCTTAGACAATTTACATTCCTACCACATCTTCCTGCCAGGAGTCCCCCCGCCCCCCCCCCCTCCGGCCTGGCAGAGCAGGCTCCCCTGAGGCAACACCGCCCTCCCGACATTCCTCATGGTTACGGCATGAGCAGATCTTCCTTCTAGAAAGATCGCTTTGGCTACTGGGTGGAATAAACCGAAAGAGGATAAAACTTGAAGGAATCCAGAAAGACTAAACTGACAAATTATAAAAAAGGGGAAGAGGAACAACTGGTTCTATATTCCCCGTGTGTCCAGCTCCTGCCACTGTGAATTTTATGTGGTCAAGATGATAATTAAACTGGCTGACCATTCTGGAAACAATTTTAAAATTATATCCCTCTTGCACACAAAAATAAACCAGAGGTGAATTAAAGGTTTAAAAATAAAAAGGAAATCATTACCATTTTAGAGGTAGTATAAAATAATGGAAAAAAATTTTTTTTGAGATGGGAAAGTCTATGCTTAGCATTATATTGAAACAAAAAATACATATAAGATGCCCTAACCGGTTTGGCTCAGTGGATAGAGCATTGGCCTGTGGACTGAAAGGTCCCAGGTTCGATTCCGGTCAAGGGCATGTACCTTGGTTGCAGGCACATCCCTGGTAGGAGGTGTGCAGGAGGCAGCTGGTCAATGTTTCTCTCTCATCAATGTTTGTAACTCTCTATCCCTCTCCCTTCCTCTCTGTAAAAAATCAATAAAACATATTTAAAAAATACATATAAGAGAAGATGATTAAATCTAATCATTTTGAAAGTATGCATCTCAGCCTCCAAACTTGAGTCTAGAGTCAATGACTTTGTTTCCTTTAAGTTAATCTAATCTCAGTCTCCGAGCAGATTCCCAGGATATGCCGGCGCTGCTATACTTGCTGTCCTCTTCTCTTCCCAGGGCTGCACAGAGAGGCTTGCGCTGCCTGTTCAATGATGTGGGCTGTGGGGGTGGAGTGGGTGGGGTGCGCAGGCTGCTGATTGAATTTCCAGGGAATTTCTCACACTGCCATTCTCAGTGTCCAGCTCCATGGTCGGCCCTTGAAGTCAGGTAACTCTGCGGCTTCTGTGTTACGCCGGGTTTTAGGGCGCCAGCCTCCTCTGGCTGGATGTGGGGTGCAACCTGCCTGTCTGGGACCCAGCACCGCCAGCCCACTGTCAGAGGCCGCTCTGAAATGGAAGTCCTGTCTCTTCTACCCAGGCCTTTAGAGTGGAGGGGACTACCCCACTCGAACTCCCGTTTCTCCACTTGGCTTCTCCTCGCCCACCTGTCCCCCCTTCTGCCGTGGTAGTGACCTCTCATGGTGCATTTCAAAATACTCAAATTATTAATAATTGCAAGCCAGTTCATGTTTCTTCAAGGTAAAGGAAGCCTTGGTCTTCAAATTCTCTCCAGCACCTTCTGTTCATAGCTGAGTATTCTCCTAGGCCAGCCCTTCAACCACAGTTAAGAGCAGGATGGAAAAGCCAGCACCAAGCGCCAGAGCCGTGGGCAGAGCCTGGTGTCCTGGGACCGGAGGAGAGCATTTCAAGCCCGTGATGAGTAACGCCAACTCCTGCATAGGTGTAAAGGCATGAAGAACAGGTCAAGATTGACTAGGAAACTGGAGATCACTGGCCGCTTTCAAGGGTGCATGTAGCAGTAACATGGCCGGAGTCATTACGAAAGGATGCTGAGACTGTGGGGTGAGAACCAAGGCAGCGGGGTAAGGACACAGTAAGGATCTTAAAAGCATTATTTCAGTGAGAGGTGATGGGAAGAGAAAGACTTATAGGAAAAAAAACAGAAGCTGTGAGCATTTAAAAAGCCAAGAGAGAGGAAGACATAGTTGAGTGACACATTACAACGACAGTAAAGAAGAAAGGAAAGCCGCCCTGGGGACGCAGGACTGACTGGGCTCTAAAACAGGACGGGCCTGTGTGTGCAAACCCGGGCGTGGCTCTCGTGCAGACGTTGGCTCTCAGGCCCAGCGTGGGCCCCGGGGGCTGCATCTGGAACGGGCTCCCAGGGGCTGCTGCTGCCTTTGCTCTTCGGGCCGCGCTCAGAGAAGCAAGGAACCTGGCCCCTGCGCTGCCCCTGGAGAGGAAGGGCAGGGATTTGGTCTCTGAGGCCAACTTAGGAGAGAGGCTGATCCTTGTAGAAACGGAACCTGAGAAGAGAGGAGGGAGTCTGTGCCCAGGGACTAAGTGAGGCGTGAGCTCATCTGCTGAGCAGGAGGAAGAGGAGAAAGGAGGGCTTGGAAGCAGTGAGGACATTGGGATGGATGTCGTGAGACGCTTATCAGGAGATCAAGGAGAGAGGAGCCGCTGTGCGGGGAGGTGCACTGATCTAAGGTGCTCAGAGTAGGCCGCAGCCGCCAGGCTGCCCTGTCTTGTTCTAGCAGCCACTGTGGCTCCCCCAGGCCCCCCGGATCGGTTCCCTCTCCAATCACCCCCCATTAGCAGGAATTGTGTGCACTAGACAGTGGTTGGCAAACTCATTAGTCAACAGAGCCAAATATCAACAGTACAACGATTGAAATTTCTTTTGAGAGCCAAATTTTTTAAACTTAAACTATATAGTTAGGTACATTGTTATTAACTTAATTAGGGTCCTCCTAAGGCTGAGGAAGAGCCACACTCGCGGGGCCAAAGAGCCGCATGTGGCTCGCGAGCCGCAGTTTGCCGACCACAGCAGGAACTTCTCTGCGTTCCTCATTTTCTGGTGATTTCTACCAGACGCGGCCCCCGAGCTCACCTGCCACTCTCCTCCCAGGTCTCCTCTGAGGCCACTTCCCTCTTCACGAAACTATCCCAGAGGTTTCTTTCTCATCACCTAGCATCTCTCTGTTCATAGTTATTTACATATCTTAGCTCCTGTATTAAACTGTTAGCTCTGCAAGGACAGAATTCATTGCTTACGTCATCCCACGTCCTCCATAGCATCTGGTTTTATTTTTAAAGTTTTTATCTGACCCGGTCGGTGTGACTTAGTGGTTTAGCATAGACCTTTGAACCAGGAGGTCACGGTTCAATTCCCAGTCAGGGCACACATCAGGTTGTGGGCTTAATCCCCAGTGTGGGGCATGCAGCCGATCGATGATTCTCTCATCATTGATGTTTCTATCTCTTTCCCTCTCCCTTCCTCTCTGAAATCAATAAAATATATATCTTAAACAATTAAAGTTTTTATCTGTATGATTGTTATTAATACAAATGTAATCCAGTTAGAAACTGACATGAAGCAAAAATAAATGGTGACCTTGAAAACCTGTTTTCATTTTAATTCTGAAATTCAATAATATGTAGGTGAGGATGCTTCCTCACCTTTCTCTGTATCCATCCATCCATCCATCCATCCATCCATATCTTTGCTTCCAGTTGCACAAAGAGTATGTGCTATGCCTTCTAAGAGATGTTTGTGAGGGCGCTAATGAGACCTCCATAATTCACTTTGATGAGTTAGACTCTGCACCCATAAACCCCAATGAAACACATCAAATATTATAGCAACAATTTTACCCCCATTCTCAAATTACAGAGATTAGAGATGAAGGGAAAAGTTATGAGTTTAAAGACAAAAAGAACATGCAGAAAAAATAATCCAGGTTTTTACAATATTATCTCTATTCAGCAAAAATATTGAATGCATTTCAATGAATATAGTGAGTACCGTTTTGATTTTCATATATCACACGGACAATTACTTTTTTTAAATGTTGATAGGACAGCTTGGGGTGAGACAGTGCTAATCTCATTTGCTGGGAAGTCGTAGAATAATTCACATAATCTCTTGTCAGCAGCTTTCCAGTCTAACAGACCCAATAAAATTCTCAAAACAACCTCAGGCTTTTCTTCGGTTCAATATCACCTCACCCTGCTAATATGTCAATGGTGATATGCTATTCTTTCATTGCAGCAAAAAATATTGGTATCTAACCTGAAAAAAACTTCTGCCTACTCTTTATAAGTCAGTTTTAGTTCTTGCCATAAAAGAGTGTTCTTCAGTGTATTAAATAAAATACTAATGCTGTATAGTCACTGAGATTTAAATTAAACTGAAATGCAGTATAGCCTCTTTCCTTTCGACACAAAAATGTAAAAATATACAATTGGCATGATATTTCCAAATGGAACATATTAAATAAAGTTCATAACTTGCAATTTTTAATATGTGGAAACTTTCTCCTAAAATGTTGTTCAAGTAACTTCTCTGGCAGAGATTAAGGGAGCCCTCAATGAGATCTGCTAAAGCCCCAAATTAGGAAACTATCTTATACCATATGATGAATAGAATCAGAATGGACTTGCTTAGGAGACAGTCAAAACTGGCAATGGTAGAGTAATTAAAAAATACGATTTGTCTTCAACCAGAAAGACCAAGGGACTATATGCTGATGTCTGATTCTTATAGGGAATTATTACGCAATGTATACATTTTCTGATCTCAAAGTATGATAAGTACATTGAAAAAATAAACACTTTGAGAGGAGGAAAAAACACAAAATATGTAAAATGCTATAGTGACTACTTTCCTCCACTGTCTTCACTCATTTAGTTTACATTTACTTGGTATAATTAGGGAATTTAGTCTAAGATTGTGATGGCAAAAAAAAATTGTTATGAGCCAAACAAACTGAAATATTTTAATTATTACTTGAATGAACTCAACATGGATGTTTTTATTTTTTATTTATTTTTTTCTTTTTTAAAAAGAATTAAGTCTTTATTGTTCAGATTATTACAGTTGTTCCTCTTTTTTCCCCCCATAGCTCCTCTCTACCCGGTTCCCACCCCACCCTCTGCCCTTACCCCCCCCCCCCCGCCACTGTCCTCATCCATAGGTGTATGATTTTTTTCCAGTCTCTACCCGCACCCCCACACCCCTTTCCCCCTGATAATTGTCAGTCCACTCTCTTTCTATGCCCCTGATTCTATTATATTCACCAGTTTATTCTGTTCATTAGATTATTTATTCACTTGATTTTTAGATTCACTTGTTGATAGATATGTATTTGTTGTTCATAATTTGTATCTTTACCTTTTTCTTCTTCTTCCTCTTCTTAAAGGATACCTTTCAGCATTTCATATAATACTGGTTTGGTAGTGATGAACTCCTTTAGCTTTTTCTTATCTGTGAAGCTCTTTATCTGACCTTCAATTCTGAATGATAGCTTTGCTGGGTAAAGTAATCTTGGTTGTAGGTTCTTGCTATTCATCACTTTGAATATTTCTTGCCACTCCCTTCTGGCCTGCATAGTTTCTATTGAGAAATCAGCTGACATTCGTATGGGTACTCCCTTGTAGGTAACTGGGTTTCTTTCTCTTGCTGCTTTTAAGATTCTCTGTTTGTCTTTTGCTCTTGGCATTTTAATTATGATGTGTCTTGGTGTGGTCCTCTTTGGATTCCTTTTGTTTGGGGTTCTCTGCACTTCCTGGACTTGTAAGTCTATTTATTTCACCAGGAAGGGGAAGTTTTCTGTCATTATTTCTTCAAATAGGTTTTCAATATCTTGCTCTCTCCTTTCTTCTGGCACCCCTATAATTCTGATGTTGGTACGCTTGAAGCTGTCCCAGAGGCTCCTTACACTATCTTGATATTCTTGGATTCTTTTTTCATTTTGCTTTTCCGGTTGGGTGTTTTTGCTTCTTTGCATTTCAAATCTTTGACTTGATTCTTGGGATCCTCTGGTCTGCTGTTGGATCTCTGTATAATATTCTTTATTTCAGTCAGTGTATGCTTAATTTCTTGTTGGTCCTTTTTTATATCCTCGAGGGTCTCACTAGATTAGTCAAGGGTCTCACTAAATTTATCGGCGGTTTCTAGAAAATTCTTGAAAAACCTTATAACCATGGTTTTGAACTCTATATCCAGTAGTTTGCTTTCCTTCATTTCTGTCATTTGTGACCTGTTTCTTTGTCTCTGCATTTTGGCTGCTTCCCTGTGTTGATAGAGTGGCTTTCTGTGCTAGGTGTCCTATAGGGCCCAGTGGCTCAGCCTCCCCAATTACCTGAGGTGGACACTCTTGGTGCACCCCTTTGTGGGCTTTGTGCACAGTCTTGTTGTAGTTAAGCCTTGATTGTTGTAGGTATCACTGGGAGGAATTGACCTCCAGGCCAATTGGCTATGAAAATCAGCTGTGTCTGCAGTGGGAGAACTTCTGTGCTGGAGACACCCTTATGGGGCAAGACTTGCTTCAATGGGGCTTTGGTGCTCACTGAGTCTGCCCCCTGGGTGTGTCTCTTATGGATCTGAGGAGTTGTAATCTGGATGGTCCTACTCTGACCACTGGGTACACTGGCTCCTGGATCTCTAGGGAGGTGCTAATCTAGCCTTTGCCTGAGGCTACCCAGCAAGAGCTATGGAGAGATATGCAGATTCCTCTTCTTTGTTTGGGGTTCGGAGGTGCCCAGATGAGGCCCAGCTGTGAAGCAGTGCAAGCTGCTGTGGGGCCTTGGGCCTTATTTTGGATGTTCTGGGTCTCTCTGACCCAGCTGCAGTTTGTTAGGTAATGTTAGATTGCAAAGGGCAAGGCTATTCATATGCAAAAGCCTGTGCACACAGCTTGGGTGGGGCAGGGTCTCAGGGAATCAACAGGGCAGAGCAAACAGCTATGGCTGATCCTCAGTCCTGCCCTAAGGGGCCCCGGATATCAGTGTCCCAAGGTAATTGCTGCAAGCACCTCTGAGAGAAAGCTGCCCTCGAGTTCCGCCCAAGACCAAACAGTCCAGTTTCTCCTCGTATGAGTCTGGGTCCCCAGAGATGCGCCTGGAACTGGAGTTCAGAGCAGTCAGGAGCTTGAGACTCCCTCCCAATTGAAAAAGACAACCGCGTCCTCAGTTGCCAGCCCTTTCCGCATGCGCCTCCGTACCTCTGCACTTTACTTCCGCACCTCCTCTGAGTTTCAGTGTGCTTTTCTCTTTCCTTCTAGTTGTAGAATTTCCACTCAGCCAGCCTTCCTGTGGTTCTGGATGATGTCCGTTTTGTCTTTTAGTTGTATTTTTGAAGTGGATGCGGGAGGCAGCAATTTCAGCTGTTTACCTATGCCGCCATCTTGGTTTCTCCAACATGTATGTTTTTAGATGTAACCGGGACTAGCAGCCATAACTGCTTTAGCAGAAAGCATTGGGGGAGTAGAATTCGTCCTTTTTGAATTACTTTGTGATCTGTAATCATGGTGGAGACGTTGAACTGAGCAGACAGTCACACCTTCCAACTCTTTATTAAGAGCATTACATCAGCCTGCTTTTGTTTACATTGTGAGTTTTATGCATGAGGACATTAAGAACGTTATCTATTAAGACATTGTCTTAATAAACAATGGGCGAACTTGATTATCTACTGTAGCCACTATAAATGTCAACTTACTTTTACTTCTCATCTTCCACAGTGTCTGCAAAAGAGATTTTAAAACGTAATCTTTCTATTTTTGTTTGCAAGGCCTGCGTAGGCATTTGTTCCCACGGATGTTCCACATTTACATACAGGAAAGAAGAATGCTGAGTCCACCTCGCATTTACAAAATGATGGTACTAAAGGGCATTTCCTTCTCCTCCCCAGAGAGGCGTCATTAAATGCTGCTGGATATTCATCCCCTGCGACCACAGGGGCATTTGGCCAGAATTGTCTTTGGGTGGGCCTCCTCAAAGTTCACACCCAGTGCAGCTCAGTGGTTGAGCATCAGCCCATGAACCAGGAGGTCACAGTTCAATTCCTGGTCAGAACACATGCCTGGGTAGCAAGTTATAGGTTCAGTTCCCAGTAGGGGGAGTGCAGGAGGCAGCCAGTTGATGTTTCTCATCAATGTTTTTATCTCTCTCCCTCTCTCTCTAAAAAATCAACATAAAACATTTAAAGAAGAAAAAAGAGTTCATTTCTTAAAAAAATAAAATAAAATTCATCCACCCTCTACTCTTCTAGGACAAAGGTGTTCTACTTGGTGTCGGAAAACTGCTAATTATAGGAAGACATTTCCTTGGCTAATCATTAAAGGGCATTTGTTAAGGATGGTATTAAAGAGGCTTAAACATCAATTAAAAGGCAAATGAAATTATTTTGCTGACAGTTTACGTATCCAAAAAGGATTGTTCTTTGTGAAATAGCAATGTTCAGACACGAGGAAATGAGATCTGACTGCAGTTACTTTATTGCTTAGCACTTCGTGGAGGAAAAAGTTAATTGGAATATGAAAAATGTGTAGTAAAGAATTACTACAGTAATTTACCAAATAATGTCGACGCCCGCCACTGTTACAACCAGAATTCGCTGAAACACCTACCTATTATTTATGCATTGTAACAAATTGTTGGGTGGGCTAATCAATAAAACAGTCACCTCTTTTAGAAGCATTTTTAAAACGCTAAGCAAAAATTAAAGAGGCTGTGAACACAACTGCACGAAGTTTTATTTTTACTGAATATGCAAGTCCCATCCAGCCTTACACTTTTAGCCACTCTGTCACCAGAGTTCACAGGTAGAGTCACTGTTTTCTACATCGGAGACCGCCACAGAGAGGAGGACCGACCCTTTGTCCTCGCCTGAGAGGATTGCATGTCTTAAACGGTTTAGACTCAACCTGGTTCAGCACACTTACCCACTGAGCCATAAGTCAATGAGCAGCAAGTTTAAACCATACTCTATAAACAGAAATGCGAAAGAGCACCTAAATAGTAATTTAAATGCATCTGTTTCTCTAAATACATTTTAAATGATTTGGTTTATATTCAGCTAGTAGCCCTGCGCACGAATCCGTGTGCCAATAGCTCGCTGCTGCCCTCCTGTAGCTCCCCCTGCCCCCCCTCCTTATTGCTTGCTGCCCTTCCCCCCTTGTAGCTCTCCACTGCCCGCTTGTAGCTCGCTGCCCCACCCTCCAGCTGATCCGTGATCCGTTCGTTATGCGGTCGGTCGTTACAAGTCAAGGTGTAATGACCATTTGTATATTACATCTTTATTAAATAGGATATTGTGGCTCACCTGGTTCAGCATCTCCCCATGATCACGCTTTTATTTATTGTCACTTCCATTACCAGCCATGCTCTCGTATATCATTATTTTTGGAAAAAGAAAAGAAGGGCCCAAATCTTATTTTATGTTATGACAATTGCTATAACTCATTAGACATAAGTGGCATGTTTCAGTTGACAAAGGAAAATGTTCTTTTAGACTTCTTACTAGGATAGCTGCATTCTGCTAGAATAAAAAAATGTTAAAGCCATAGAAAAGTTGAACAACACTTCAAAAAGTCAGGAAAGTTGTTATTACTGGAAGTACTTTTGATTGGTAACTTTCCCATGATTTTTATTGTTGTTTTTTACATTCTCTCAGCAGGGGAGCACTATTAGCCACATTTTACAAAGGAATGAAGGCTGTGGGTGTTTATATGTTTCATCAAGAGTGAGTTAGTGGTGGGCCCTTGGCTTGCTTGCAAATCTTGGCTATTGTAATAATGCTGCAGTGAACATAGGGGTGCATAGAGGGGTGGGCAAGTAGGTTAAATTACTGACCATCATTGCCTAAAAGATAAATCATACATAAGAATGCAAAATAATATCAATAATAATAAGACAAATAAGACAAATAAATAATATGACAATAGATTACTAATAACACCAGAATAAACTCTTGGTTTTGTGTACTCACAGCTATATATCTACTTTGCCTACCCCTGTATATTCTTTTGAAGTAGGGTTTCAGTTTCTTCTGATATATTCCCAAAAGTGGAATCCTGGAGTCTTAAGGCAGTTCCCTTTTTATTTTTTGAGGGAACTCCATACTGTTTTCCATGTGCCTGCACCAGTCTGCATTCGCACCAACAGTGCACCAGGGTTCCCTTCTCTTCACAGTCTCACCAGCACTTGTTTGTCGATTTATTGATGACAGTCAGTCTGACAGGGGTGAGGTGACATCTCATGTGGTTTTATAACAGTTTGCCTTCCTCTGGTGATCAGTGACATTGAGCGTCTTGTACACCTATTGGCCATCTGTGTGTCCTCTTTGGAGAAGTGTCTATTCAGGTCCTTTTTTAATTGGATTGTTTTCTTGGTATTGAGTTTCTTTATAGGAAAACACTTGATCTCTAATTAGGATTTCTTAGGATCCCTTTAAGTTCTTTATCAGGAAGAAAGAATCTGAGCGTAATTTTAAGAAAAAAGTTGAGTCTAATTTTGGGAGCCCAGGTTCGAAGGAGAGTATAGGTTGACTCTACATGAAGCACTGAAGCTGGATCATCTCTATGCAAAGTGGGGTAGTGTGTGGGGAGGGTGGGAGTGGCGGGGGGAGGGAAAGGAAGGAACAGGAATGAGATACGTGTAAAACAACAGTAGTGGTAAAAGAATAAAGGCAATATCTGTTTCCAGATAGCTTCCTTCCTAAAAGTCGTACGGAAGTTACCAAGGTGGAAGCTGTGACTCAAGTCATGAGGTCAGACTTGATGACGAAGAACCTTTTGCTACCAGATTTCAACGAGCACACATTGGAAAAAGTATATACACTTTTAAAGAGTCACTTATTCCTTGTATATTTTGAGTCTATTTTACCCTTTTTCTCAATTAAATGATAACTATGTTAGGATCTGAGTTCTTCAAGGACAAGAAATACATCTGTTATGTTTTCTTGCCATAGCACCTAGCACAGTAATTGAGTGCATGCTATTGGAAGAGGAGGGAATGAAAGGGGGCAGTGAGGATTGGTTAATCTCATCTTTTGGCCTGTTCTTTACGGTGGGAGACCAATCTTTTATGAGCCTGGGTGTAAGCATGCTTGTTTGTCTTCTGTAATTCCCTGAAATGAATTCATACACGCAAAAATATTCTGAGATATTTTTCCTAGATGCATACTGCATGTTGACAACGAAGGACTGATGTTTTAAGTGAACTCCTCACCTTGTAGAAAATTAGAATTCTGAATGACTTTAACAAACTGAAAAAATAAATATAATGCATTCCCTGGGGATACATGAAGGATAAATTGCTTTGTGAAGAAAAAACAAATTTGAGAAAAAGAATGCAAAAAAGTTACTATACAAAGATATCCATGGGAAATTATTGCTTTATTATAGGAAGTCATAAAATCATACCAGCTTGAGACTAGAACAATCTTCTAGTCTAGTTCCTATTATTTATGTAGAAGCAAACTGGGATGCAGATAAATTAGAGGACTTATCCAGCTCAAGACAGCTAGTAAGCTGGAAGGAGGGAGTGATATTAAATCTCCTGATTCCCAGTTCACTGCTCACAAGATGGAGTGTTATGATGATGGAGAAATTTTAAGACTAAATGATGGGTTGTGCCCAGTTTGGATCTCACAATTTTAAGAGTTATATAAAAAAAAATGGAGAGAGCTTGGCAAGGATCCATGTGAAGTAACTGATTAAAGGGTTGGGAGTTTATAAAGGGAGTTCCAAGAACCATGGTTATTCGGTCTTCAGGGGAAGCTTAATTACCAACTTCAGGTATAAGAAGTTATTAGACAGGAGGTGATAACCAGATGTTTTCTCTTCACCGAAGTCAGAAGAAGAGGATCCAAAATTGGTGACTTACTGGTTAAGTATAAGGTAGTTTCTTGTCTAATCATGTGAGAATTGGTTGTTGTAAAATTCTGTGACAAATTTGAGCGAAAAAATCTGAAAATCAATGAAATTCGATCATTGATGGCATCAAGATTTAAAATTATTATTATTATTATTATTTTTTATTGCTTAAAGTATTACAAAGGGTATTACATATGTATCCATTTTATCCCCCCGCCCTAGACAGTCCCCTAGCCTCCCCTATCACCCAGTGTCTTATGTCCATTGGTTATGCTTATATGCATGCATACAAGTCCTTTAGTTGATCTCTTACCCCACTACCTCCTGCCCCCCAACCCTCCCCGGCCTTCCCGCTGCAGTTTGACAATCTGTTTGAGGCAGCTCTGCCTCTGTATCTATTATTGTTCAAAAGTTTATAATGGTCTCTATTGTCCATGAATGAGTGAGATCATGTGGTATTTTTCTTTTATTGACTGGCTTATTTCACTTAGCATAATGCTCTCCAGTTCCATCCATGACGTTGCAAATGGTAAGAGTTCCTTCCTTTTTACAGCAGCATAGTATTCCATCGTGTAGATGTACCACAGTTTTCTAATCCATTCATCTACTGATGGGCACTTAGGCTGTTTCCAGATCTTAGCTATGGTGAATTGTGCTGCTATGAACATAGGGGTGCATATATCCTTTCTGATTGGTGTTTCTGGTTTCTTAGGATATATTCCTAGAAGTGGGATCACAGGGTCAAATGGGAGTTCCATTTTCAGTTTTTTAAGGAAACTCCATACTGTCTTCCATAGTGGCTGCACCAGTCTGCATTCCCACCAGCAGTGCACAAGTGTTCCTTTTTCTCCACAACCTCTCCAGCACTTGTCGTTTGTTGATTTGTTGATGATAGCCAGTCTGACAGGTGTGAGATGGTACCTCATTGCTGTTTTGATTTGCATCTCTCGGATGATTAGTGACTTTGAGCATGTTTTCATATGTCTGTTGGCTTTCTGAATGTCCTCTTTTGAAAGGTGTCTATTTAGGTCCTTTGCCCATTTTTTGTTTGGATTGTTTATCTTCCTTTTGTTAAGTTGTATGAGTTCCCTATAAATTTTGGAGATTAGGCCCTTATCAGATATGTCATTGGCAAATATGTTTTCCCACACAGTGGGTTTTCTCGTTGTTTTGTTGATGGTTTCTTTTGCTGTGCAGAAGCTTTTTATTTTGATGTAGTCCCATTTGTTCATTTTTTCTTTAGTTTCAAGTGCCCTAGGAGCTGTATCAGTGAAGAAATTGCTTCGGCATATGTCTGAAATTTTCTTGCCTTTGGATTCTTCTAGAATTTTTATGGTATCCTGTCGTACATTTAAGTCCTTTATCCATTTTGAGTTTATTTTTGTATATGGTGTAAGTTGGTGGTCTAGTTTCATTTTCTTGCATATATCTGTCCAATTTTCCCAACACCATTTATTGAAGAGACTATCTTGGCTCCATTGTATGTTCTTGCCTCCTTTGTCAAATATTAATTGAGCATATTGGTTCGGGCCGATTTCTGGGCTCTCTATTCTATTCCATTGATCTATATGCCTATTCTTGTGCCAGTACCAGGCAGTTTTGAGAACAGTGGCTTTGTAATACAACTTGATATCTGGTATTGAGATCCCACCTACTTTGTTCTTTTTCAGGATTGCTGCAGCTATTCGGGGTCTTCTTTTATTCCAGATGAATTTTTGGAAAGTTCGTTCTAGATCTCTGAAGTATGCTGTTGGTACTTTAATGGGAAGTGCGTTGAATTTATAGATTGCTTTGGGTAGTATGGACATTTTAATGATGTTGATTCTACCAATCCATGAACACGGTATGTTCTTCCATCTGTTTATGTCTTCCTCTATGTCTTTTTTCAACGTCCTGTAGTTTTCTGAGTAGAGGTCTTTTACCTCTTTAGTTAAGTTTATTCCTAGGTAGCTTAATTTTTTTGGTGCAATGGTAAACGGGATTGTTTTTATAATCTCTCTTTCTGAAAGTTCACTATTGGTGTATAGAAATGCCTCAGATTTCTTGGGGTTAATTTTGTATCCTGCTACATTGCCAAATTCATGTATTAAGTCTAGTAGCTTTTTGATGGAATCTCTAGGGTTTTGTATGTATAATATCATGTCGTCTGCAAATAAGGACAGTTTTACTTCCTCTTTTCCAATTTGGATGCCTTTTATTTCTTCTTCTTGCCGAATTGCAATGGCTAACACTTCCAGTACTATGTTGAACAGGAGTGGTGAGAGGGGGCATCCCTGTCTTGTTCCTGTTCTTAGGGGAAATGGTGTTAGTTTTTGTCCGTTGAGTATGATGTTGGCTGTGGGCCTGTCATATATGGCTTTTATTATGTTGAGGTATGATCCTTCTACTCCCACCTTGCTGAGAGTTTTTATCAAAAATGGGTGTTGAATTTTGTCAAATGCTTTTTCTGCATCAATTGATATGACCATGTGGTTTTTTTCTTTCAATTTGTTTATGTGATGTATCACGTTTATTGATTTGCGGATATTGTACCATCCTTGCATCCCTGGGATAAATCCTACTTGGTCATGGTGTATGATCTTTCTGATGTACTGCTGGATCCGATTTGCTAAGATTTTGTTGAGGATTTTGGCATCTATGTTCATGAGGGATATTGGCCTGTAATTCTCTTTCATTGTGTTGTCTTTACCTGGTTTTGGTATTAGGGTGATGCTGGCTTCATAGAATGAGCTTGGAAGTGTTCCTTCCTCTTGAATTTTTTGTAGTAGTCTGAGGAGGATAGGTTTTAGTTCTTCCTTGAATGTTTGGTAAAACTCCCCTGTGAAGCCATCTGGTCCTGGGCTTTTGTTTGATGGAAGCTTTTTGATGACTGCTTCAATTTCTTCCATAGTTATTGGCCTGTTGAGATTTTTAGATTCTTCCTGATTGAGTTTTGGAATGTTGTATTTTTCTAGGAATTTGTCCATTTCCTCCAGGTTGTCTAGTTTGTTGGAGTAAAGCTGTCCATAGTATTTTTTAACAATCATTTGTATTTCTGTGGGGTCTGTTGTTATTTCGCCTCTATCGTTTCTGATTTTATTTATTTGGGTCCTCTCTCTCTGCTTCTTGGTGAGTCTGGCTAGAGGTTTATCAATCTTGTTTATCCTTTCAAAGAACCAGCTCTTGGTTTCATTGATTTTCTGTATTGTTTTTTTGGTCTCTATGTCATTTATTTCTGCTCTAATCTTTATTATCTCCTTCCTTCTGCTCACTCTGGGGTTTTCTTGTTGCTCTCTTTCTAATTCTTTGAGTTGTAGAGTTAGATGATTTACTAAGATTTAAAATTATTGAAACAAACTACATAGAACAATATAAATGAATTTCAACAACAATATTGGTTCATACATTATGGTTGAGGAAAGACCGACTAGGAAGAGTTATGTTTACAAGGGAATACATTGTCAAAACATCAGATTGTACACTTAAAAATCTACATTTTATTTTCTATATATTATACTGGAATAAAGTTGATTTAAAAAGAAAAGAAAAAAAAACAAGGAAAAGTTTTGGATTTTATAAAATCACATTTCATCTCTTCAGTTTTTATTTAGAAAAGAATAATATTATTGTTGTTTATAATCAATCCAAAGACTTGTTATTTGTGCCTTTAGGAATGAGAAATAAAGCCAAATTAGTGTAGAAAAATTCTTTCTTAAATGCCTTTTTGTATTACATGTCAAAGAAATAATATTTATTAAATATAATTGATGCTTCAATTGCACCATGCGCAAAACCACTTCCTAACTACATCATCAATTCTAATAACAATTTAATTTTGTAGACACTTACATTGTGAATTATTTTCATTGACATGAAGGCTAAGTAGTAGTCACCTAAAAATCATGCATCAAAGTTTTAAATATGTCTCATTTTCCAAGGATCACTAGTCTAGGGTTATAATATTAAGTAAGAAAATAGTCTGTGAAAATATTTTATGAGTTTTACCACAGCAAAATTGGTCATTCAATAAGGAGTATAATTGTGTGAACAACAACATAAATTTTGTGAGTCCAAAGGAAGGGAAACATAGTTAGAAAATATTCTTCAACTATGGAAGGAATAAATATTCTACAAGGACAAATTTTTGATGTCCTAATAGACATTTATGTTTTAAAATTTTTTTTTTACCATTACACTTAGTAAGAAATATGGTTTTTGTCCTGATAGACATAGGTGTATATAAATGAATATCTATACATACATATGGATAACTGAAACAACTTTCATGAATTAATTATTCCTTTTACTTTACCTGAGTACACTCTAATATTTTCTATGTCATTTAAGTCAAAATGCTGGTTGGACTGAAGTTTGATCAACACTGCTCTAGCTTTGAAAGATGATTTGCAATTTCTTTAGAATGTAAACCAGAAGAAATAGCATCAGGAGAGAATTCGGGCAAAGGGAAGAAAGACATTCTAGAATGAAATTAGTAAATATTGAGTCTTGGAACTGATGGTCATGGAATGTTCCAAGTATTTTTAGAAGAACAATTGGTAATTATTTGTCTAGGATAACTTTTAATTATAGATTTATCCAAACATGTAGATGAAATAAATAACCTTCTGAGTTGCTTGCAGCTCTAAAAATATTCTAGAACTTCCATTTATTTAGTGATTCATGATTAATAAATAATTCTGCTTTTTACTTATTTCCTAGTCATTACCATTTATAGTTGGTTTTGTTGTTGTTTCAGAATTGTATCTGCCCTTGATTTTATTCATTTTATCTTTGAAAACATAATTTGACAAAGCTATCATTATGTGAACATTCACTTTCAAACAAGGGTGTACAGATTCTGGATTTCTGCTGTAAACATTTCAATTCTCCCTTGGGCAAAGTTCTCACACAATGAAGTTAGCAAAAGAAAAACACTCTAATCTGTTAAAAAGTGAATCTTCCAAAACAGTAATTCACTGGGTTTTGGAAGATTCAAAACAAGTCTTATAGAACAGTTGGGATACTGCAGGAAGATAAATCTATCTATCATCTATCTATCTATCTATCTATCTATCTATCTATCTTTCTATCTATCTAAGCATAAGCGACCGTCTGACCGGTAGCTAAGACGCACAATGACCACCAGGGGGAAGACACTCAACTCAGAAGCTGCTGAGCTGCAGTGACTTGGCAGCTGCAGTTCTCGGGTGGCACACCCGGAACCAGAGAGGAGGGAGCCCGAGTCTGGGGTGTGTCACCCGAGAACTGCCCTCTCGCAATCCAGGACCCCTCGGGTGATGTTGGAGAGCCAGTTTTGGCCCTATCCCCACAGACCAGGCTGAGGGACCCCACTGGTGCACAAATCCACGCACCAGGCCTCTAGTAGCAGTATAAATAGTGTAAGCTCAGGGACAATAGTATTAACAGTAGTTCTGAGAAAGGGAACATGGGAAACTGTGAGTGATTTTTAGTCCCAGCTCTCAAAGGAGGTGGGCCTCAGGTATAGTGTCTTCTAGGTCTTCAGCTCGAATTCAGTCTCCCATGCCTTCTCTTTCCCCACGTACAGCTTTGCTCTGACATGCATCTGTATTTCTTCTTTAGCTATGTAAGCCTGAAGATTCTGTTCTTTACATCTTCTGCAGTGTTTGAGCACAGGTGGGCATGTAGTAGGTGCTCAATAAATCCTTTTTAAAATTTTATTGATTTCAGAGAAGAAGGGAGAGGGAGAGAGAAACATCAATGATAAGAGAGAATCATTGCTTGGCTGCCTCCTGCATACCCCCTACTGGGGATTGAGCCTGCAATCTGGGCTTGTGCCTCAACTGGGAATCGAAATGAGATCTCCTTCATAGGTGGATGCTCAACCACTGAGCCACACCAGCCAAGCTAGACACAAAGTATGCTACTTAATATTGTGAGAAAATATTCTATGTCTTTCTTTTGTTTCTAGCACCAGGTCCTCTCAACATTGTCTATCCTATCCAGATTGACCAACTGTTAGCAGTAGAGATGCAGGAGGGAAGGTGTAACATCTGCAGCAAGGATGTCAGTGTGGTTTAGATTTAGAAATAGTTGTGTGGCAAACTCCCATTTCATGTACATGTCGTGGGCTAAGAACTTGTCATGTGATCAACAAAATACGAAGCTTGATCATATAGAAATAAACGTAGTGCCTATTCAAATGTTTGAAACTAATCTAACATTGATCTAATGTCCAGGAGCATTGGGTCATTGAGGGACATATTCAGGAATTATAAATAGTTGGAAAAAACAACCACCTTGTTATAATGATTTTCAGAGCGCGAAGCATTAGAAGTTGGAGGGGGAGAGGGAAATCAACTCGTCTTTCATAGGAGGGTTCGCAGGGCCTTTCTGTCTTCTGTGTTCTATGCAGTTACTCGATTGTCAGCCCATCGGCTTCCCTGATCATGTGGCTCTCAGGACATGAGAAGTCGCTCTTTCCAAAAGGCCAGTCCATTCCTTCCAGGGGTGGGGAGCTGTCTTTCTGCCAAGGGCCACGTGGGTCTCTATAGCGTCATTGGCGGGCCATGCAGAATTATCCGCCTAAAGATGAGCCTGCTGTATTTGGTCCAACGTTCAATTCACTCAGCCCTCATGCCTTGGCAGGGCCGGACCAAATGATTTTGCGGGCCTGACGTGCCCCCCGGCCAGATCTTCCCCATTCCTGTATGATTCTATTCCAGTGCGAGAATTCTGCTCACTGAGAGCCCGGAGCCGGGGCCTCGCCCCTCTTCCTACAGAAAAGAGGGGTGATCACAACATGGTGATGCAGCTGCCGTGTCCCTGTGGCCACGCTGTGGTTCTCCATCCCTGGTAACTGTTCCCTCTGAGCACAGCTGCAGGGGTTCGGGGCTTCCAGCCCGCTGTTCCTTCTTTCCCTCCCCGAGGGCGGCTTCACGGGTGGTTCCCGTTAGTGCATTTACGGTAGACTCTCCTGAAGTATTACAAGGAAAGGGAGCCGGTGACATTTATGTCTTGTTGGCGTGCGTTTCTGTTCACGGCCCTGGCCCTGGCAGGAGACATTGTGTGCCAGGCGCATCCTAATAACTGCTCAGACACAGCGTGGCTTCTGGGAAACACAACAAGAACAACTCTTCCTGCCCAGCCCGCAGGAACAGCAAATGGTCCTGTGTACCGGGGTCCAACCCCAGCAGGTCCAGGGGTCCCCAAAGGTGTGGACGGAGTCGGCGAAGAAGGAATGACACGGAGACAGCGTTCAGTTGATCAGCAGCCTAGCCAGGATCTCTAGCCCGGATCTCCAGAGAGGTTCTGCTTCGGATCTCCAGCGAGGTTCTGTAGCCATGTTCCCTCGCTAGGTTCTCCAGCCAGGTTCTGTCCAGGCTCTCCAGTCAGGTTCAGTGTCCAGGTTCCAGTCAGGTTCTCCTGCCAATCTCTGTAGTCAGGTTCAGTCCAGGATCCCTTGCCATGTTCTCCCGCTAGGCTCTGTCTCTAGGCTCCGAGGCCAGTCCCTCTCCAGGATCCTCCGGCATGCTCTCTCCAGCGAAGTTCTTCTGTCTCTAGGCTCCGTGTAGGTTCTGTCTTCTTGATTCTGTTCTAAGTTCTGAGTGTTTCTGTCTTGTTACAACTGTATTTATACCAGTTGATTCAATCCTATCAATCTCTATTACAAAGGTTAGGGCGTTTCTTATCTCCATTCCAGGGAGAAAAGATTATGTAGTTTAAGCATGATTGTTCGTAGTTAAAGGGATTAATTACCCGCCTGGCACTTAGTTGAGGGGTTTTATTCCCTCCCTAACTTCAGGGGAAAATCCCTACCTGGGGATTCAACCTTTCTCGGAGAGGTGACTTTGGTTAAAACACAGCGCCAAGAAGGTGAGCAAACATATTAAGAACCGTATGCCATATATGCCAGGTCCCTTGAAACAGCAAGGATGGACCGGCTCCCGGCACCTGTGGGCACACCCGTCGCCACGTGGATGATTTCTCAACATCCTTACACCTTTCAGTTTCAGAAAATCCTCTTTCCTGAGAAGGTGGGATGATCAAAAATGTCCCTCAGAAAATGCAGTTGTGATAGTCCTGCCTCCGCAGCCTTAAGCCCGCATTACACAGGGGCCCGGACTTGTGTCCTCAGCATGCCCTGCGCTTTCGGCTGCTCCCAGCCAATCCATGATTCCATAGGGTGGGAGTCGATGTGAGAGGCGAGTCTTACATGGGTTGACTTAGGACAGTCTTATTTTGCTGCTGACCTTTTTATATATAGATACACATCTACCAATTTTCTTTACTTCCTTTGAAAGGAAACCCTCAGCACACAGCGTTAAGTCGGTTCTGATCAGCGCATTAAAATGAGAAGAAAGACCAGTGAAAGGCATGCAGAGAGTTCACAGTCTTCCTTCCACATAAGCAGGAGAGGATGAAACACTGCAGGGCGTTTTCACTCTCTGCTCCCCACTGAGCTGAACGCGGCTGTATTGGATGTGGGAGGCTAAAGGTGGGGAATGGTGACCATTTTTCCAAAAGGCCTTTCTCTGGGCGTCTCAGTGGTGGTTGCCAAGGCATCCAGCCGTCCTCCTCTGTTGAAAGGTCATTCCTCTTCCCCTTTGCATCTGATATTGTCACTGTCACTCATTTGTTTGACATTTGTAGAGAAAGGACCTGAGAGGCCCATGGGCTCCGCATTATTGGGCAAATAACACTATTTGTGTGTGTGTGTGTGTGTATATATATGCACATATATCACATTTATACATACAAATGTAATATTCCTATGTATGCAAAAAGCTTCAAAGTACTTTTACTTACCTCTTTTTATATAATCCTCACAACAAATGGGGTCATTATAGTATACATTTTGCAATTGCTAAATTGAGTATCAGAAAGATTGAGATACCCAGAGCTGTGAAACTAGGTCTTTTGGTGCTTTGTTTAGTATTCCGTGCCTCCCCCCCCCCCCCCCCCCACACACACACATCACCTCCGTTCTCCATTCTCAGCATTAGGATAAAGTCCTCATTTTAAAACGGCGGCTGCAGATGATACTTGCGAAAAATCATTAAATGTACTTGGAATGAACTTACCGACAGCGCATATATATAATAAATTAATGAACTGTTCATCAAGTTCTTGCCAGAATATCGAGGTCAAAGGAGATGGTTAAAAGGATGGCTAAGTTTCGATGTGAGAGAGGAGACCCAGGAGCTGCCTGGGGCTGGCCAGGCTGGGGGAATGTCCTGGAGGTCAGGTGGAATTTTACAGTTGGTTGGGGAGAAATAAAGAAGGGTGTTGCCAAACAAAAGATGCCCCTGGGGAAGAGTGAGAATGTTATGATGAGAAAATATTTCCCTCATGCTTTATCTTTAGAAAAATTTTCCTTTGCTATACTAATAAGGGATTAATTTGATTTTTAAAAAAAGTAGCATTCATGTTGATAACTTATGATGCTATATGTTATGTAATCATAACCTAAAAACAATGAAATGATCTTGCTTAAACACCATTAAAAAATCCTTGTTAGGATTAGTTTATATGGAAATTCTGAAAATTACTGTAATAGGAATTTATTTGTTGGTCAGAATGATTTATAATACATATTTAAAATTCCATATTAATATTATAAAATAGATTGTTATAAGTAAACTTTTCTCCCCACTTGCCCTAATAGGTAATATAGAATTCTATGCTTTCAGCTCAGAATTCTGCTATTAGGATAGATAATTAGTTTATGACCATGCCTTTGCAATAGGAATAGTCACATGTTCTGGTAGATAACTTTCCAATGCTAGTTGATATGGCTTTGGTTTAAGTTCCGAGGGTCTATTTCAGTCAGTTTGGGTTAACAAAACACCGTAGACTGAGTAGCTTAAATAACAAACGTTTATTTCTCAACTTTTTGGAGGTTGGAAAGTCCAAGATCAAGGTGCCAACATATTCCGTTCCTGGTGTGGGTACACTTCCTCCTTTGCAGATGGCTGTCTTCTTACTGTGTCCTTACATGCTGGAGAGAGAGGTCTCTGGCCTTTTCCTCTTTGTATAAGGGCACTGATCCCATGAGAAGCGCACCACCCGCACGGCCTCATCTACACCTAATTACTTCCCAAAGACCCCACCTTCCCACACCATTACATTGGGGATTGGGGCTTCAACATGTAACTTCTGTGTGTGTGTGTGTGGGAGGGTGGGGGGGCATACACAGACATTTGTATACAAGGAGATGTATATCCTTGGGTAGACAGAAATACCCCAGTTATTTTAAAGAGTTTAAGATGAATTTTCTAAGGCTGACATAGTGCCACTGTAATGAGAAACAGGTGCATATACATTAGAAAAGAGAGAAGGCTAATTGTCACTAATGAACCTTTTCAAGTAAAACCTTTCCTTAAGATGAAATGCATAATTAAGCATCGATGGCCAAAATCTTCTTTCACATGCATTAGATTTTGGCTGAAGGTAAAGCCTAATTTATTACAATGCTAAGAGCATCACTTCTCCTGTCCTATGTAATAAAAGGCTAATATGCAAATTGTCCCCTCGGGGGTTCGACTGACCAGGAGTTCAGCCACTCGCTATGATGTGCGTTGACTACCAGGGGGCAGCGCAGAACGAAGGTCCCAGCTGGCAGCCGGAAGGCCCCGATCAGCCCCGATTGCCAGCCAGGCCTAGGCACCCTACTCGTGCACGAATTTCATGCACCGGGCCTCTAGTATGTTTATAAAAACAAGCGAAAGAACTGACACAGTTTTCGAATGCTGAGTTTACTATGCTTTGAAAAAGATGTCCAGTCCTTACTTTGAAAGTGATAGAGGGAAATATTGAGAACATTCCACTTAGGATGTAGTGTTCCACAGCAAGGATAGGTTTTCTGTAAGCAAAGAGGATATCCCTCTGGCATAGAGCTAAAATGACCTATTCACACAGGGTTCACATCTTTCTGGATAGTTCCAGATATCAGTTACCGCAACGGTTCTTAGCCTTGACTTCACATTGAATTACGCTATAGAGGTGGGATGGTGCCCAGACCTGGGTATTTATTTTTAATGTCTCTAGAGATACAAGAGTCCAAGAAAGGCCATTTGTAGAGTTTCCTGGTGGATAATATGATATTCTTCGCTCGCCCCTTTGCCAGGGGATTCATTGCCCGTCTTTTCCCTCAGAGCTACTTACCCTACACAGCCCAGCTGACCCAGCTGCCACTTAGCTGGGAGTCCTTTCTAAGAATTAATCACTTGAACCTCTCTGAGCTGCATCCACTGTAGTTTGTAGATTATATTGTCCTCAGCACATTCTTTCAGAATTATGAATTATGGCTGTCTGTGGTCAACCCTTTACAAATTCAGGGAGCCAAGTCAGCTTTGTATTCCAGTGGCTAGTGGAGTGATTGACGCACCCTAGGTACCCGACAGACCAGTGGTTCTCAACCTTCCTAATGCCGCGACCCTTTAATACAGTTCCTCATGTTGTGGTGACCCCCAATTTCATGGCTACAAATTGAACATAATTAAAGCATAGTGATTAATCACAAAAACAATATGTAATTATATATGTGTTTTCCGATGGTCTTAGGTGACCCCTGTGAAAGGGTCATTCAACCCCCAAAGGTATTGAGACCCACAGGTTGAGAACCGCTGCAATAGACCATTGTTGAATTGTTTAATGGAGTATGTTGATGAATCCGGCCTCAGTAGCAAGTTCACTTGATACATTCTTGTGGTATGTAGATGTATTTAGTAATTTTACATGAGTTCAAATACATTTCGGTATTGGCAGAGGTAATGGAGATATGTTATAAAAAATGCAAAGTAGGTTGAGGCAAAACTTCTATTTTTCAAATTTGTGATACATTTTAGCAAGTTCTTCGCTTCATCAAAACTTACAAGGAATGTTGAGTGCTTATGAATATAAAACCAATAATTTCTGCTTATTTCTTGTGTACCTTAACCTACAGAACAAATGTTTTATTTCAGTTCCTGTCAAAGGGAAAACATTAATCATAATTTTCTTCTTTGTTTTAAAAAAGTGAATTTTTATTTTTTTCATTGTTGACATAGATGTTTCACATGAGTCAGCTCTCAGCCATATGCTTGAGAGAAGGATGTTTCCAGAAAAGTACAGTTAACCTTTTATTTCAGTGGGAAGATAAGGTGTCATAAATAACAACAATTATTTCTCTTTAGGAATAATAAACTACTTGGAAACTTGTTTTAAAAATATTTAAAAAACCTGTCCATCCATTATAGAATGATAGAGTAAGTTTCTAAAATGTTTAATCTCCAAGATATAGTATTAGTTAAAAATACAAGATGCAAAAGAATGTGCACTGTCAGTTTCTTCTTGGGCAAGAATTCTTGACTTTTGTGGGAAAATATGTATGTTTTTCTTTTTGTGAATTGCTAATACTTAAAAAAATAAACAATGCAAGGGTAAGCCAAAAACAAATAAAAGTGATTATCTATAGGCATGTGGAGAAAGCAGTGGGGAAGTAAGCTATGGAGGCTAGACCTCTATCAAAATGCTGTTTTATGGTTTTGACTTGGGAACCAAATGAGTATTTTATGTAATTACAAAATTAATTGAAAAAGAAAATAAGAAATCATTATGTAAAACAGAAAATAAACAGAACTATGCAAAAAAGAATAAAGTTTCAGTGATTTTAGAACACAGTATTTTGACTTTATATCATTAGTGAGATATATTGTAAAGACAAAAAGAACCATAGGGAAATATTAACTGCATTCAGTGGTATTGCAGCTGGTGATGTTGGCATTATTTTTGAACTATTATTAATAGATCCACAAATAACTATATAGGATAAAGCAATTAAGTAATTATATAAAATCAAGGAAGTTGCCCAGCCAGGGGGGCTCAGTGGTTTAGCATCAACCCATGAACCAAGAGGTCACTGGTTTGATTCCGGGTCAGAGCATATGCCTGGGTTGTGAGATCAATCCCCAGTGTGGGGCGTGCAGGAGACAGCTGATCAGTGATTCTCTCTCATCATTAATGTTTCTATCCTTCTCTCCCTCTGAAATCAATAAAAACATATTAAAAAATAAAATCAAAGAAGTAAAAATCCTACAATCATTAACTTGAGTTAGATATTATATAGAACTTAGTTATTTCCCTCTATCTGAACATACATGTTTTCTAGGTTTACCCACTGAAAAGCCCTGGAAGTAATGCTTAAGCAGTCATGATGAGTACTCCAGAACTCAGAGGCTTCTAAATGCCATTTGCCCTGGAAAACACCCAAGGCTCCTTAAAGAAATGCCAGGCAGGAACCGTGGAAGATGAGCAGGTCAGGCAGAAGCTGCGGCAGATGAGTCTGGGAGATCTCGTCAGAACAGATAAAGGAAGCCATTCAAGCGTATTGCAATCATGTCAGAATTACACAGGAGTGAACCTGAAGGGCTCCCACTGCCAAAGATGGGGCAAAAGAACAATGCCCACAATGCAGTGAGACACGTATTGATATCTGAGACAAAATCACACACACACACACACACACACACACACACACACACACATCAAAGCCAAAGCAAAGACCCTCTGGATACCTGTGAAGGTGGATAGGACATCAACTCATTTTTTTGTGTGGGTGGCGAGGATTGATAAAAGGAGGTTCAAGCATTTATTCTGACTCTTTTAAAAGCTGGATTTTGTAATTGACATAGAGCATATATTCATTTCAGGTGCACAACATAATGACTTGATATTCGTATATATTATGAAATGATCATTCCAGTCACTCTAGTTAAAACCCATCACTAGACATAACCACACAGTTTTTTCTTCTGACTTTTCTCTACGGCTGCATTTCAGAATACCTCATAGGTTAAGAGAGAGAACTTATTGATAGAAAAGTCATTGCTCTTAAATGCAGGAGTAGGCAGGAAGGAACTAGATCACATAGTGCTTTATAGGTTACTAGAGGCCTGGTGCATGAATTCGTGCACCAGTGGGGGGGTCCCTTGGCCTGGCCTGTGGGATTGGGCTGAAACGGGCTCTCCGACATCCCCCGAGTGGTCCTGGAATGTGAGAGGGTGCAGGCCAGGCTGAGGGACCCCACCAGTGCATGATTAGGGCCGGGGAGGGAAGCAAGAGGTTGGCCAGCCAGGGAGGGGCCATGGGAGGGCTCCAGGGCATGTCCGGCCCATCTCGCTCAGTCCCAATTGGCCGGACCCCAGCAGCAAGCTAACCTACCAGTGGGAGCATCTGCACGTCATAGCGACCCGTATGACATGTCTGGTGGTCAGTGCATGTCATAGTGAGCAGTTGAGTGGCCTTAGCATATCATTAATATATTATGCTTTGATTGGTTGAACGGCCGACTGGTCGACTGGACACTTAGCATATTAGGCTTTTATTATATAGGATGTCAAGTATTTTGTAACCTTGATTACACCATGCTTTTCAGCTCCATCATCCTGGGCTGCCATTCACAAAGTACCTGTTTTCTCACATGCTTAAAGCTTTGCAGTGCCTCGCCCTTCTTCTTCTCTTAGCCTCGTCTCTTCCTCCCACATTCCTTTCTAACCCTTTCCACTGTGACCCGTGGAAATGTTTCCCAGTAAGCAAATTTCCTTGAATCTTGCTTAGACATTTAACTCCGAAAATCACTTCTAGGCCAGCCTTCTAGGATCAAGCCTCCCAAACCCAGTCAGTCTAATACCTGGCGTCTTCCCTTGACTTCCTCTGCTCCTCTTGAATGAGCACTAAATACTGAATGTTCAGTGTTTTGGATTCATACATTAGTAAGCGAATTTCCGTAGTTAAAAGTCTTCAAGGGTGACACAACAATTTCCACATCCTGTGGTATGTTCCATGCTCATTTGATCTCCGGTTAAATTCTGTCATTCTCCATGCACCACGTCGTAAACTCATTTTCGAACAATTTCAAAGAAGTTGCCCTTTTCTGCCACCGTGTGTTTGCTAACCCTGCCCCCCTGAACATAATTCTCCACCTTTCCGTACTGTTGAAATCCTGATTTTATGTAAGAGCTGGTGAAAATTTTGCCGCCTTAGACACAGCCAATGTGAACCAAGCATTGTTCCCTGGCCCCTTGACTGAACGCTGTACTCTCCCACAGTCTGTCTTGTGTTATGTTTGACATGTGGCTGTACTCGTTCTCCACCTGGTCGCAAGGTATTTAGAAGGAGGAACTATCCTGAAGCCATCTTGGAACTCTTAGAATGAGAGATCTGAGCTGAAATCATAGCAGGCGTCTTAGGCAAGAATATCTGGTGGGCACGGAATAGAAACGTCTGGAAATCACTCAACAAAAAGGTTGTTGTACGCACAGCGAGCGAAATCGCACAGGAATCTAAATACAGGCACCGAAGTATGTACGAGACTCTTGGGAAATGGAACCGGGAAACATTACACACGGAGGGTTTTGCTTTTATCTTTTCCTCCTTCTCTTCCCGGGGATGCAAATGGCTTCTCTCATTTCTGTGTCTTGTTCTCTGTCAGCGCAGCTTCCTCCAAATCTGATGGCTTACCGCCCGCCCTGTTTCCAGCGTGGACTGCGCACACTGGCACATGAGGCTCTCATCACCAGCCAGCAGTTTTCTCTGCAATCCCTCATTTAAGTTTCCAAGAGCGAATTCTTGTACTTCCTGTTTGTGAGCCAGGCCGTCATTTGCTGTGGGTCACAGGGCAGAGTGAGGCTTGCCTGCTCTTGAGTCAGGCTCATCCCCTGGTCTAAGCCGCTGGGCGAGGAGAGGAAGGGCTGGGAGCACATAAGACACAAAACAGGACTATGTGTCATAGGTCCCATTGCGTGGTGGTGGTGGTGGGGGTGACTCAGAGAAGGGTGGGGGCTGATTCTCCCAAAGACTCTGGAAAACGCTTGGCATAGTAGGTCTACAAATAGTTATTGCATTGAATTGATCTAAAACCTATGCGAACCATATGTGGGTTAACTCTTACCATAATGATTGATTTTTTTTCCTCCTCAAAAGCTATTCTTAGAATAAGATACTTCATTAAGTACTTATCCATTCGGTGTTAATTACATTGTGTAGTCACTGTCTATTAACAAACCAATTTGTTCTTATGCAGCTTTATGTGGTTGTATGCTGAGCACCTCTAGGTTTGTGAGTGATGGTTCTTTAAAATGGTGCATTATTGGCAGTGGTTCTCAACCTTCCTAATGCCGCGACCCTTTAATACAGTTCCTCATGTTGTGGTGACCCCCAACCATAAAATTATTTTCGTGGCTACTTCATAACTGTAATTTTGCTACTGTTCTGAATCATAATGTAAATATCTGATATGCAGGATGTATTTAGGCGACCCCTGTGAAAGGGTCATTCGACCCCCACAGGGGTTACGACCCACAGGTTGAGAACCGCTGGTTATTGGATATTTTAAACTTTCTAGTTAAAAAATATAATAACTTCTGTCTATCATTTCTTTCTGAAGACTACTGTGAGGTTGGAAAAGATGAGCACAAGAGACGGTCTTTCGACTGGTTCCCAGGACCTGGATGCTGTTTACTTTGTTGCTTTGTAGCTACCTTTAGAGAAGTACTGGGATTCCCGTATCCAGAGGAGCGCTGCTGTCAGAGCAGGAGTAATAATAATAATAACAACAACAACAATAACAGTTATGCTTCCAAAGGTTGAGCGAGATAATGTTTGCCTGGAACAGAAGTTTGTCAGGAAATGGTGTTTTCAAACACGTAACTACCAGCGTGGTTCCCCTAAATTACTTTCTTGTGCTCTCGAGGCCCTCTCCCTGCTCCCGTATTCCGTGACTCATCTCTTGCTAAATCCTCTACGGAAGCCGCACCCTCCTCCTCATTATTTGCCTTCAAGACCCCCCAGGGCGCTCCGTGCCTCTGCTGCAGATCTTTCCCTCCTGAACGCGCTGCATTCTGCTTTGACTTGGGCCAAGTCTCTGCTGGTTCCAAGCGGTTCAAATCCCACCCCTTTCAGGAAATTCAGCCCAGGGCAGGGAGCAGGTCTAGCTTCTGATGTCGGAACACTGAGGTTTCTCCGCACGTGACCTTGGACAAGTTGTGCCATCTCCCTTTACTTCCTTCCCTGTGAAATGGGGGTAAGACACCTGTTACCATAAATCTTTCCCATGAGCCCTACCCCACAGAATTTCCCGATCCCCCCTCAGTCTGTATGTGTAATGGCTTGATAGCTTATATTTTCCTCTTCTTGTCATTGTGCTGGCCCTCTCTCTTAGGAAAGCTATGGATCTGTGTTTTTAAAGAATCCATTAAGATAAAAATGTTCTGCGTTTTTGAAGACTAGGTTTTGTAATAGCTGAAGTGAGCTGCAACCAGGTGACTGTTGTGCAGCAGGGGCGAGGCCTGGTTACAGTGCAGGATTTATGAATTGTTCCTGTCTGTGATCGAGTGTCCTTAGGCTTTGCTCCATTTCATGGTACGTTCACCTTGGGTAACTGCCACGATCCTCTCTCGAGTTTAGTTTGAGGAAAACCCTGGGAGGAAAGAAACCTCAAGGGGCCTGGGCGTGCGCTGTGTGGCAGGCATTCTTTGCCTGGGTAATTAGGGGCTAAGTGCTGTCATTATAGAATTACCAGTAAAGGCTCCTCTAACACTTGCTGAGCCTCCTCCTTCAGGTATGGCTGCCCCTAGGAGAAGGGAGGCAAGTGCTGGAGATAATGGTGCTGTGGCTTCGGAATGGCTTCCGAGTGAGGGCAGGATAGGACTGCATGACTTAAGCAATAGCAGCTGAAACAGAGACGCCCGGGGCTGAGGGCGCACCATGAAAGTGCCTGCATTATCGTGGGCGTGCACTCTCTACCTCAGTGTTGCTCTTTACAGCTAACGCTTCTTTCATAGGAACTAAGAGGTCCCTCCCCCCGTCTTTTTTTCCCCCCTTAGAGGTGGCTGAGTGGAATAGTGATTGCTCATTTCACCTAACAATATCCTGGTTTCTCATATCTGTGCCCCAATAAAAAGTTTACCAGCACCTGGCTGGTGTGGCTCATGAGAATCGACCCATGAACCAGGAGGTCACAGTTCAATTCCTGGTCAGGGCACATGCCCGGGTTGTGGGCTCGATCCCCAGTAGGGGGTGTGTAGGAGGCAGCCGATCAATGATTCTCTCTCATCATTGATGTTTCTCTCTTTTTTCCCATCTCCCTTCCTCTCTGAAATCAATACAATTGAATTGTAAAATTGGCATTTGCTGATTCCTTCCGATGGACCTAAAGTACTGATTCCAGAAAAGTCACTTCACAGCATCACCGCATGCTTCACGCATCTCCACCTGTGTTCTCTGGAGGCCATGGCCATGGGTAAAGGGGAGAAGAACTGGCTCAGCAATCAGGCAAGGCTTCCCTGCACCGCTCTCACATTGTGGTTCCTCTTCCAGGCAATATATGGAGCAACTTGGAGGAGTTTATTCTGATGGTCTCTTCACTTATTCCTCTGCCAAGCAGGCAGACAAGAGAAAGAAAGAAAGAAAGAAAGAAAGAAAGAAAGAAAGAAAGAAAGAAAGAAAGAAAGAAAGAAAGAAAGAAAGAAAGGAGGGAGGGAGGGAGGGAGGGAGGGAGGGAGGGAGGGAGGGAGGGAGGGAAAGAAAGAAAGAAAGAAAGAAAGAAAGAAAGAAAGAAAGAAAGAAAGAGAAGAAAGAAAGAAAAAAGGGGCTTTTGCTTAAAAGATACATTCCTGGGGCATCACCATTTTGATTCCGCAATTCCGGTGTAATGAGTATCCAAGGTGACGCTGACACAGTCAGTCCAGAGATGAGTCTCTGAGCAAACTGGACTGAGACCGTATCAGACACTCTAAAGCTACTCAATAAATATTACCTCATTTTTGTTATGTGATGACAGTGGTATTGACCCTGACCTCAAAAACGATAATGGTAGGTGATAATAAGCCCTTCAAACAATATTTATTATTGAGTACCTTCTATTTACCAGGCACTCTTCTAGGGAATAGTAAGTTCCTGACCTGAAGGAGTTTTCAGCCTGGAATGGAATGAGAGAAAATAAAGAAACAAGTCACTGTAAAATATGGGATAGGGTGACAAGTATTACGAAGCAAAATAAAGCTGAGTTAAGCGAATGGAAATGGAGCATTGGTCTATGATGGCGAGAGGGAGTAGGAAAGGAAATGACCTTGCTGAGGACACTATATTTGTCAGGTTTTTTGTCTTGTTTACTTTCTCTTGTCAGTCCTCAGAACCCAGAAAGTGTGGATAAAGCTTATTTCATAAATGTCAACATGAAGACCCATGAAGGCTAAATGATTTGCCCTTGAAGTGGCCAGTGTTCAAGTCAGGACCAAACCGAGGTCTTGTTGACTCTGTCCTATCATGTGTTTTTCTTGCCTTTCTTCCACCCAGCTACCTAATTAGAAAAGATTTTTATAAGCACTTTTCAATATATGCAGTGTTTTTCCATGTACGCTATTGTCTAATATTTATAATAATCCTAATGAAATAATGGGAACTGAGAAAACTGAGGCTCATAGAAATGAAATAATTTCCCCCAGTTGGAAAGTGGCATGTCTACAAGTTTTGGCTTCAAAGCCTTTGCCTTCTCTGAAAGCTAGAGGCCATGGAGAGACGATGTTACTGGGTATTTAGGAACATGACCTCTTGAGCTAAAGGTCGGCATCTGAATCCCAGTTCTACACTTAGTAACTATTTGACCTTGGGGTTTTAAGCAGCCTAAGCCGCAGTTTTCTCCTCTGTAAATGGTGTGTGTGTGTGTGTGTGTGTGTGTGTGTGTGTGTGTGTAATAATAGCATGTAACTGTTTATGAGCATTAAATAAGCCAATCCATCTAAGGCACTTGGAACAGTGCCTGGCACACAGCGCTGTGTGAAAGTTAGCTGTTCGTGTAATGCTGGGGAGATGAAAGTCACCTGCAATTAAAGTCATATGTGCTACCTTATAATTAAGGGTCAAACAATGCAGTTTTGACAATCATTACAGCAGAAGTTCTGAGAATACGTGTGAACTACACAAGCACATGGCTTTCTAGATTCTCAAGGATATATGAGGTTTCACCTCCCCACCCCCCTCCAGGGAATTTCCACCCTGGCTCTTCCTTTTAAACTTTTGGGTTAGTCTATTGTTTACCCCAATTCTAACCCACCACCCCAGGCAACTGCAATGTTAGGCAATTTCCTCTGACTATCCCGATGCATGAGGAAAGGGTCCATGAAGCCTGTGAGGTCTGCGAGGAGGCTGGAGGACAGGGCCACAGATGCCCACTCTCTGAGACAGGGGCTTAGAAAGAGCTCTAGCCAGCTGCCTCTTCCTCTCGAGTCTAAGCTGTTTTTTGTGTGGTTTTTGTTCACCAGGATTGACGGCTGGGGCGGGAGGCTGGGAGAGGAGAAGAGGACAAGTGAAAATGCCACAAACACGTTGTTCTTACGGAATCAACAAAAACTTCTTTATTTTGAATAAACACTTCTTGGGTGGCTGTAAACATTTCGTTCTGGAAAGGTTGATTTTGACACTTCTTTTTTTTTTCAGTTCTCATTGCTTTGAAAGAGAGGATTTTTGGAGGCTCTTACTCCACCATTTTCACTGACATTGCTGGTGATATTTAACAAAATAATTAGAGTAATGATTTGGGAGTAAACAGACTTTGGGTAAAATGCGCTCTATCCATTAAATGGGATACAAATTGCTGCATCACAGATTAGCCTCAAAAGCATTATGCAAAGTGAAAGAAGTCACACAGGGTGTGATTCCATGTACCTGAGATGTCCAGAAAGGGAAAATTTCTTTTTAAAATATATTTTTATTGATTTCAGAGAGGAAGGGAAAGGGAGAGAGAGATAGAAACATCAGTGATGAGAGAGAATCATTGATCGACTGCCTCCTTCATGAGCCTGTAACCCGGGCCTGTGCCCTGACCAGGAATCAAATTGTGACCTCCTGGTTCATAGGTTGACACTCAACCACTGAGCCCCACCGGCTGGCCGGGCCAGAAAGGGGAAATTTATAAAAACAGAAAGTAGATCAGTGGTTGCCTGAGGCTGAGGATGGGGAGGGGACATGTAAATGGACAATGAGGGGTGTTACTGGGCTGATAAAATTACAAAATTGATTTATGGTGATAGTTGCACCAGCCAGCAAAGTTACTAAAGTTCATGGGACTGTATACTTCGATGGGTAAATGTGATGGCATGGAAAATAGATCTTAATAAAGTGTTTTAAAAAATGAGGGCTGGTAAATGTGTCTTTAAGTGGAAAGTGGGTGATGGGAGAGCGGCTGACAACATCTGATAACACGTTTTACCTCGTGCTCCTTGGAAGTGCATTGGCTTGGCCTGATGTTTAAGAATCCTTTTTGCCTGTGCCTTGGTTCCAGCCCTTTCGAGTTCTGGTGGCCAGTTTTTATATTTCATCATTATCACTTTTTAAATTTGTGCATGTTTTCCCAGCCGGTGTGGCTCGGTGATTGAGCATCGACCTGTGAACCAGGAGGTCAGGGTTCGATTCCCAGTCAGGGCACATGCCCTGGGTTTGCAGGCTCCAATCCCCAGTGTGGGGGCATGCAGGAGGCAGTTGGTTGATGGTTCTCTCTCATCACTGATGAGAGATTTCTCCATCTCCCTCTCTCTCTCTGAAATATAAAACAAACATATTTTTTTAAAAAGTCACTCATGGAAATTAATTTTTTATTATCCCACAACTAATAACCTTATTTGTAAAAATTATACCTTTTAGATTGATAATAATCTGCCACGAATTTTGTGAAAAAAAAATTCAAAACTAGTTATAATGGTCAATAAAACTTAAGGGATGTTTCTAGTGCTACTTTAATCCTTATAAATATGACATGAATACATACATCTTATAAAATCCAATATTTGTCTGTATTCCATACTGACGACACTGCATTATGGGAAGGAGCTAATGATACTTTTCACTGGACCGGCTGATCAATGAACCATGTTTTGCATGGCTTAGGTTAATTATACTTTTTCTGTTGTAACCTAAGATACCAAGAAATACACTGACATAACTTACCAGAATTTTAGGCTGTGCGCATGGTTCGCGGTATTTTTATACCGTGGTCACGTCACTTCACACCGTGGGCCTCGGAGAGGGAAGGAGGGTGCCATCTGGGATGGGATTATGTGACGCTGGGGTGTGATGTTTCTATATCGGTAGTGCCTAAGATGAATTATTGTTCTCTCACTTAGCTGCCTGTTGGAATGCAAATCTAGCAGGAGAGGATGGGAACATGGGTTTCCACTGCTTTAAGCACAAGTTGCTTCCTTGCCTTGAGGCCCCCAAGTGCCTGCTGCACTCGAAGCTCTCCTTGCAATTGCAATAATAGCACACGACACTGCAGAGACAGTGAGGGTTGTACACACTCAACAAGGAAGCTTGGGACTCGCTCATCTGAAGGGATGAGACCGCTGTGCTATTTTGCATCCCCACCAGCAATGCGGAGGGGTCCCAGCTGCTGTGCCTCCTCGCCAGCAGTTGGCCTTGTTAAGTTTCTATATTTTAGTAATTCTAATGGGTTTTCAGTAATAACTCATTATGGTTTTAATTTGCATTTCCCTGAAGACTAATTACACTGAGCATGTCATCGTGAGCTTATTTTCCATCTGTATATCTTCTTGGGTGAAATGTTGGTTCAGATAGTTTGCCTAATTTTTAAAAATTGGATTATTACCATTGAATTGTGAGGGTTTTAAAATATATATATATATAAGTTTTGATACAAGTCCTTTGGGGGGGGAATTGGTATTTTTTTTTTGACAAATGATGTACGGACAATATTTATTTATTTGATTTTGTCCAGAGGGAAATTTTCAATGCTTACCTAGAATAAACAATATGAACTCCTTCTCTTCAGCAGCTACAACCCTTGCTTTTTTCCTTTATAGTTAGCTACTCAGTACATTCCTTACGGGCCTATGTTCCCTTGTCTCGAAAATCAGTAGACTTGTATTTCATGATAATAAACAAGTCTAGTCACCTTATATTATCCCTTCCCAATGTGGGTCCTGAAGTTATCTCTCAACCACACTGCTTGGGATATGTTACTTAACCTCACAGAGTCTCCATTTACCTCACTACAAAATAAAGATGTTTTAGAACTTGGGGGAAGATTGGATAATATGTATAAAGTACTCAGAGCCTGGGACATGTTGGAAGTTTAATAAATGTCTTTTTCTGCTCTGCCAGCAATATTAGTTTTGGCTGTTTTTATATACTTTAAGCATATAATTTATTCTTACACGTTAAGAAAAATAAGATTTCCAGTAATGGGGATTTTTCTTATATTTTCTACCAAATACTGTGGCATGTGACTCGCTGTTTAGAAAGTATGGAAATTGGCTAATCTTATTATGGACAATTGCATAATTTACTTCCTTAGTAAACTCCATTAGAGCTACAGCCATGGATGGGAAGAGGCCAAAAAAAGTGATTAGAGCTCATAAAGGCACGAGCAATTCAGTAATTGTATAATGAAGAGTAGGCAAGTGCCTCCGCAGTCAGGGAAGAGATGCAAGTGCTGAGTTAAGTAGTTATTTGGTGCTCATGAAAGATTATTTTTCTGACAGTAAATATTTAGTTGTGATTTTATTTGTCCAGAGTAACTGGATTCTCTCAGATTTTCCTAATGTAAATGTGAAGACTTTAAGGAATGTGTTGTATATCTTGAATAGTTATTGTTTTTCAGAGTATCTAAGCATGTCATTTAACTTGGGAAGATAATGCAAAGAAGGATAAACTTTGGAAAAATAGTCAATCCATGCAAAAGAAAAAGCCTCTAGTAGGCCAATTTCAAAATGAGAGAGAGAGAGAGAGAGAGAGAGAGAGAGAGAGAGAGAGACGGAGATAGAGATTTGAGGAGGGGGCAGGGTAGGGGACTAGGAGAGAAGCAGTCGTTCATTGTCAGGCTACATTAGTGGTTTGTCTCACTGGTCTCACCCAGGGGAGGGTCTTTAAAGGATATTGGATATTGATACACCCTATGGCCCTCTGTGCCACAGTCATAGTGGCTGCCGCTCCCAGACATCCGGATTTAATTGGCATGGGGCTTGGATCTGGACATTGGGAATTTAAAAACTACCTCAGGTGAGCTAGCATGCAACTGAGTTTGAGAACCATTGGATTAGTCATAAATTTAGAAAAAAGTCTGGTTAAAGGTCACTTTTGACTGACAGCTCTGTGGGAAGGAAATAGTGTCCCATAACAAGACTTAAAGTTAAAACTCAGCAGAAATTTGCTTAAGCATTCTGCCAGGAATGTCATTTCTTCTTGGAGGCAGGAAGGTTGGCGGCCATACCAGTTCGAGATTGTAGGTTTCAGAAGCTTCATTCTTGACTCTGGCTCTCAGTGCCTCACTTCCTAGCCGCGTTATGTCGGGAACTGATCAACTTGGCTGGCTTTTCATTTACTTACAAATTGATGATGTTATAGACTGTTAAATTTTATAATTTTCCTAGTTCTAAATTTCTGTAATTTCATAATGTAAAAAAAAAAGTAACGAGTACTATGAAATGAATAAGATAAAAAGTGGAAAAAACATATATTAGTAAATTTTGTTACACATATTCCTTTAATATATGTAACCAGAATGAACTGAGCCACTTTGATGCAGGCAGCAGTGTGGAGTTGAATTTAAAACACACACATGCATATATATACATGCACACATGTGTGCACATGCATGCAGACACACACACACACACACACACACACACACACACACTGAGACAGAACTCCAACTCCAGGACTCTTGAAGACTGATGACAGAATTGTCTTCCTCAATACACTTAAGAATGTCCTAGACCATTTCTTTTTCGTTTAACAAAATAGCTGTTTCCACTAATGGAAACGAGTGGTTCCCATTTTCTTTTCTAGGACTTTACCCCAAACACCGACATGCTCTTTAGAACTCCTCTTCAGCCATCAGAACCGTTTTGTTCTACGATCGGCTCAGGAGTAAGGCTTTGTCAAATTTCCTTGCCCTAAGTCTGGATGCTGGAGAACTTGGACCTGGTTGTGAGCATGGGGTCCCCGAAATTCATGAGAATTTCATGTCCTTTTCATCCAGGACAGTGTGTCTGTCCTCTGGCTTCATGGGCCACCCGCTGGCCCTCCATGCCCCAGTCAACACAAGTGCCGGGTATCTCCCCTGCCACAGTTCTGGGCTGTCAGGGATTTCATCCCATAATGTGAAACATCCTAACTAACGCACAGGAAGCCAGCGCCGGCTGGTGGACCGATCCCACTGTAAAGCTTGCCACACTAGAAGCAGGGCTCCGACTGCCCCCATCTTCTCTGTCACTGTCCCTCTTTCTTTCCAAAGGATCAATAAGAAAAGATTGCAAATAAGAAACGCATTGGCTATGCCGACTGATTCCCAGCCACATGGGAATGTCACATGGGGACTCCTTCACCTTCCTCAGTTGAGTGGGCTCACAGGAGGCCTGTAACCATCAGTAGGCAGTTCTGCAGCCTGACCCCCAGCATGGCAGCCCGGGCTGCGCACCTGCAAAGGATGCTTTTTGCTTGGAAGGCAAGAAAGGCAGGCCTGTGAGTAGGCATTTTAATATTTTGTACCCGTCACATATTAATACATTTACTTTTATCATTTATAGATGGTCTTTTTCTTATCTCAGTTTAATAAATTACTTTCTACCGTCACAATAAAAATATCCTCCTCCTCATATATATCTGTGTGCTTGTGTTAATATGCACATATATTAAATATATGTAAATATATATTCAGTGGATTTTCTTAACGAATTTGGAAAGAGGTCAGGTATGTAAATTCAGAATGAGGTCAGGCATATAAATCAGTAAGAAAACAAAGTAAAAAAAACCTAATGATCTCCCTGACCAGTTTGGCTCAGTGGATAGAGCTTCGGCCTGCGAGTCAAGGGTCCCAGGTTCGATTCCGGTTGTGGGCATGTACCTTGGCTGCGGGCACGTGCCCAGTGGGGAGTGTGCAGGAGGCAGCTGATCGATGTTTCTCTCTCATGTATGTTTCTAACTCTCTATCCCTCTCCCTTCCTCTCTGTAAAAAATCAATAAAGTATATTAAAAAAAAAAACCCTAATGATCTTAACTAGAGAAGAGGTGTTCTGATTCTGCTAAAAGGATGTTCTCTAGTGGATGCTATCATACAGGTGCCATGGAGAATCCCCTCTAGCAAATGGGCTCTTTCTCTGTGCCTTTAACTACAACCACAGTTGTGAGTACATGAAACACAGAGTTTATTCTCATATTGTTGTTTGTTTATTTATTTATTTATAATTTTGGTTAATCCTCCCCCGAGGATATATTTCCATTGGTTTTTAGAGAGACTGGAAGGGAGGAGGAGAGACAGAGAGAAGTGTTGATGTGAGAGAGGCACATCAATTGGTTGCCTCCCACACATGCCCCAACCAGGGCTGGTTATGGAGCCTGCAACCGAGATACGTGCCCTTGACTGGAATCAAACCCAGGTCCCTTCAGTCCACAGGCCAATGCTCTATCCACTGAGCCAAACTGGCTAGGGCTCATTTATTAATTATTGTATTATTTTCCATCCAAACAACTGTAAACCTATTTTTGCTCCACCCTGTATATAGAAAATAGCAAGGTGTTATCTTTTGTTCTCTACTTTTATGTTCTGAGTATTTACTGACATGAAATAATTATTGCCTACTTTCAACTTCTCGTAATCCAAATTCATTTGCGAGTAGTAAACATATGCTTAAATATCAACATGTAGTTTACCTCCCTTACGTAAAAATAACTTCGACCCTTTTCTCCGTTTATTGCAACCCGGCGTGCAGCACAGAACACACAGCCAGCTGCCAGGAATTCCTGCGTGTGTCTGCATCTCTCCCTGGGATGACTAAGCTCTCCGAAGGCCGAGACGTTGGCCTCGCTGATGCGCTCTATGTCCTCAAGAGAAGGACGCAGACAAGTTATTCCTCATGGAAAGTCTGTGCACTTTCTTCATGTTGATGGAAATCCCCTCCTATGGCTAATACGTATGTTTCCTCTTGGAAACGGGACTCCTGGTGATGTAACAATCCTCAACCACCAACTTAAAGAAAGCCTTCACTAGATCCTCACTGATCCTGAGCGGTGCACGCTTGCATTTTGAGAATAAAAATGGGAAAACTCTGGTGTGTATCAGGGAGTCATGCTTTATGAGTCACCACCCAACCCCGGTAGCTCTGTATCATTTAATTCACGAGGCAAAGCCTCACAAGTTAGTGGGTATTAACAGCTCGGCGATTGTTTGATGGTGAGATGAGTGGTAAGAAACGCCTCATTTCTTACAGGCATTCTCAGTGCTCTTCAAGGCCGTCTAGATCAGCATCTAATCCAAGTGTCCTGCAGGGATTATGTCCCCAGGCATTTCATCTGGGTGCAGTAATGATCTGGTGGCATATGTTCAGTATGAATGCTGGACGGTCTTTTCTTCACGTTGAATCCTGTTCAGGGGAGACATTAGCTCTTTTAGAAAACCTTGAGCTCTTGGGATTTCTGTCATGATTCAGGTGATTCACATAGAAAAGAGTGAAATAATAAACGTACTTGGAATTTTTATTTAAAAATTCTTTTTGCATATTGTTTCATAATTATAGGTTCCACAATACATGGCATTTTTTTTTTTAATTAGGTTTATCTCTGGTCGGTGTGGCTCAGTTGGTAGAGCATCATCCTGTACACTAAGAGGTTGCTGGTTCTATTCCCAGTCTGGGCACATGCCAGGGTGGCAGGCTCAATCCCCAGTAGGGGCGTATAAGAGGCAGCCAGTTGATGTTACCTTTTCACATCAGTGTTTCTCATCTCTTTCCCTCTCCTTTCCTCCCTCTCTAAAATCAATAAAAACATGTTTTAAAAAATTTAGGGTTGCCCGGCCAGCGTGGCTCAGTGGTTGAGCGTCGATCTATGAACCAGAAGGTCACGGCTTGATTCCTGGTCAGGACACATGCTCGGGTTGTGGATTCGATCCTCGGTGAGGAGCATGCAGGAGGCAGCCAGTCAATGATACTCTCTCATCATCGATGTTTCTCTTTCCCTTATTCTCTGAAATCAGTAAAATTATTTTTTAAAAATTGAGGGTTTAATATGGTATTTAAATTTTATTTTTTTAACATTTTTTTTTTATTGTGGACACCATTACAGATGCCCCTACTCCCCCTCCTTGGCCCACCTCCTTCCTATGGTATTTTATGACTCAGAGCTGTATCTGGAAAACATTTACTTGTCTTTGAGATGGTTTCTAGAGCGGCCTTTGAAAGTGGAAGGCCTCAGTTCCTTGTGAGATCGACATTGGAAAATTGCTTCCTTACCACCCACTCTCTGGGTAAGCGCTGTAGCGTGTGATGCCTTATAAGCAGTGTGCACCTCATCCGCTCCTCTGTCTCCTTTTGTCGTGGGAAGGGACGCGCCTGATCTTAGAATCTCTTCACGTGGTGGCGGATGGGGACTCGCCAGGGCGGCTCCGTCTCCAGAAAGCAGCGCTGGACCAGGTTCTCGTTTGTCAGACGCAGGTGCGCCCGAGGCTGTTGAACCCGACGTCCTGGAAGCCTCACAGCCACACGTGAGGTCCAGGGAGGTGCAGGTCCACTTTAAAAGAAGCCACACGTGTTCCTTAGGGAGGTCTAGTTCCACCTTAAAAGATCCAGGGCCCGTTGAAAACAACAAAAACATAACACTCAGATCCTGTAATGAAAGTTGAGTTGTGGTGTTGCCGGGAACAGCTCAGATCAATCAGAAAGGCATTAGCTAATACCTAGATTTGTTTCCTATAATAACTTGTCTGTTATTAGCACCAGTATTTTCCTTTTATTTAGCTGTATTAACAAAGTGTCCACTTTGGTGAAAAAAATCACTATCTAGGGAACAGGCTCTACTCTCTATCTCCATAGTTTCCTTGAGAAGACTACCGTTTTATAAATAATTCAGGCATCATTGATCTCTTGGAGGTAACCTATCCTAACTGTAGGTAACATATCTGAGCGAGCCTGGCCAGTGTGGCTTAGTGGGTTGAGCATCGTCTGATGCACCAAGAGGTCGCTGGTTCGATTCCCCGTCAGGGCACATGTCCAGGTTGTGGGTTCCATCCTCAGCAGGGGGTGTGCCGGAGGCAGCCAGTCAATGTTTCTCTCTCGTCAATGTTTCTCTCTCATCGATGTTTCTCTCTCCCTTCCTCTCTCTAAAATCAGTAAAAACATATTTTAAAATATATATGAGCAAATACATAATTCTTTGAGGACTGAGTTTAAAACCCATTTTTTAAAAAGTGGATAAAGCGGGCCAGCAGTAGCACCTGGGATTCAGTCATCTGTCTCGACAGCTTCTGCGTTCATTCCGCCGTCGCCTTTGCATCTGTCCTGACAGGTTTGCCGAGACAAGCCAGCAGGTAGTCCGTTTGGGGTAAAGAGCAATGGGTTTCATTCAGGACCCTGAAGGCTGAAAAACGACCTTGACCCCGGCAAGAACTGGAACCCTCCACGCCATAGTCGGCAGCGTGTGCGTCTTATGCAGCCGCTAAGAGTTCATCGTTCCCGACCCGGGTTATGTCGCCCGGGGCCCTTTGCCACCCCCTGGGCCCTGCCCAGCTCGGTTCCGAGTGAACTGGTCCCAGGGGAGGCCCTGAAGTGAGCATTTTCAGGAAGTGGCTCAGATTTCTCATCTGCAGCTGGAGAAGGAGCCGGTACCCCGTAGCCCTGAGCACCCTCCTCAGCGTGTGAGGGGAGCTGATGCTGGTCTATTCCGATTCCAACAGCACAGAGCCTGCGCCCGGAGATCACGCAGAGCCTGGGAAGAGCCGTGTGTGCCGGGGGAGTGGTGGTGGTGGCTGTGTGTCTGTCCTTCTTCTACTTAATGCTCACCCGGCGGCAGCTCTGCTTTTTCTCTGGGGAAGAGCTGAGGGGGAGTAGACTGGCACTGCCTCTTACAGAGTCGGTGCCCTCGCATCCTGACAACATGGCAGCAGCAAGAAAACAGCACCAACCCTGGGCACGTGCTTTCAGAGCTGCTGGCGTGGTGGCGGGCTTGCTCCTTGCCTGGCTTCCTCCTGGGACTTACCCCAGCAGCTGGGGGTGATGCCCCCCCCCCCCCATGTCTGTGACCCAGGAAGTGGCTCTGCAGAAAGCTCCAGAGGGCCTACCCCCAGCTCATAGGAAGGCCAAGTGCTCTTTGTCACAGGAGAGGAGGCCTGTCACTGCTCGGCACAGCAGTTCTGCAGCAGCTCCTCGCGGCCTTCAGGCCCACCAGGCCGTCCATTGCCTTGCCCTTCCTGCCTGCAGATTGAATGCCCCTCCCCTCCCCCTCCAGCCTCCCCTCACACATACCAGGGTGAAATAATTGCTCCCTGCCCAGGGGTGTGAGTGTCATATTAGAATTCCTGAAAAGCACTCAGTTTAGTGCCTGGGATGGCATGAGAGCTCCATGCAGGATTAAGCACTCGCACACACGGAGATAAACAACAACAAATCTACTCCTGTCATCGCCAGCAGTTGTCTGCTTCTTCCTCCCCTTCTGGCAGCATCATTTGCATATCTCTGTGATAAGGCTTATCACGTGGTGCTGCAATGGATGGCTCGCCAGTCTGCTTAACAGCGTAGGGCTTGATGTACAATAGGTCCATCATTATTGTTTCATGAAATAAAGTGCCGCTGATTTCAGATTTATAAGGAGTGATCATTTTTATTTTTTGTCAGCTATCTATTCACTCTCACATGTTCATGCCTCAAATATTCATTCAGTGAATGAATGACTGAATAGTTCCCTTTATTAGCAAGAACTGGGAAGAACTGAAAATGCAGTTCAGAGTGCTGCTAAGTCGCCCATAGATGATTCGAAAGGTTGAACTTAGCCTTCTCCTCCCTGACATTAACCTCTACATCTAAAATCTGAAGACTGGAAACTCAATGGAAGGACTCTTCCTTAGCACTATAGTTGAGATTCAGTTACTAAGTCCATTTCATTGAGCAGGAGTGGATTTTAAAGGCACATAGGTTTTGATTTTTCTCCTGTAACAGGGCCGATAGTGTAAGTAGGTCAGCACTGAATATGGTTGCCAGAATGATGTTCTAGGCTTTCATGGTGTAGCTGGTAGGTTTTCATCTATGAAGAGAAACATGTTAGAGGATGGCTACTCATTCCCACTGACTTTTTGAAGTCCAGCTTAGTAAATAAGAACACATGATTGTCTTCTGCTGAGTTGGCCCTTCCTTCCTTCCTTCCTTCCTTCCTTCCTTCCTTCCTTCCTTCCTTCCTTCCTTCCTTCCTTCCTTCCTCCCTCCCTCCCTCCCTCCCTCCCTCCCTCCTTTCCTTCCTTCCTTCCTTCCTTCCTTCCTTCCTTCCTTCCTTCCTTCCTTCCTTCCTTCCTTCCTTCTTTCCAAAGTTACTTGTTTTTCTGTCTTCAGTCTTAGGCCCTAGATGGTCGAAGATATGTGTGTAGGAACCATGTATGGTCGCTCTCCATTGTATCCCTGCCAGGCAGAATAGGGACATGTTCTGGTTCTAGATGTGCAGCTGGAGGCAGGGACGTTTGCTCTGAGTGCTTCTTCACATTGAGACACAGACTTGTAGCATAAAAATAACATTTAAAGAAAGGGGGTCAGCCCAGGCCCACAAGGGAGTCACGGACGGCGATGCCTAGAGTTACCACTCCAGGCAGTGTTTGCGAGGTGATGACGATGGCAGAGGGAGATGAAAATGTTCTGAGAATCTGTAGGTTCTCCAAAGCGCTGGCCTCAGCCTGCTGGGGGAGGAAGGTCACCAGGGAGGACGTGCGGCTTCCCGGGCCTGGCTGTATGACCCTGCCTCTCATCGTGAGCAGCGAGGCAGGTGCGTGCCAGCGTCTGCATAACCCCAGCCCGGGATCTGAGCTGTGTCGTCACAGCACTGGTCTTTCAGAGGCCATGCTGCTCAGTAAAAGAAACACATCAACTTTTAAAAATCCCCGTTTGAAACTAAACCCACACTTGGATTTCAAATATAGCGTGGAGATCTGAATGTGCCCTGCTGTGTATAGTTGGCTGCAGCCGCCTGTTTGACATCTGTGTAGATATAAGATATATCCAGCAGCCAGCAACCACCTCGAGGGAGAGCCTGTGACTGAGGAATGTCTTGCTTAGGAGGAATATCGGCGTTGGGAGTCCTTAGACACCTAGAAAGGGGCATTCTGAGGACCCTCTTCTACCAAGATAAAATTTAGTAAGTGATTACTGAAGTCCCAAGAGGCAGCTGGAATGCTAGGGTGGAAGAGTAGAAGCCTTCATTTCAGAATCAGATCTGGAGTGTCTCCACTGACCACTCCCACTGTGGGGTGGGCCCAGGGGGACAGAAGGCATCCACTGTGCCCACTGAGACAGCCAGGGAAAGGATGACAGGAAAAGGTGATCCACTTCCCATTCACAGACCAGAGAGCAGAGTCCACACTCAGATACTTTCCCATGAGAGATTGACTCTTACGGGGCCATGGGACAGTCAGTAACTCTGACTGGCAGCCGTCAGATCAGCAAAGCACTGTTCCTCTCTTCTGCCTGAAGGACCAGGAATACCTCCATCATTCAGAATTTGTTCTGGGAATGGTTTTTGGATTATTAAAACTTTCAAATCTCAGAGGGAAGGTAGGGGAGGGTAGGCGGAAGGGGGAGAGATCAACCAAAGGACTTGTATTCATGCATATGAGCCTAAACAATGGACACAGACAACAGGGGGGTGAGGGCATGAGGGGGGGGGGAGCAATGGGGCGACAAGAACACATTGGTAATACCTTAATCAATAAAGAAAAAAAAGATTAACTCTGGAAAAAAAAGCTTTACCTACTTTTCCAATATTCCAAATAATTTATGTCATTAGATTACATAAGACAAAGAAATAAAACTGTACTTTGACTAAAAAAACTACCACCCACAATTGTATGTAATGAGTATTTTTTCCCCTCACATTAGTCATCCACATTCAAAGCATTGGTTTCAACAAAGAGAAGTTTATTTTTTTCTAATCTTACTTTCTTCAAATGAAAATGCCAGCCTGTCCACATTGTTCTCAAGGCATTCTCCAGCAATTACCAATAAAACACAAAAGGGATCTTGGCCTAAAAATGTTGATAACGGAAAAAGGTGCTAAGAGGTTCAACTGCATTTAAAGGGTGTTAGTTGCAAATATTCCTCTGAAGTGCACATAAAAACACACTCTGTACTTTAACTCCATCACATGGCGCTGGCAGTCACTTTTAACTTGTGTTTCCTCCGAAGTTTAAAAGGGAATCAGAACAATATTTAATCTACTCAGTGCTTTTTGTCTTGTGCCAAAATATACCTTGGACTTTCAGGGAGTCAAACTCGTTGCATAAAAAGAAAAGATCAAAGACAAGGTTGAGAACCGGGGACATTTAAATGATATCCCAAATGAACAAGTGGGGATTTTTACATAGGGCACAACAGCCTGGGCAGTAACTGCTGAGAGCGGCTGGGACTGTGTGCCACCCAACAGTCAAGCAGAAGAGAGATCAGGAATGTTTCCATGGAAACGCTGTATCTCTCCCAGCACCTGCAACGCACGTTTCTTCTGCTTCAACAGAGCTGAGTGACAGACGTTCATGTGGTGAACTATTTGGGATCTGTCCTCTTGGCTAGAAATCCAAGTGACCTGCGCCATGCCCCCACGGACACAGGGGACTGACTCTAGGTTGGGAGAGGGGGAGCTATTATTCCTTGTTAAGACACATCCGGTCCTCGGACACCATTTTTCTAGGTTCTTAGTTAGCAGCAAGTGCTTCTGTCTTTGTTTGGGATAACCAGCTAACCAGATTGAACCAGGGACACGTTGATTGAGCTACGCTTACCAAACACAATTCTTCGTCTGCATCAAATCATTTTCCAGGAAAATTTAGCAGTTGTTTATCTGAACCCTCAAATAATACAGCAAGTAGTCTGTATTTCTCTTATAGCATTCTTGTTATTCTGCTCTGTGTTATAGCTCGTTGTTCCCATGTGTGCATGTTTCTTCAATTAGAAGCGTCACTCCCTGGAGGTGAGCATCTGTGTCGTTCACACTGGGTTCTCCACGTGAGGGCATCATTCCTTCGGCTTCCCCAGGCCCCAGACATGGCAGCTCCATAGGCGGGCACAAAGGTAGGGTTGCCAAGGCTGGTCTGCTGGGGACCAGAAGTGATGGAAATGGTGGAGGAAGATCTCACCTGAGGAAAAGTGAAAATCATAGGCAAGAAAATGACCCAGGAAATGACCTAACTGTGTCCCACGTATCGTTAGATTGAAAGGCAACAAGTGTGAGACTCTAGTCAAGAGGCTGAAGCACGAGGTCTGGGCTGAGGAAGGTCACGGCACAGGTCATGAAATGGGGCAATGCTAGCGATTAACATCGGCACCAAAGCAAGATTCAGGGGCACAAAATGATTGGGTGCTGAGACAAAGGAGCAAACTGGCTGGTTTGTAGCTACAGGGGTAGGCCAGCCCAGGGTAGTGTGTTATTTATTGTAGGTATAGAAGCGGTTTCTTTTGGAGGAATCAAAGTGGTTAATTGTATAATAAGGTGGCTTGCGTCCACTAAAAGCTCTCGACAGACTGAAAACAGAGATAGTTTGATAAGCATGCTTCTTGTCAGATGGAAGGCTTGGGGGGAATATTTAGCCTCGAAGCTATTCATATTGTACCCAACGTTAAATTCCTAAAAGTTTCCCCTGCTGGAAGGTAGTTGGCAGCTTTAAGAAGCATTTGATGAAACATGTATAACAGGAGAGCTACATCGTCTGAAATTGCTCATAGAGGTACAGCCATATGGCAGATTGTATTGTCCAAAGACGGTCTTCACAGCAGATCCATCTCCCAGGCCATTTCCACTCCGTGAGGCTGACAAACTCCCATCAGTTGGTGAGGCTCGTAAGCCCTCCCTTTGATCGGGGAGGCCTGCGTCACTGCCTTCACTAATAAGGCACCTCAGAGGGAGGCCGGGTGACTGCAGAGGCGAGGCCATGGAAGTGCCAGCCTGGCCACACTGTTCTCCTGGGACATGGGCTCTCCGAGGTCACTGCTGTGCTGTCAGGAAGCCAAGCAGCCCCGTGAAGGACCTCATTTAGGCATCTGGCCAAGAGCGGCAGCCCAAGTCCCATACATCCCAGAGCCATCACAGCCCAGACATCCCCAGCTCCCTGCCTCCCTCCCAGCCCATGGCACCTGGGGCAGAGATAAGGTTTTGCCACTGATTCATGCAGACATTTCATGTTTGAGAGCAAAACAAATGACTGTTAAAATAAATTTGTTATTTTAAGCTACTAAACTTGGAGGGGTTTGTTATTCGGCAATAGAGAGCTGGAATGCATCACAAATAGAAACAAGCATAGTTTGTGTTGTAGAAACACCATTTTGATGTAACAGGCCAAGGCTGTTCTCATGAACCTGGTTCTGATACCATTGTAATTAGCTAGTCTATGTATTAAAAGCCTAAGCGACCATTACAGTGGAATGACCAGCATGACTGGTTGGTATGATACAAATTGACCACCAGGGGGCAGACTCTCAATGCAGGAGCTGCCCCCAGGTGGTCAGTGTGCTCCCACAGGGTGAGTGCTGCTCAGCCAGAAGCCAGGCTCATGGCTGGCAAGCACAGCAGTGTTGGTGGGAGCCTCTCCTGCTTCCACGGTAGCACTAAGGAGCAGCAAGCAGGCAGGCGGGCATCCTCTGAGGGGTCCTGGACTGCAAGAGGGTGCAGGCTAGGCTGAGGGACCCCCCACCCCCCGTCCAGTGCATGAATTTCATGCACCGGGTCTCTAGTTATTAGTAACATGAAAGGAGCAAAGGGAAGGCCAGGCATTTCAGGCATGTTCCCTGCAAAATACTGGGGAAGGGGACTGGATAAAGGGGAGATAGATGCAAGGCCAGTGAATTTGGGGTGACATAGGGAAGCTACTTGCCTGTCAGTCACACCTGGGGACAGAGATGGTTGCCTGGATTGGGGATGGCCGCCACCAGGGAAGAGTTGGGATAATGAATTCCCTGGACAAAGGAGCTCCCTCTCTTGGTTTCTCTTGGCACATTGCACTTGACTCCTGGCTTTCTGTTCCTGCATTCTCCCATGTGGCCCACAGCCATGCGGACCCCACACCATGGACTAATGGGCTGCAGCTTAGCCTGATGCTGGACCAAACCCGGCTCCAACCCGGAACAGGAACTCTGGACACTGGCTCTGATTTCAGCTCCACTGAAACCCGGCTACCGTCTTCTATGACTGGACTAAGGGGAGTGGGGCTTTGGAGACCAGGGATTCAGCTGCACACAAATAAAAATCACTTGTTCTCCTGTGCCAGTTTCAGAAAATTCCTTTTCGGGGGTATCATAAGTCCACCCCCAGCAGCGCCCCCACTTTCAAGAGGACCCCCCCACTTCATTCGGCATCAGTTTCATTTTATCCTATGCTCTCACCAAGGGAGCAATTCATCATATGAATGTCATACTTTTCATATCTGATGAAAGTTCATTTCAAAATAAGAAAAAAAAGTAGCAGCAATTTATGCTTACAATATAAAATGTATTCCTAAAAATGACTACGGGCCCTAACCGATTTGGCTCAGTGGATAGAGTGTCAGCCTGTGGACTCAAGGGTCCCAGGTTCGATTCCGGTCAAGGGCATATACCTTGGTTGCGGGCACATCGCCAGTGGGGAGTGTGCAGGAGGCAGCTGATCGATGTTTCTCTCTCATTGATGTTTCTAACTCTCTATCCCTCTCCCTTCCTCTCTGTAAAAAATCAATAACATATATTAAATAAAAATAAAAATGACTACGGAATATTAAAAAGTATGTTTTTACCTCTGAATGCTGTTGAACATATTGCATTGTTGGTAAAATACACACACACACACACACACACAGAATCTTAGAAAGGATTTTTCCAGTACTTAACAAAGACAGTAACAAAATGTTATCTCTAGACACTTTTTTTCTAGAAATATAATTTGCTCATGTAAAAATGTCAGAACAAAGTGATTATTTGAAATGACAGCTTCTAATTCAATGCAGCACTGATTTGCATATTTTAAAAACTTAATTACTCATTCAGAGGAAGTCTCCAGTTTCCAGTGAATGTCTTCATATCAAGAAAACTGAACATTTCCATTTTAACCTTTTGGTTTAAAAAACAAAGGAAGTGTCTACCATTTATATTTTAATTGAGTTAAATGCCCAAGACTTCAGTGATATGGCATGTGATTTACCAGGAAAAATAAAAGTATTTTCAGATGGAAGAAGTGCTAATGAGGCCTGTCTAAAATATTCCTGAAAAACTAGGTATTACGCATTTGAGACACTATTCTTTAAAAATCTAACAGGTTATCCGTTTCAATGTGACTAAAATGACAATGGAAAGTGACTGCAAACTTCTAAAAGCTGGTTTGGCTCAGTGGATAGAGAGTCAGCCTGCGGACTGAAGGGTCCTGGGCTCAATCCCTAGTGAGGGGCATGCAGGAGGCAGCTGATCGATGATTCTCTCTCATTATTGCTGTTTTTATCTCTCCCTTCCTCTCTGAAATCAATAAAAATATATTTAAAAATAAAAATAAAAAGGAGCCTGTGATAATCAAAATGACACTCGAGGAAAATGATCCATCATGCCGCCTACGAGAAACAGATGAGCTGGGATTCTGGAGACAGTGGGTTGGGAGGGGTGGGTGCAGGGCCACCTGGAGAACCAGATACTCTCCCCCCACACCCTCCCTTGACCACTTCCCAACCTCCAAGGGCAAGCCGTGGACAGTGCGGAATGCTGGGAACTCCGAGAAGGCTTGGGCCAGGTTGTTGGAAGGGAAGCTAAAGGGTCAAACGGAGAAATACGGATCATACAAAAAGACTTGGCAGAGTGGACTTCTTATTTGGATCTGATATCTAGAATGAGGATTTACGTTAAGAGCTCAAGGGAAAAAGTGGTATGGGAAAATGGGATGTAAAAATGAGAGAGAGAGAAAAGTTATGTTGAGTGACTTATGAGAAATTATGGCCTCTTGTGTCTGGGCAATTCATCCGTTAGACTTCAAGAACTGATTCTGTGAAGCAAGATGATATTTTCATATTTCAATGATCCAGCTTTATCTTCATACCCTGGGAAGCTCAATATAATTCCTATCCAGATTTTTTACTTTGAATTGTGATATTTATGTGGCAAAATGAGTCATTTTCCATTGAAATATGAAAATGTTAGTTTGGAGCATAAGACAGTATTTTAAGGGTTGCTAATTTATTCTTGGTAATGTTCTTTTTATATTAGTAAGTACATCAGGTTTTTTTTTTTTTTCCAAAATAGAACGGCTATGTTAACCTTTAAGAAATCCTGTGAACTACTTTTAATAGACATATTTTTCTGAAAAATGTGGCTATGGGTATATTGTGATTTGCACAAAGACCTCATTTGCTGGTCTTGCTGCCTTTGACCTTCTCTTTTCTTCCACGTGTCTATCCCTTCACCCACAGACGGCCTGGCTCATCTTTTTAGTTACCTCCTTAATCAGTCCCTTTGCACCCAGAATCACCGACAACTGGCCACTCACCCAGTATGGTTACTTGGAAAATACTGTGGGCAGTATTGCCAAGATCCACTTCCTCCATATTTTTGTCTGGTGTGAAAAGAAAGAGCTTCCTTTGGTATCTTTGTTAACTTGAACTTTTGCTAATGTTTCTGATTCAAATCAACATGAAGTTCACACACACCCTCCACAGCCTAGGGTAGAAGCAACTGACGGCCCTGCGAGAAGTCATATAGAAAGGTTTCCTCTTAGCCTAGATGCCCGCTTACAGCCTTGAGTATGCTAAGACTGAACATTGCGGGGTGGTGGTGTGTGCTCTGTGGTAGGGCTTTGTTTAACTTTGCTCCCAACCACTGTGTCAACCTTAAGGAAGTCTACCCCCCCCCCCCCCCCAGAAGTGCTTAGTCTCAAATGTCAAAGCATTCTCCTTTTTGAAAGAAGTTTCTTTTGTGTGCAAAGACCTCCCTCCGTCTCATTCAGTGTGTTCCCCTCAGCATTGAAAAACAAACAGAAGCGACTTATCCTTAAAATAGCTATGGGAACTGAGACCCCTTGAGTCCCCTTGAGTCCCCTGCACGCATGGCATCCTGAAGCTCTAAATGAATGAGCTGTCAGCACACAGAGTGGGAATAAGACCCCTGAACGGAAGGTCCTGGAGACAATACGGGCTGCTTCAGGGCAGGGGTCTGCTGAGGTCACCCCCTGCTCGCTTTCTCCCGTTATTAGCACATCCCTCTGAGGCCCACAGGCTCCGCTGCGTTCTTTAGCCTCGGTGGTTGGAAGTCCCCAGAGCAGCACCCAGTTAGGGCTGACACTCTCCTAGTTAGCAGCTGTATGTTTGGAAGAAGAACCAGGCCAAAGGGGAATTTTAAGAAAAAGACATGCTGCTTCGGCTGGAGAAAGGAACAAAGATGAATCATGCCTTCCTGGCATCGTGAGCGTTTCTTCAGGGAGCATTTTGGTTGGATGCCGTGTTTCTTCAGTAATTGCTTAGAAGTTGTCATGTGGTTTCCAAACTGCTTTTTCACTTGCTGGAGCAGAGAGGTGGCTGTCCTCCGGCCCTGCCCCGTCCCCCCGAGGGCGGCCTGTGGACCCCTCGGTAGCACGGGCAAGCGTGCTCTCCCTGCCTCTTTTCTTCTTGCTCTTGACTCTGTGGAGACAACATAAATGCCGTGGGGTGGCTGTCTCCCCCTCCACCCGGCCCTCCTGCCCGCCCATCGCCCTGATGTTCCAGGGGAAGGTCTGAGATGCAAAGTGAGGGCCTGCTCAGCCGCAGCGGCTCTAGAGCTGGAGTCGGCCCCTCCGGACGCTCTGTTACCCTGGCTCTTCGATGGCTGCCCAGGCCTTCCTCCCGGGACCTCCTGCCTTCCCAGGCGAGCAGACGGGATTCTTGTTTTCCTTCTGAGCTCCCGGTTTAAGTCAGACCCAGGCTGCAGCTAGGAAGGCTGAGGTTCCCCTGGGGGCTGTCCAGAGAGCCAGGCATAGAGCGGGCTGCACTTTAGGAGGGAGGGTGGACGTGAACCCTGCAATCCCTGTCCCGCTTCCCGTGGCCCCACCAGAGTCCTGGCCTGATGACGGGTGAGCACATCTCTCCCAGACAAAGCTGTTTGTTTATTTGTCTGCGGGTCGGTTTAGTTTTGGACACGGCAGCCCGCCCAACAGTGTGGCGAGGTCTCTTGTCCACCTGCAGGGTGTGTCTTTCTCTTGTGCTTTCGGGGCCACTGGATTGTGTTAAAGAAACTTTTAACCCAGCTGGTGTGCTCAGTGGCTGAGCATTGACATATGAACCAGGAGGTCACTGTTCGATTCCCCATCAGGGCACATGCCTGAGTTGCAGGCTCGATCCCCAGTAGGGGGTGTGCAAGAGGCAGCCGGTCAATGATTCTTTCTCATCATTGATGTTTCTCTCTCTCTCTCTCCCCCTTCCTCTCTGAATTCAATAAAAATATATTTAAAAAAAGTAAACTTTTGGCTCACCTTAGCCAGTTTTGCTCAGTGGTTAGAGCATCGGCCTGTAGACCTAAGTGTCAGGGGTTCAATTATGGTCAAGGGCATGTACCTTGGTTGCAGATTTCATCCTGGTACTGATCAGGGCTGCCGGGGTCCAGCCCCAGCAGGTCCAGGGGTTCCCAAAGGCGTAGACGGAGTCGGTGAAGAAGGAAGGACATGGAGACAGTGTTCAGTTGATCAGCAGCCTAGCCAGGATCTCCAGCCAGGATCTCCAGCCAAGTTCTGGTCTGGATCTCCAGAGAGGTTCTGCTTTGGATCTCCAGCCAGGTTCTGTAGCCATTTTCTCTTGCTAGGTTCTCCAGGTTCTCCAGCCAGGTTCTGTAGCCATGTTCCCTCGCTAGGTTCTCCAGCCAGGTTCTGTCCAGGTTCTCCAGCCAGGTTCAGTCACCAGGTTCTAGTCAGGTTCTCTTGCCGTGTTCTATCCAGGTTCCATAGCCAGGTTCTGTTTCTAGGTTCTTCGGCCAGGTTCTCCAGCATCTCCAGTAGCCAGCATCTCCAGCCAAGTTCTGTCTGGTTATGTTGTTTCTGTTGTCTTGTTACATCTGTATTTATACCAGTTGATTCCAATCCTATCAATCTCTATTCCAAAGGTTAGGGCGTTTCTTATCTCCATCCCAGGGAGTAAAGATTATGTAGCTTAAGCATGATTGTTCATAGTTAAAGTGATTAATTACCCGCCTGGCACTTAGTTAAGGGGTCTTATTCCCTCCCTAACTTCAGGGGAAAATCCCTACCTGGGGAAACAACCTTTCTCGGAGAGGTGACCTTGGTTAAAACACATAGTGCCAAGAAGGGGAGCAAACATATTAAGAACAGTATGCCATATATCCCAGGTCCCTTGAAACAGCAAGGATGGACCGGCTCCCAGCACAGGGCATGTGTAGGAGGCAACCAATCTGTGTGTCTCTCTCACACTGATGTTTCTCTCTCTGTCTCCCTCCCTTCCTTCCACTCTCTAAAAATCAATGGAAAAACCGTATCCTGGCGTGAGAATTAACCAAAAAAAGAAAGAAAGAAATGTTTGGCTGTTTCCAGCTCCAAGATGCAGTGACATCCCCTGAGCACATACTATTAAAATGGATCTTCTTTTTCTGGCCCAGGGATTGGCTCCTGAGCTGATGAAATACCTTTTTGGTGAAGAATCGGAAGAGGAAGTGTTTGCTGATTTTATCTGCTGCCTTCATCTCTCACTGCACCTGATCTCTCTCAACCTCTATGTGGGACCGATGGAGACTGGTCTCCTGAGAATCTTTATAACTTGCACCCATTTTCCCATTAACCCGGCTGTCCACATTCATATCCTGCACAGATAGGGTCCCTCCTCCATAGACCTTCCCTCCCTCCTCACACCTGTGATGACCGTATTCATCCCAAACGCACTTGGTATTAGTCTACATGGGCTGCCATAGGAAATACCACAGGTTGCCTGGCTTAAATAGCAGACATTAATGTTCATACAGCCCTGGAGATTCAAGGTCCCAGATCAAGGTCGACAGGGCTTGGTTTCTGGTGAGAACCGTCTTCCTGGCTTGTATCCTCACGCGGTCTTTCCTCTGAGCACATGCAAAGTGAGAGAGAATGTGTTTGTGGTTAATATATATGTATGTATGTAAATGTGCACATGTATATGTGTGTGTGTGTGTGTGTGTATATATATATATATGTACATTTAATCAAAGCTTTAGAAGCTCTTGTAATGTGTCTGTCATACACATTTTTAGACTTCACCTTTTGTAGACACAGAATTCATGTTTTCTGATTGACAAAATATATGCAAATATGAGCCATTCACATGCAAATTTTCATTCACTTTCTAGCATACATCATTTAATTTAAAAATCCCCACTTCCAAGGTTACTTTAAAATCCTGGAGAACTCCTTAGGGAAAAATATGTTAGAAAAATCCCTGGCTCATCTCACTTGAAGGCTTCAAAATGTCAAGGATCTTCTCTTTTTCAGAGGAGAACTATTTTTGTTCACATCCACTGTATGTGATACTTAAAGAATTTCTAGTCGGATAATTCCTGTTAACTAATTCTTTCCTTGTAATTTTGGGCTTCAGTGTCTTTGGAAGAAAAATACTTGTCTATAAAGTATTTTTGTTGCTGTGATATGCTAGATTACATGCTTAGCTTTGATTTTTCTGCTATGCCTTATATCCTTTGAATATAGTAATACCACAGATATATTCTAAATTGAGAGACTGAACAATATTGAATGCAATACATAATGCAGTGTTTATATTGATACTAAGTGGGCACACAGCATGTTAAACTCATGGTACCAGGCACTGGGCAAAGAAGATTGTTCTGAACTATTTTGAGTGCTTCCCTCTCCTTTCCCAATGAAGGCAGATTTCACTTCCTGCTTATAATGTAGCACTAGCTCTTCAGAAACCAGTTGATCTCGACTTCACACAAGTTTTTCTCAATTTAAGGACATTTTATCTAAAGGTTTTTATTTGGAAACGACATTATTATTAGGATTGCACTAGGTATTTCCTATATAGACAGTGTCAGCAAATTCTGATTATAAGGAAAAAATAAATAAATTAAAAATGCAGATAATTGTCATTTAAACTCTTACTTTCAGAACTTTTAAGATCAGGAAAATATTTTGGGTAATATATCGGGTCAAACCTAAATTGATATAATTATTTAGTTAAGTGAATTCTTTCTTAGTTTTTGAGCAAAGCTCCCACACTCCATTTTATTTATTTCTCTTCTGGATTTGTGTTGCATCATTGTAGGAAAACAATAGATAGTGATTCCAAGAATTCTATTTAAGAGACAATATTGATTATTGTTATAAGTTTTGGTTTCTAATTTAAAAAAATATTTACTGATTTTAGAGAGAGAAGAAGGGGGAGAGAAAGAGAGAAACATCAATTTGTTGTTCCACTCATTTATGCATTCATTGGTTGATTCTGATATGTGCCCTGACTGGGGATTGAACTTGTGATGTTGGTGTATCAGGACGACGCTCTGACTAACTGCACTACCTGGCCAGCGTCTTGGTCTCTAATTTTCAAAGGAACCAAATCTCGGAAGGCATGAATGAAGCTGCCGGCAGGATTAATATTAGCCATATTCAGTGAACTCGTATTTGTTTCAAGAGAAATCACATTGTTTAATCATTGTTTCTATCTGTCAAGAATCACTAACATTTAATTTATATTTCACTACATGAAGGAAATGGATAGTAAATGAGTTTAAATGATATAAATGTCAAGAAACATAGATCAAATTTTTGCATTAATGTGCATGTCTGTACTATATTTAATACTGCAATTTTGTGCTCATTATTGCTACTGATTTCTTTAAAATAGTTAAGATCACAAACTATTCACGATTTAAGGACTGGGAGTAAAAAAGACAGATATAAATGTCACAATGACTATGAGATATTATGTGTAGAATTCTAATTACTGGACCTGATGGGGAGAGAAGTGTGATGGAGTAAAAATGTAATTATAAAACTGTTGATAGTATAGGTAAATAACTTGTCCCTAAAATTAAAAAGCCAGACCTAGTTAATTATATTTTAGCTAATAAAAACTGCAGTGATAAGGTTTACAGATTGGTAAAAAAATTAATGAACGCTTTAATGAATTTTCTGGTAAACTGCATGTCAGAAGTAACTTAAGGAATCTGAAAATGTTTAGAAGTAATTAGATTCACTGAGATATGAAATAATGCTAGAAATAGTAAAACTCCATTTCTATACAGGAGGAATTTAAAATGTCTCATTAGATTGTATCTCTGTAGCATTTAATAAATAATTCTTGCATATATTAATATTAAAATTAGGCATTGTAAGAAAACAAAGGCGGTGTGTGTGTGTGTGTGTGTGTGTGTGTGTGTGTGAAAGAAATGCAGGCAGCAATTCAAAGCCATCAAATTTTAAAAATATATAGTAAAACATTTAACATGGGATCTGTCCTTTTAACAAATTTTAAGTATGCAATACAGCATTGTTCGCTGTAGGGATGTTGTACTCTAGCTTAGCTCTGATTTCTGAAACTTATTTATCTTGTGTAACTGAACCTTTAAACCCACTGAATAGAAATTCCCAGTTTCCTTTTCCCTGGCCCCTTGACACCACTATTCTACTCTCTGCTTCCCTGAGTGTGGCTCTTAGAATCCTCATGCAAGTGAAATCTCACCATACATAATTGTTCTTCTGTGGCTGTTGTCTTATTTCTTACTAGAGGCCCAATGCACGAAATTCGTGCATGGGTAGGGTCCCTAGGCCTGGCCGGCAATCAGGGCGGATCTGCGGGGCAACTGGTGGGGCGACTGGCCGGGGAGGGGGGCCCCGCTGGCACCTGCCTTGGCTGGCCTGGGACCTGCGGGGTGGGGGCAGCTCCTGCAGTGAGCACCTGCCCCCTGGTGGTCAGTGAGCATCATACCAGTTGTTCCACCAGTTGTTCCCCCGTTTGGTCAATTTGCATATTAGGCTTTTATTATATAGGATTTCAGAATGCCATCCAGGTTCATCCATGTTATTGCCTAATGAAAGATTTCTTTATTTTCAAAAGCTGAATACTATCCCAGACTATGTACATGTCACATTAAAATAAACCCGCCCATCCACTGATGGGCATTTAGGTTGTTTCTACATCTCGGGTGTTGCGAATAATGAATGGAGCCATGGATGTGGGAGTGCAAATGTCTCTCGAAAACCCTGATGTCAATTTGTTTTCTTTGGATAAGTGCCTAGAAAAGGGATCGCTGGGCCCGTGGTAATTCTATTGGTAATTTGTTTGAGGAACTTCTATGTTGTTTTTTCATAGTAGCTGCACCGTTACATTCCCACCAACAGAACAGAAGGGGTTCAATTCTTCACATTCTCAACAATGCATCACTTTTTGTTCTTGACACTGGGCCTCCCAGCATATGTCTGCTTATGTCTCTCACTGTGGTTTGCTTTGCATTTCCCTGGAAATTAGTAATGTTGAGCACCTTCTCATGACGTACCTGTTGGCCATTTGTATACCTTTGGGAAAATGTCTATTCAAGTCTTTTGCCCATTTTTAAAGCTGGTTATTTATTTATTTCTTTTTTACAGTTGAGTTGGAGGAGTGCCTTGTATATTTTAGCTATTGACTCCTTATTAGAAACATGGTTTACAGATATCTTCTCCCACTCCATAGGCTGCCTTCTCACCAAGTTAACTGCTTCCTTTGCTGTGCAGAAGCTTTTAAATTTTATGCAGTTTCCCCTGTTTCCTTTTTGCTTTTGTTGCCTATGCTTTTGGTGTTATACTCAATAAATCACTGCCAAGACCCAAGTGATTAAGCTTTTTTCCTATGTTTTGTTCTAGGAGTTTTATGGTTTCAGGTTTCACATTTTAGTCTTTAGCCCACTGTAAGTTGATTTTGTGTGGGGTGTAATATACGGATTCAATATCATTCTTTTGCACGTGAATATCCAGTTTTCCCCAGTATTACTTGTTGAAGAGATACCCTTTCCCCTATGTGTGCTCTTGTGATCCTTCTCACAGATCAGTTGGCTGTATATGCATGGGTTTATTTCTGGGCTCCCTATCCTGTTCCACTGGTCTATAGATCCATCTTTATTCCAATGCCATAATGCTTTGGATACTACAGTTTTCTAATCAGGGACTGTGAGGCCTCAGCTTTTTTCTTCTTCTCAAGATTGTTTTGGCTATTTAGGGTTCTTTGCGGTTCCTTATGGATTTTATGATTGCTTTTTCTAGTTCTGTATGAAATGTAATTGGGATTTAGGTAGGAATTGCAATGAATTTGTAGATCATTTTGGGTAGCCTGGGCATTTTAACTATGAAGTCTTTCAGTTCAGGGCCATGGTATGTCTTTAAATTTGTTTGTGTCTTCTTTAATTTCTTACACCAATGTTTTTAGTGTAGAAGTCTTTTGCCTTCTGGATTAAGTTCATTCCTAAGTATTTTATCAACTTTTAGAAATGTGAGCTGTTGGTCTCAGCAGCAGAATGACACACGTGGCAGGGTTCCAGTAGAACACTTTGCAGGAAAGGGGAGATAGTATCTTATTCTCCAGTTGAATGCCTTTTTGGAGTGGGGGTGGCGAAGATAATTGGAGGGTGTGTCGGGTAAAGAGAGACATAGCTGGCTTTTTCTCTCATTTTTTTATTGGGACAAAGATGTGCCCTTTTCTAGTGGGTCAAAGGAACATCATGGAAGGTATCTGAGCTTCAGTAATATGGCCCAGGTGCCCCCTGAGAGAACTGGTCTTGGGGAGGAGACAGTGGTAGAAAGAGTTGTGGGTGAATGCTGAGCTGAACTGGAGCGGGGATGGGGTTTAGAATGGAGTAGGACTGAAGGGGTTCCTACTTTAGCAAACTGTTTAGGGAGGGGGCCTATTGAGAAGCTGGGGGGAAGGCCGTGGGAGCCTTTATAGCTGTGAGGGGTACAGCAGCTGCAGTTAACAGTACATCTTTGGTCTATTTCTATGGTTTCTCTTTCTACCCATTTCTGGAAGTGCCAAAAGCAAATGAGCAAAGTAGAGGGGAAGAGTGAAGGAAAGGCCATGGTGAACATGGAACTGAATGCAAGATTAAGATTTTAAAATCTACTAGGCTCGACTAAAATTCTTGACATTCAAAAGTGGGAAGCTATAGGACTGTCCAAGATGTCATTAAAAATGGGAAAAGTAAATTTAGCAGAGCATACTTGAAGGCCATGAACGGAGAAGAAGGAAACGACATCATCTCTGTAGACCCCTGAGTTCAAGGCTGTTCAGTAGGCCAGTGTTATGTGCATATAGAAAGCCAGTTACAATGTTGGTTTCACAATTTTGCTTTCCAAAATTTAACTGTGGTGTCAAAAGTATTTTTCTATATTATTAAAAACTTTCTCTCTCTCTTTATTATTAACTAGAGGCCTGATGCACGAAATTTGTGCAAGGGGCTCAAGCCCTCGCAGCCTTGCCTCATGGCCTTCCGCCCGAACCCCCCCCCCCCAAACTGGTTGTTCTGTAAGGTCGTTCTGCCTTCCAGTCTAATTACTATATTAGCTCTTTATTATATAGGATATGTGTTTATGTTTTGAGGTGGTTAGGAAATAAATCCCAAACTCACAGAGTAGAAAGGGAATTTTGCTCATCTCACTGCTAAAACTCAAAGAACAAGGAATTAGATTACCAGACTCCAGTCCTAGACTTAGCTTTTTAGGGAGGAGGATAAGATATGTGTGTGAGTGTGTCCTTTTCTATTTGTCCTGGGATTGTTTATGCTAGCACACCAACATAAGATGTTTTGAGTAAAGTAAGAGGAATTAAGCACAATATTAAAAGACAATGTGATCTATTTTATAGATCATACTATCTTTAGTTCTCTATCTTAATTTTATTATTTTAAATAAAGCTGAACATGAGCATCTTTGTGTAGAAACTTTACTGCATTTTAGATTATTTTCTCAGCATGGAGTTCTAGAAATTGCAAGAATACACCGAATGCCTTGTTAAAAGTGCTGAATATATATAACAAATATCCTCTTAGAATATTTAGGTATAAAAGAAAATAAAGAAGACAACAGAAATCATGTTCAGTATCATCAGCTAGAGAGACAGTCATTACTACTATTTCCTTCCATATTTTGCCTATGCTTAATTATTTTAAAAAATGAGATCATGATGTATAATAATATGTGTGTACTATTTCTCTCCAATTAATATTATATCATGAGAATTTCCATATTCAAATATTGGTTAAAAAGTTGATTATAAAGACAAAATATTTATTAAATTATTTATAAAAATTTAGTTTTTTTCTTTATCATGGATACTTGGATTTTTCCATTTTTTTTTTTTGGATTCTGCATCAAACCTTTTTCACATTTGTCTGTGATTTTTTCTTTAAGCTGTATTGCTAGAAATGAAATTCCTACATCAAAAGTTAGGAGTGTTTTGCTAAGTTGCTCTCAAGAAAGTTAGCACCAATTTTTCTTTCCCACCAGCAGTTTATGAGAGTCGTACGTTTTCCGTATCTTCCTGTTGATACTCCACTTGGCATTGAGAATTACCATGAAAATTTCTGCAAGTTTCATTAGGAAAGCTGATATCATTTTAATTTTCATTTCTTGATTATTAATGAGGTTGAACTTTTCATTTCATGTTTACTAGCCATTTGTGTTTCCTCTTGTGTGTTCTCTGTTCATGTTTTTTTGCTCATTTAGCTATTTGATGCATTTGCATTTTAAAAGAGGAACTCATTAACACAAATAAATCTCTAATTAGTGAACTTATGTCGGAAATACTTTCTAGGTAAAGGGAGGTCTTTCCTGCTCTTATCTACTTGTTTAAATATATATAAAAATTTATATATATATATATATATATTCAATAAAAAATATATACTTTTTTATTGAATATGTATATTCAATAAAAAATATCAAGCATCTCTTGGTATAAAGAACTGCGCACTGTGGAAAATAAATAGAAAAAAATGTTTCTGGCCTTTAAGGAGGAGATTATTGTATGACTTGAGTTTAAAATGATTGAGTCTATTGCTTCTAAAAGCTCACTGATTTCTCACTAAGAAAATTAAAATGTGCTGGAGAAGACATGAACAATAGCAAAAACAAGAGAATAATTACTCATAATTCTATCACCTTAATGCATTGCTTTTATTCTTCTTAGATAGCCTTTTATTTTGTTTGCCTTCAACATAGTTGTAATCATATTCTACATAATGCTTTGTATTTTCCTCTTTTTACTTTATATTATAGCTTTTGTAAGTAGAAATCTTTGTTCAATGACTGGATCTCACTACAGTTTATTTAGTTTTACTCATATTTGGGGGCATTTAGATTTTTCCCTTTTCAGTATAATGTCTAAACCTGTAACCTTGGTGTGTCAGGATGATGCTCTAACCAACTGAGCTACCTGGCCAGGGCTCCCACCAAACTCCTTTGTATGCTCAGCACTGAGCAGAGTGCTTAACTGGAATAGATCTGAATAAATATTGAGTCGACAATTATTTCGGAGGCCCTTGCACATTGATAAATTAAGCAATTATAAAGTATGCCCTATTACTCTAGAAAGATTATTACTTCTGTTTAGGTACAGTCCAGTAGTTAGGCTTCTATACAAATATTTGGTAAGGTAAGCAGAAAAATTAACCAATAGAACAAATACCGATCAAATTTCAATCAAATCCCAGCTTCAGCACACAGAATCTATTTACTTAGTTAAGAGCTCTTTCCCAGGGAAATATTTGTAGATCATTATCTTAAGTTTCAAGAGTAAATTTCCAAGTAAGTTCTAATTTATGGTCTTCTTGGAAATTAAGAAACCCCCAACATATTTATAAAACTCAATCTGAAGCTATTTAAATTTCAGAAAAGAGGATGCTAGAAAAGATCAACATTGGAAAGCTTAAAAACACCTGCATTGAAAGCTTCAACACACACAGAGATAGGAACCAGAAACTTAAACCAATTACAATAATCAGGACGCAAAATTTACCCAAAAAAATGGAAAACGTGATTTAAGCTTTAAGGGGTTATATAACTTTACTTCCGTAAACTTAATTTACTTTTAAACTTTCTCACTTGTTCCTATCAGTGCCTTATAGTCCCTCTTGGCAACTCACTCCTTCAGGAGACAAAATGTCCTGTTGCTTCAGAAACGGCATTGTTCAGTCAAGTCTTCCTGCCCCCTCACCATGCACCAATTCCCACACTGTGTCTTTTATTATTTGATGGGCACTGAAATTTGCTTTGAGTAAACAGCACCACCTTACAAAATTGGAAGTCTTTCATATTGCAAATACACCCATTTGAAACAACCTGGAACAAGAAACAAAACTAGTGTTTTTGAGCAGCTGGGAACACTATCACCAAGACCAGACTCCACCACTCATAGAATTACTCTGTGGAGAGTACCACAGGCCATTGCTGAAAATCTCTTTACTTTGACACATTCCATTTATCGATATATCCCGAGGACATTAATGCCTGATGTCATGATATGGTAACTGTTATTCATGATGTGTTGATCTTTTTAAAAAATGTATTTTTATTGATTTCAGAGAGGAAGGGAGAGGTAGAGAGAGATAGAACATCAATGATGAGAGGGAATCATTGATCGGCTGCCTCCTGCACGCCCCACACTGGGGATGGAGCCCGCAACCCGGGCATGTGTCCTGACTGTGGATCGAATTGTGACCTCCTGGTTCATAGGTCGATGCTCAACCACTGAGACATGTCAGCCAGGCATGATGTGTTGATCTTGAGTCATATGTACAAGTTAACCCATACTGTAAATGAGAATAAATTAGAACAGGAAGTGGGCAGTTCATCAATGGAAGCGTTCCATTCAAAATAGGTGAAATAGAAAAAGTCTCAGCCCTTGAGAAATGGCCTTTGCTAGTTCACAAAATACATTTTGGTGGAACACATCATTTACTAATATTATGTAGAGAAATTTTTAAAATTCATCCACGAGTAGTCCCTTGAAATTTTAAGTTCACTGTACTTTTAAAGTTAAATGTATTTGAGCAAGAGTTTGGAGAAAACTAAAGAAACCCAAGCGCATCATGAAACGCAGCAGAGCCCACAGGATGCAGCGGCTATAGAAAAAAGTCTGCCCGATGAATCAGAAGTAGCTTAGTTGACTATGAATTCAGATCGGCTGGGTTCCGATCATTACCCTGTTGCTGATGAGCTGTATGAACTTTGTCAGGCTGCAGAACTCTACTCGTCTAGTTTCCTCATTTGTGTAAAGGTGATAATCAGTGTAGCCACTTCTTAGTGTGGGACACAGTAAAATACAATGTCTTAGTTGTTATCACCGTTTCTACATACTTTTAATTTTATCAGTATTAGAAAAACATCCATTAGATGGGTAGGTTGAAAGCAGAGAGAATTATAAAATCTTAGCAATGGAAGAAACTTAAAAATTATTCAGTGAAGGGAATTTAAAAACGAATCTAATTTCCACCCAACACAGAAATCTCTTCAAATTTCCTGACAGTCATTTAACATCTGCATGGAAATTTCATGGAGAGGAGCCAGCTCTTTCAGGAGTCTTTTGTGGCATGGCTTTGCGGACTACCTTCATTGACCTTAGTCTACCTTTCAGCCATAGAGAATAAAGATGCCTACCCTTTGTGAAATGCAGACAGTGTTGCAAGTAATGTACTACACACATGACATGCATTCTTGCTAATCCTTATAATAACCCTACAGGATTTATATTCTTAACTCCGATTTAGAGATTAAAAGAGCGAGGCACAAAGATTTTCTGAGGTCAGACAGTTAATGTTTAAAAATGAAGAAGTGTTCTTATCAGTAATAGCTCTTTACAATATTTGAAAGTATATTTTAGTTTTCTCTAAGCTCTCCCACAGCAAACAGTTCCTCAGCTATTTGCTATCTGTTATATGAAGTGAGGAGTGTGTTTCCTGTTTATTGCCCTTCCATGAACACTTAGAAATTTTTAAATAATGCTGGTAAGTGTGAAACCCAGTTCTGAATACTCTTCTCCACATAGATGGTGCCTCTCCTGATTTAGATATTACCCTCTTGTTCAGCTTAAGACTTATTTTGTTGTTGCAGCTGTACTAAAACGTTGACTAGAGTTCAACTCAAGACCAACTAAGGCTTATAGGCTTCTTCTCCCCCTTAGTTCCATCCTATGGAGCCTGATCTAGGCCATCTTGTAAACGTACAGGTGTTTGTCTGTAAATTAGTTAATTATTTTACTCATAACATGTCTGTTAATCTTATTTCATGGGCTTCATCCCAGTGTTCTGCCTTGTCAAGATAATTTTGAATCTTGATTCTGTTATTTAATGCATTGGCTCTGCCTTTCAACTTGGTGTTATTTTCAAATTTGATAACCACCCTTTACATGCCTTCATCAGGCTGTTGATAAAAACACTGAACAGGAAAAGGGCAAAGATATAATTCTATAGTATGCAACCAGAGATATTTTAGTTAGTTATGCTCCATCTAAATGAGTAATGGTCAAGGAGTAACAGAAAATTGTAGAGTACTTGATAGTTTCACAACTCTGCGTTTATGATCTAATACATTCTTGTGATCTACTCTGGTCATCATACTACGGAGGAATTAGATTCAAGGACAACGGGGGAGGGGGACCAGCAGTTGCCCTCTGCGTGCTGGGATTTTAGGAGCTGTGGGAACACTGCTTCCTGTCCCCAAGTGCCTCCTCATTCAGTTCACTGCCATCATAAATTCAAGGGCACTTTGTTAGGGACATAAGTAAAATAGGAGTTTGTGTGCGATTAAAATGCCAATTTTATGGTGTTTTTTTCACCCTAGTATCTGTTTTACTTATTATTTTCCTTACTTTCTATTCCACCAGAATGTAAGTTCCATAGGGAAGGAATGTATCTATTTTTTTGCTCACTGCTATTTCCTAGCACTTAGAACACACAGTCGATGCGTGTAGTTGATCTTAAACACTTATGAATAAATGGATGAGAAGCTTGAAGGCTTCTAGGTCTGTGAAGTTTTTGCATAAATGTGCTTTAGGTCCTGCAGGGCAAGTTTGATAAATTCAACCCATCAAGGCGGTGAATGTCTTTGCTACTGTGACTTCTCAGCTACTGACCTTTGACCTCACCTCTTCTGTTCCGTGTCACCCTTCCTGCTACTCTGACTCAAAGTGTAGGGTCAGGTGCTTTCCCCATATTCTCCCAGTTTCTTAAGGCTCTTCTCATGGCCCTGGTCTAAGGCTGACTCTGAAGTCTAGTCCCAACTCAAGCTTGTCTTCCAATGGCCAGTCTAGTCTTGCAGCTTCTCAGAAATGAGAAGCACCTGCCTGAGGCAGGAGTCCAAGATGCTGAGAGCCTGCCTGCAGTTCCCACTATTGCTCACTTGGATTCTTTGTTGCTCTGAGTCCCTAGCAGGGATGTGCACCTGGTTCACTTGGTGTCTCAATGTGTTGCTTGCCTGTAGCTTCACTGCAGGTGGCATAAGCTCCCAGGCCCAAATGAAGAATGCTCTGGGCTCAGGTGGGTCTGAACAAGTCCTCATCCCTTTCATTACCTGCCCGATCTCACATTCTTCTGCAATAATCCCAAGGTATCACAGGCAGGGACAGAGAGGGAGAGCACACAGGTCACTTAGAGCTGGAAGATAAGACAATAGGAAGCCAACTGTGCCTGCCCCTTGGTCTGGCCCAGGAGGTCCCACTTATATTGTTACTGAAAAAGTTTGTATGCATACCTTTCAGATATGATTAGAAAATAAAATACATGCAAAACACCAACATAATTTCTCATTAAGCTGGAGAAAGAGAAGTGACTGAATTATTAATTTTTCAGCTACCTCTGTTTGTGCATCTGGTTTTTCTCCTCCACCAGGAACAGCAGGAGAGGGAAGCAGGCTCACCCTGCAGCCTGAACTTTCTGGTTGAAACAGAAGGAGAATGTCCTGACCATGAGTAATTAACGATGGAATTTGTTTCGTATGAGACTGAAATTTCATCTGGTTGGGTATGTTTGAGGCAGTTGTCTCTGAAGGTGGCGGCAGGAGTGGGGGTATATGCAGATTAAATAACCTCTCAATAAAGGGGCCTGGGTTGGGGGACATTATAATAGTGTCAACAATAAAAAACAAACAACTCTTGAAGATTCTTTTTCCTCAGAATTTAAGATGAACTTTTTTTTGAAAAGTAAAAGAACTACATGCTTTCCTAACATATTTTGTATAGAATAATGTGAAGTTTTAATTAACTGGGGGAGTACACTTAAAAATAACTTCAAAAATGAATGTTCAGCCACTTCTAGAGGATAGGAGGGCTGATCTTTGAATTTTGAAAAGATTGAATGTGGTTTACTTAAAGGTATTTCCGGGTTTGCCATAGATGGAGTTGTTATTGATTCAGTTATGTTTTATATTTCTAAATTTAATTTTTAGAATTAATAATTTTTCATGTGGAAGGATTTGCGTTAGACCATGTTGATAGTTGCAACCTAAATGAGTGTCATCCTTGCCCATGAGTGGAAAACAAAGCTTTATAGACCTATTAACTAATTGTAATTACTTAACTAGTTCAATGACAGATAATGATGATAGAAATAAAAACAGCCCACGACTGATTATATCACAGGGTTTTTTGAAACATGTGATAGTCAGAGGATAACGGAAGTAGATATATGTAACAAGGGATAAAAGATGAAATTCAAAGTGACCTTAAGGTTACTTTAGACATCTACTTAAATATCAAAGTACTGAAATTTTGTAAAACTCACATATGGCATCTGCATGAAAAGTAAGTGTAAAATCTTGAAAAGGTGAACTTTGAATCCTGACAGAAAATGTTAAATGTTAAAGACCGATAACAAAAGAAGACCTGATGATCGTAGGTAAGATACTGATAACCACACTACCCTCCACTCCAAATCTGCCTGCCTTCCGGGTCAGAAGATGACTAAAATATGCACATTCTTCATTCTATTTGAAATTGTAGTTAGGGATTTCACTGGAGTGGAATATCCCCTTCTTCCTTGCTTTGTTTTCAAAAGGAAAGTGATTCAGAAAACTGTCAGGCAGAACATGAAGGATAAACTAATAATATTCCTAAGGAATAGAAATGAAAGTCTGAGAAATCTCTTAGGTATTATACAAATGTAAAAAAATATATATCCTTAAGAGTTTCCCAATTCCCAGCGGTATTGGTGAGTTGCAAATAGAAGTCACAACGGATATGTGACTGCAGTTCATGTCATTATGGGAATTATGTTACTTTTCTTTCCCGACAATCTGCCTCTTTATGAGTCTTTCTCTGCATCACTTCCCAGGTCCCAATATGATTATACGTAACCCTTGTTTTGTTTTACTCAATATGATTGGACTTCATTCAATACTTTGGGTAGATCTACATATTTCCACCATCATTTTTTTTTTTTTTAGTACCAGTAGCCAATTGAGAGGATGTGGCATATACTTTGGAGTAAGATGTTCTGGGTATGTATAACATTAGAAAATTTTAGGAATAAAATTGTAGGGGTTCCTACCTCCTGTGTTAAAAAAATGAATGATTTGGGTGAGGGACATACACTGAGAAATCATCCTCGATCATTGAAAAATCATCTTATTAGGTCATCTCTAAATATTCTAACAAAGGTAGATTTTAGCCAAAAAATGAGGCCCCTTTAAAAGTAAGAGTTCTGAGAGTGAATCTGTATTGTATAAACGTAAAACTAGGAAAAGCTGTGAATATTAATACCTCTGGCATACTGCTAGTTATCCTCCTTAGAAAACTATTTTTCCCAATCGGCTCAGTGGTTAAGCATCTACCTATGAACCATCAGGTCACTGGTTCTATTCCTGGTCAGAACACATGCCCAGGTAGCAGGCTCAGTCCCCAGTAGGGGGTGTGCAGGAGGCAGCTGATCAATGATTCTCTCTCATCATTGATGTTTCTAACTCTCTCTCCCTCTCCCTTCCTCTCTCTAAAAATCAATAAAGTCATATTTAAAAAACAAAACAAAATGATTTTTACCTTCTTGGGCACATGGTCATCCAAAGACAGACTACATTATCCAAACTTCTTTGCTGCAAATGCCATTCTACAAAGTTCCTTGTGAGGGAATGTGAGGGGAAGTGATTTGTGTGACACTGTCCTCACTCACTTACTTGCTCTGGGTTTACCCCCTTTTCATATCCTGTGAGTTAGAACATAGACGCTCTGAGGACCCAGCTCAACCTTGGCATGAGGATTCTGTAAAAGGGCACAGCAGCACAACAAGGTGAGAGGAACATGGTCCCTTGCTACCTGAATGGAGCGGGACCACCCCACCTAGTTGGCCATTCACCTTGACAGGTGTGTGTGTGAGAGAAAAAAGCTCACATTTTTTAGCCCAGTGTATTTAAGGCTCTCTAATACATAAGCTTGTCTGTTATCTAATGTAATGCCTAATGGACAAATATCGTAAACCAAGAAAGAAATATTAGGGTGGGATGTTAAACACTTTTGATGGTAAGAAGAGGATTACTACAGAAGGTTTTATGTTATATTTATGGTTTTATATTTACCCCATTCTCCATCCTTCTCACTGTCCCCAGGAGTCCAGCTTATAGGGGTCACAGAGACAGACTTTCCTGCCATCTGGCTTCCGGTTGCGTTTGACCAATAGGGAGTCTTGGGAAGCGATCAACAGCGTGTGAATGAGGTCCAGGAATTTACTTGCAAAGCTCTCTCCACGGAAGGTTGCACTGGGCTGTTTTCATTCCTCTGACATTCACCACTGTTTTGTTCAAGACAGGTCTCCCTAGTGAATCTCTCTCCTTTCACAGTAACGGCTCCCTCTCCTGTCCTTTGGATGTTAATAAATCCGGGTGACAGAGCCATCTTTTGTGGGTCCCCTCAGCCCGCCAACATCTTTTCGAAGAGTCACTTTGTAATTAAAGCCTCCCTGAATTAGCTCGAGTGCTCCATCTGTTTCCTGTTGGGAACCTAACTGAAACACTATTTGTGCATCGTTCTTTTAAGTATAATTTTATCTGAATGCCAGCAGATTACTTAGGATCAGCTCAAGAGTGTTTTATTTTTGTGAGGCTATTACTAGAAGTGAATCAGAATGGAAGGGAAAACAAGCACTTTGCGTGCTAGGTAGCTACACCACTAGAAGCACAATTAATTTATAGTGAAAAACTGACTTAGAGTCTTGTTTCCTTATTACCACAGGAGGCATTTACTTAAATGACAGGGCGCCTGGGAAAAGCCAAGCAAATAAACAAAAGCAAAGACTGTAGGGAACAGCATTGAAATTCGTCTGTTCTAACAAGGGCGAGCTCCTGTTTCTTTGTGGCTCATGGAGGCTGGCAGTAGAAAGAGTGTACTCAGGAAACTGGGTGTGTGTAAGGGTCCTCAAAAAAACCCCAAACAACCCCCAAAACAACAAGGTAATGTCTTTGCTTGTATAACCAGGAAGTCCAAGGATTATGCACTTCTTTCTGATTTCTTCTCTTTAGTTTGTTCTGTGCACTGGCTTCATTCTGAGGCAGGCTTTGTCTGTATATTTGGAAAGGTAGCTGCAGACAGTCTTAACTAAATATACATATTTATGGCATGTGATCCCATGGGAATAGAGCTTCCTTCCATGTTAGAATTAATGCACACATGTCACATTTTCTGTATCCCTTCATCCATCCATGGGTTGCGTCCCCTGTTCAGCTATTGTGAATAATGCTGCTGTGAACACCAATATACAAATATCTCTTCAAGACTGCTTTGATTTCATTTGTGTCAATATCCAGAAGTTGGATTGCTGATCAGATGATAATTCCATTTTTAATTTTTGAGGTTCTATATACTGGTTTCCATTGAGTCTGAACCATTTTTATATTCCTAATATAGCACAATTTCTTCACATCTTCTCTAGCACTTGTTATTTTTTGTCTTTTTGACAGTAGCCATCCGAATGGATGTGAGGTATGGCTGGGTTGTGACAGTAGGTTGAGGTTGGGAATGGGGCATGTACCATTTATGGGTTGGGTCGGGAGCCTGTAAAAATATTTTCAGTTAGATGAAGGTAGTCTCCCAGGCTTCATTCTGCACTTCCCTTTTTAATGTATTTTTAGTTATTGTCTAAACAGCTGTAATGTTATAACATTTTTGAGAAGTCCCTGCTTTTAACGAGTTCTTCCCCTTTTCCCCAGCCATGAATCTGCCAGGAACCTCAATTCAAACCTACTATGGAAAATTAAAATCATTTCATAACACACACACACACACACACACACACACACACACACCTCTACTGCATGGATTAATAATGGGTACAGTGATGTTTTCCTCATATCAGAAATAAGTTACTATTACCACAAAAAGGGACACGGGTTCTGTTTGGTGGGACAAACAAAACAAAACAAAACAAAACAAAACAAAAACCAAACTCTGCATAAGATCTGTTGTTGAGAAAGATCTGCCCCCAGTGCCTTCAGCCCTTACCCTTTAAAAAAAAATTGAAGATGAAAATGAATAACATTTTCCCTAGAGTAAAAGATTTTATTTTGCATTAAGGTTTATTTTTATTATTTTATTTTGTTTAGAAGTCGACTCCTCAGAATAGTGGTGTAGAATGACTTTACAGAACAATTGTATTCTCATGTTCCTTTGTTGTTTTACTATGGAAGAGATACAAGGTGTACCTTATACCGAATTCCCCCGAATAGAGCAGCGATGGCGAACCTATGACACGTGTGTCAGAGGTGACACGCGAACTCATTATTTTGATTGATTTTTCTTTGTTAAATGGCATTTAAATATAGAAAATAAATATCAAAAATATAAGTCTTTGTTTTATTATGGTTACAAATATCAAAAAATTTCTATATGTGGCACGGCACCAGAGTTAAGTTAGGGTTTTTCAAAATACTGACACGCTGAGCTCAAAAGGTTCGCCATCACTGGAATAGAGAATGATGCCATGATAACAGTACGATGTAGCACATTAAGACTTGAACATTTTTCATTGGACCAGTCTAACTCTGGAAGACGTTAAAAATTGATCTCTTTAATATTTTTTAACAATATACTGAAAGCTGTTCCACTTTGACCTGCTTAAGGTAGAGGGAGAGTAGACAAATGTAAGTCCCGAAGCTTTAGTTCTTCTATAATAACTCTTGAAGAGCATTTAAAATATACTATATTTGGAAAAGAGTGAGAAACAATGATTTCTGTACCTGATTTTGCATTTTACATTTTATTTTTTTTAAAATATATTTTATTGATTTTTTACAGAGAGGAAGGGAGAGGGATAGAGAATTAGAAACATTGATCAGCTGCCTCCTGCACACCCCCTACTGGGGATGTTCCCGTAACCAACGTAAATGCCCTTGACCGGAATCAAACCTAGAACCCTTCAGTCCACAGGTCGACGATCTATCCACTGAGACAAACCAGCTAGGGCTGTATTTTACATTTTAGAGAATTATGATTTTAGTGTTACAAGCTCTGTAACTTAAAAGTTGCTTAGTCATATTTGACCTTATTACAAAGTTTAGGTTCACACTAGACTGACGAGTAAGTGGTTTTCACCTTTGAGAACATAGATAAGTAAACCAGTTCTATTAATATAAAACTCATGTTGTATTTTTTTACTGGATTTATTTGGTTCATGTTGTATTCATTGGCAACATGGCATTCAGGTACACCAAGGCTGACTGGTTCCAGCAGGCAAAGGAATTGCAGTTACAGGGCGCCCCAGAAAAGGGAACTTAAGCACCGCTATTCGCATGGCTCATGATTTAAGATTTTTATGTTTCCATAATGCAGTGAATGAAATGCAGCCACTACTTACCGCAGCCTATTGCCCGGGGGCCTAGAACGTTCTTGATATTTAACAAGCAGGAAAACTAAGCTAAAATCGTGACTTATGAATAATGAAACAGACAAATCTGCTCCCTCTGGTGAAATGGAAATAAATACTGCACACCTTTCCAAATATTTGTTTCTTCGTCCATTGTACTCACTCTTACCTGTTGGAGTCAGTTGCCCCCACCCTCTCTTTTTAAATGAAAATGGCTGGAGAGTGGTCCTGGTTGAGAAATATATTTTCAGAAATGCTAAGGTTTTTTTAAATTTTTTATTGATTAAGTTATTACATATGTGTCCTTATTCCCACATTACCCCCCATCCTCCCCGCTCATGCCCTCACACCCCTGTTGTCTGTGTCCATTGGTTAGGCCTATATGCTTGCATATAAGTCCTTTGGTTGATCTCTTCCCCGCCCCCCCCCCCCCCGCCCCCCGCCTCCACCTTCCCTCTGAGGTTTGATGGTCTGATCGATGCTTCTCTGTCTCTGGATCACTAAGGTTTTTTATTCCACTGGTAAGCATTCTTGGCTGTCGGCAATGCTATATTTCTAATAAAAATGGGTCACAGATAGTAAGGGCTAATGATAATCCCAGGCCTCGGAAGTAGGAGAATAGTCCCAGGTTAAAGCTTTCTTTCCTCTTCAGAGAGTGAGCTAGAAACTAGGAGACCTGGGCCCATCAGCCCCAGGGAGGGTCAGGAGATACACGTTGTCTCTGAAGTTGGTCTTTCTGTTCCATGAACAAGTCCCAGTCTGGAGGCTGTGTCTGATTTACGGGCTGGCGTGGCTCTACCTGACACAAAGGTGTCCTAAGCCATCAGTCACCCAGCGTCTTACTGTCACCAGCCAGCTCAGAGTCCCTTTCATTAAGTGCGTTTCCCAAGCTGTGTTCATTTTATAAAGAGTCGTGACTCTGCTGGCCACATGTCTGAGAAGGCAGGCTTGCAGATCTTTCTTCAGCTTATACCTTTCCAGGCGGGGCTAGTTAGTGTATTTGATAGAGTTGAGGTTCAGATTATTTTGAAATACTGTGATTATGATTGTATGAATATATAGGGTGTCCCCAAAAATGTATACACACACTTGGAATAATTATAAAGGTAGTGTTTATTAAAATACATTTCATTTTCAAAATTGAGCTATCCGTTGTTAAAGTGTATATACATTTTTTGGGAGGACACCCTATATTAAGAATAAACTTCATTTTGTATAGTCTTCTTAATATTTGAATATTTGAAGATAAGGGATGAATTCAGAAACTCATGAATGTTCTTTCGTGTTTATTTTTTTCTTCCTGACAAATCGATAGCTACTTTAGAATGGCCGTAAGCCAGAGGACTTCATTCTTTTCTTGCCTTGCTCGGGTGGACTCTGAGGCCTAGTTAATAGGTTCCACATATTCCATCTTTGGAGATGGGCGATAACAGGGCTTTTAGCTATTCCGGGCTTACTAGTCTAGTATCATTATTTTGTTTAGAAGAATTTGCACAACGTCATCACATTCAAATATAATACTGTTGGCTGTGTGCTAAGTGTGTTAAGTACATTGTTTCACTTAATAGCTAAGCAATAGTTATGATTTTTACCACTTTAATGGGTTGCGATTCTGAAATACAGAAAGGTTTACTAACCTACCCAAAGGTCATGTAGCTTGTCAGAAATAGAGTTAGTTAATGATCTCAGGTCTCTTTGACTTTACAACACATTCTTTTTTTTAGTTTTTTTTTTTTTTTTTTTAGAAAAAAATCTTTATTGTTGAAAGTATTACATATGTCCCCTTTCCCCACATTGACCTCTCCCAGCCCACCCTTCTCCCCCTCCCCCAGGCCTTGCCACCCTATTGTCTGAGTCCATGGGCCATACATATATGCATACAAGTTTATTGGCTGATCTCTTCCCACCCACCCACCCTCTCCTGTCTTCCCTCTGAGGGTTCGACAGTCTGTTCGATGCTTCTGTGTCCCCGGATCTATTTTTGTTCATTAGTTTATGTTGTTCATTCGATTCCACATATGAGTGAGATCATGTAATACTTGTCTTTCTCTGACTGGCTTATTTTGCTTAGCATAATGCTCTCCAGGTCCCTCCATGCTGTTGCCAATGGTAAGAGTTCTTTCTTTTTTTATAGCTGCATAGTACTCCATGGTTTAGGTGTTCCACAGTTTTTTAATCCACGCATCTGCTGATGGGGACAACACATTCTTAAACCACTGTGGTGATTGCTGATGGCACCCAAACCAGGAGAAGGAAGAATGAGGTAAACCATGGCACTACTTTTCCCATGGTTTGTTTGAACTCCATCATACAGTGACTGTTTTAGAAACGGAGCAGGAAATACTTGAGTGATTCTGAAACTCCATTAGGAACATCTGTCCAATGCGAACCAGCATGCCCTTGCATTTGAAATCCCTTTAGACAAGCGTACTGACACCATGGTACCATTGTAATAGATGGAGTTCAATGAGAAGTGGCTACATTTTACATTTTGACATCCCTTATATTGGGACAAATATGATAATCACTGAAGTTTTAGAATTACTAACTACCAGGTGGCAGTTGTGACATAGTTGGAAATACTTTAATTTATTTGCTTACATTTTCCTTTTTATGCACGTGATAGAGTGATCTATTAAAGAAAAGCAATGTCAAAATAAGACTAAGAGAGCTCTTCTCTAAATGTAAAATAAAAAAATTAAATGATTGCAACTTTTTGCACTTCAATTGTCAGTGCAGTGTCGTTTTTTAACTTCTGAGACATAAGAGAGTGTGTTTAGCAGTGTCTTAGACTTAATGAAGTACAGTAGGTGCCGTGCATATGCAATGGCCACATAGCATGCTAGTACTAACTAAAAAAAATTTAAAAAGCACCGGTGCTACATTTCTCACTGTGCCTGCTAAACTGTAAATCTCTTGGCAATTGTATTATCTTTATTTCTCTATATTATCCAGTGTAGTGTCATGCAAGTGATAGATACTGAATAAATCTATGTTGCATTGAATGTGTAATGAGACTGAGTTGCTTGTGTTCCCATAAGGGAAATTCAGAACAAGGATTCCAGAAATATTTCAAGCATTGCCCGCATCACTGTGCTCACCATAGAGCCTTTTATGATGACAACCACCTTGAAATATCATGCTGACTGTAATGTATTCATCAGAGAGAATGGTGGCCTCCTAAAAGAACATAGTTTAGGAAGTCAGATGATGTTAATTTTAATCCTGGCCCAACTTTCCTGTGACATCATAGGTAAATCACTCAACCAAATACGTTTTTATTGATTTTAGAGAGAGGAAGGGAGGGGGAGAGAGGGATAGAAGCATCAATGATGAGAGAGAATCATTGATTGGCTGCCTCTTGCACACTCCCTACTGGGGATTGAGCCAGAAACCCAGGCATGTGCCCTGGCCAGGAATCGAACCATGACCTCCTGGTGCATGGGATGATGCTCAACCACTGAGCCACACTGGGTGGACTCAACCACATCTTGAATCACATGTAAGGATAATGATAGTTCTCACAGCTATTGTACATGGTCACAGTCATCATGGCTATAGGAGAAACTATAAATGCAAAATCACTTAAAAGCTCTAGAAAATGGTCAGAAATACAGGGTGTAGTAAATGTAGGTTTACAGTTGTGAGTATACAAAGCACAGAGTTTAATCTTGTATTATTGCTTGTTCATTATTGTGCTATTTTCCAGAGGAACAGCTGTAAGTCTACTTTTGCCCCACCCTATACGACGCGTTGTTGTAAGATTGTCTCAGCTGAGGGAGCCTGACGTTTGCACCCGAGGCAGTCAGAACAGGAGCCCAGCTTGCAGCGGGCACGGTCGGGACAGCGTTCCTGCTCTCTTTTCGACAATGTCCTCGCAGAGGAGGTGTTCAGGACGTGTTTGCTTAGTGAAGGGCTAAGTGAACACAGAAGGAGAATGAATGCCTAAAATGGATTGAAGGGAATATTCAAAATTTTATTCTCATAAAACTGCATAATCCTTTGAAAAGGAATGCACAACAAAGGTTACAAGTCAATATTATTAGGATTATATGCTACTTAGAAAAATGTTGCCCCTTTGTCCTCAATCTGATATATTTCACATTTCTGCACATAACAAATAACATTTTGTAAAATAAGGAAATTGTTTTTTTCCTGGAAACTCTCCAGATGTGACCAATAGTAACCAATAGTAACGAGATAGCCAAAAAGATTTGGAAATTGGGTTCTTATTAGTACTTATTTTTGCAAATACCAATAGCTGCAGATAGAATTTTCATGTTTAAAAATATTTATCATAGCAGATTTGCTCATCAATCCAGAAAAATATAATTTTCTACAGAAATAGGCGTTGAACACTTGACTTACATGTTTTAAATCATGCAACGAAGCCTCCGTCTCTTAAGGGTATGAACACAAGTGACAAAGGTCAAGTGTGTCTGTTCATTTGTTTGTTTTTTTAAAGGAAAACAGAACCGGTTTAGGAATGCGTGCGGCCGCTTGGTGGCACTCTTTCCTCATGTTAGTCCTCATCACCAGCTTTGGTGATGAGAAGAAAAGTGTTTGAAATAAAGGCAACTGACATCCCGGGAGAATTTCAATAGGCTAATTTTAGACTCAGCGTTCAGGTGCTTGGCATTCTGATGGTTTGGATCAGTTGGTTTCCAGAGCTTGCAAGTGGACTGGTAGGTCTAGGAAATGTCACGCAGGTAACTAAATGCACCAGGTTCTCATGTGTTTACTCTGCAAAATTGGGCATATTTGGCATATTACGCTTATCTTTTTGTTTTTCCTTTGTCTCCACTCTGGAGGACATGGTTTTAAAAGCATGACCAGTATATGGATAGTAAATACACATAATGAGCGATTTTTCCAAAAGAAGTCTCCTTTTCAGAAGAACTCGGATTAGTAAACATGCAGCAAAGTCATGTATGGCCACCGTTTGGTTACCGGGTAGCAGCGGGTCATTTACAAATAAGATTTAGAAAGAGTAACAAGCAACAGCTGTCACGAGCCAGTTTATTCTTTAAAGAGAGTTTTCTGGGTCTGCAAATTAGGGTCAGTGCATACACATAGTCCCTGATGGAATGGGGTTGCTGTTAAGTCACTTCAGTCAGAATGCAAACGGCTACTGATGGCATCTGGCCGCCTGTCACTCTTTCACATCGTCAGCCACCAGTCCAAAGGCTTAATTTGACATCAGTCATTTTAAATGGAACATCAGGAAAGAAATTATATTGGAATATTGTCACTGGGATACATAGACATTTCAGCCTCATCTGTCTTATTCTTGCGATGTAGAGAAATACTCACTGCTCATCATTTTTTTTTTTTTTTTTTGGCAGGTGGGGTAGGGATGGGAAACATTTAAGGACCATGCTTCTCTTCATTACAAACACAGTGTCTGGGCGGCAGTCCCAGCGTCCAGCATGAAGAACCTTCCAGAACACAGAGCATTATTGAGCACAGTTCTGCTGTCTCAGCTGTGGCATCAATCACTTTCAAAAGAGTTCTACCAGGCCCCTGCCCAAGCCACTCCATTAGGGACCTCTGTCCAGTGCGAACCAGCATGGCCTTGCCTTTGAAATCCATGTAGACAGGCTCACTGACGCCATGATGCCATCGTAATAGATGGAGTTCACGGAGAAGCAGCCACATTTTCTAGGACATGTTTTCCCCAAGCACAGCCTGGGAATGGATATGCTTGCAGATACCCAAGCTGATGGCTGGAATGCAAATTTCCAGTCCCTAAAAAGGAACGGGGAAGGGTTAGTGTGGGCTATCAATATTTTTAACAAGCTTTCTGAGTGATTCTTATGCTTGCTAAAATTTGAGAACTACCATTTGGTGAGGGATAACTCTTGTGACTAAACATCAAACGTAATTTCTGTTCTCTACAGTCGTGTTACTATTCATCCTGACAGTAAGAAGGCTTTTATTTTTTAAAAAAACATGTATGTATGTATTTATTTATTTCAGAGAGAGGAAGGGAGAGGGAGAGAGATAGAAACATCAATGAGAGAGAAACATCCCTCAGCTGCCTCCTGCACACCCCTCCTGGGGATCGAGCCCACAATAATGGCATTTGCCCTGACTGGGAATTGAACGTGTGACCTCTTGGTTCATCGGTCGACACTCAACCGCTGAGCCATGCCAGCCGGGTGAAGGTTTTCACTTTCGATCCCTTTCTAGTGTTCTTTGGAAGCAGGGATTGAGATTTAGACATTTAGAGTATATCAAATATCACAGAACAGAAAAGCTTAGAACTTACGCTACAGAGGAGTATTATGATTGACTTTTTGGTTGGTCAGAAATGTACTGTTTTCACAAATATTGCTTGTCCCCTATGTAAATATCCAAGGGGAATGCCCAGGGGTGGTGCTTTGCGGGGGAACTGCCATTGGCCAGTCATCGCCTCTGCAGCAGATTCTTTATGTTACAATATTGCAATGAAGTCAGAGCTGTCCCCCTCCATCTCCTGCTCATCGGTTACATGCAGCGATGCGAACGCATCATCTCCAAGCCCAGCGGAGGGGGTGGTGGGGGAGTTGTGCTCGCTGTTAATCAGGTTCGCTCAGGGACATTCGAATTCTTATTGCTAAGATGCACTTTGAAGGCTGTTAAGAATCTCTGTGTCACCTTTAAATGTGTCTTTTTCTACTTAAAATATCTTTTATATGGGGCATTGGGATGCGTTCACAGGCGGTGCTCTCATCTTCCCTTCTGGGAGCTCAGACAATAAAGCATGGCCTTGAGCCAAAAAGCTCAATCAAGTACTTCACCTTTCGGATTTCCACCCTCCCGTTTCTTCCGCTGGTGTAGAGAAGTTATGTAACGGAGTAGGCAGGCTTTGTATGGGAAGATCCTCAAAAGGGACATTTAATTGTGAATAACAGAATCCAAGCATGCGAATCTGACCTAACGGCTTCTTTTTGGTTCCCGCAAGAAATGAATTCCATGGGGACCATCATGTGATGTGAGTGGACGAGAGCATTTACAGACTCATCAGCATTCTATTCTGTACCCTCAACTTCTTGATATGGAAACCATGCAGCCAATAATTGAGACTGTTTGCTTCTGTCATGTTTTTAAGGCTTGCGCACTGATGGTAGTTGGAAAATAGCTTCTGTTTCTTCAACTCTTGCTTGCTAATGAGTATCTAAACGTGAGCAAGGCTTCTCAAAAAATATAGCCACTTTTGAGGCCGTAGCAAATCGTAAATATCATCTGTTAATTGTTGGGTATTAGGACTGTAGTGGGCCACAGAGATTGTGTTCCTCAAACCCCTGTTTTACAGAAAAGGAAATAAGTTTAAAGAAACTAATTTCATTTTCCCTGCAAAATCAAATTGACAGCTTTGCATAATAAAATGCTAATATGAACTGCACAGGAATGAATAAAACTTGATCATTCAGGCTTATACTTCATGGTTGGAAAGTCTCAAGCTGCTTTTCATTTTGTTTTATTGTCTTTTGACTTCTTTCTATCATCATTTACATTTAATCCACATTTCTCTAGATGAGATACCAATAAAAAGTCCTCGTTTTCTCCAATTGTTTCTATATTATAAAATATTTTTTTTCTGGGCAATATACATTTATTCTGATAATCATAAAGGGGATTGCTTAATAGTAGTCATCATAATTCATGATAATATTCTCACATATATATATTTTTTATATTCTGCTCTTCCTTGTCTTGGACTGAGAGAACTTGACTTTGAAGAGTTGATTGCTATGAAGGTTAGCTGTGGATGATACTCGGACTGTATTCTTGGTGCTTCCGACTGACAGTCCCTGAAAGAAAACAGGGCGGGGCGTGAAAGTGGAGGAATGTCCTCATAGAGAGCCCACCTTGATTTCTAGGGTGACTGCATTGGGCTCTGCCCTGCAAAGGGCTAAGATGGGTGGATTAATGGGTAAGGATAGGCTCACTGTGTGATGGGAAAATTACAAGTTAGAATTCCTTCAATTTTAGTCTGTGGTGTGTGGCAGTCGGCACACATGCTATGATTCTTTTTTTTTTTTTATTTTATTTATTTTTTTTTATTTATTATTTTTTTTTTATTGCTTAAAGTATTACAAAGGGTATTACATATGTATCCATTTTATCCCCCCGCCCTAGACAGTCCCCTAGCCTCCCCTATCACCCAGTGTCTTATGTCCATTGGTTATGCTTATATGCATGCATACAAGTCCTTTAGTTGATCTCTTACCCCCCTACCTCCTGCCCCCCAACCCTCCCCGGCCTTCCCGCTGCAGTTTGACAATCTGTTTGAGGCAGCTCTGCCTCTGTATCTATTATTGTTCAAAAGTTTATAATGGTCTCTATTGTCCATGAATGAGTGAGATCATGTGGTATTTTTCCTTTATTGACTGGCTTATTTCACTTAGCATAATGCTCTCCAGTTCCATCCATGACGTTGCAAATGGTAAGAGTTCCTTCCTTTTTACAGCAGCATAGTATTCCATCGTGTAGATGTACCACAGTTTTCTAATCCATTCATCTACTGATGGGCACTTAGGCTGTTTCCAGATCTTAGCTATGGTGAATTGTGCTGCTATGAATATAGGGGTGCATATATCCTTTCTGATTGGTGTTTCTGGTTTCTTGGGATATATTCCTAGAAGTGGGATCACAGGGTCAAATGGGAGTTCCATTTTCAGTTTTTTAAGGAAACTCCATACTGTCTTCCATAGTGGCTGCACCAGTCTGCATTCCCACCAGCAGTGCACAAGTGTTCCTTTTTCTCCACATCCTCTCCAGCACTTGTCGTTTGTTGATTTGTTGATGATAGCCAGTCTGACAGGTGTGAGATGGTACCTCATTGCTGTTTTGATTTGCATCTCTCGGATGATTAGTGACTTTGAGCATGTTTTCATATGTCTCTTGGCTTTCTGAATGTCCTCTTTTGAAAGGTGTCTATTTAGGTCCTTTGCCCATTTTTTGATTGGATTGTTTATCTTCCTTTTGTTAAGTTGTATGAGTTCCCTATAAATTTTGGAGATTAGGCCCTTATCAGATATGTCATTGGCAAATATGTTTTCCCACACAGTGGGTTTTCTCGTTGTTTTGTTGATGGTTTCTTTTGCTGTGCAGAAGCTTTTTATTTTGATGTAGTCCCATTTGTTCATTTTTTCTTTAGTTTCAAGTGCCCTAGGAGCTGTATCAGTGAAGAAATTGCTTCGGCATATGTCTGAGATTTTCTTGCCTTTGGATTCTTCTAGAATTTTTATGGTTTCCTGTCGTACATTTAAGTCCTTTATCCATTTTGAGTTTATTTTTGTGTATGGTGTAAGTTGGTGGTCTAGTTTCATTTTCTTGCATATATCTGTCCAATTTTCCCAACACCATTTATTGAAGAGACTATCTTGGCTCCATTGTATGTTCTTGCCTCCTTTGTCAAATATTAATTGAGCATATTGGTTCGGGCCGATTTCTGGGCTCTCTATTCTATTCCATTGATCTATATCATGCTATGATTCTTGTTCCTCTCCTTTGCCTTCCACATCTGGTCACTCACACAGCTTGCCATTTTCTTATTCCTTGCGTCTTTTGCATCTGTCTCTCTTGAATAAAATATGTTACTTGGAAAGAATATTAGAGATCATCCTATTCAACCATATATTCATCATAAGAATAATCTCTATAGCATTGTTCATATATGATCTTCTAATTTGCATTTGAGTATTTCTAGTAGCAAATAACTCACTACTTTTCGAGAAATTTTATTTTGTTATTGGATAACTGTAATTGTTAGAAATTCTTTCACTCTTATTATCATGACATCCATTTCCTCTGCAATGGATAACCTTTCATCTTGATTATATTAATAAAGTATTGAAAATAGATATAATCCTCATTTTACAGGGTAATTCGTCATCCGGCATTTAGAGTAAGCTGTTATGTCCCACTCCCAACACACAGACACACACACATTTCCCTTCTTCAGGCCAAGCATCCCCAAATTCTTTATGTAACATAGTGGTTTATAGAGCATTTTTCAACCTGCTTGCCTATTATACCTTCATCACAATATACCAGCCTCTCTCTAAAAATAATACATGTGAATTGAACACAGTAATTTCCCTTGATCTGAAGAACATATTTCAACCAAGTCTAAGTCTGAGGTCGCACTAGTTTGTTGTCTTTGTGTTAGTAGCAGTGGCAGCCTCATTTTAGGCTTAGAGCCAACCACCACCTTTCCCTCTGTATAAACTCTTGAATCTACATTTTCCCGTTGTGCACTTCGGCCATTAGTTGAATGTTACACCCACACTTGTTTTATTTCACTGTTTTAAGTCTTTTATTCTTTAAAAAAAGTTTTAACTTGATTCCGTCAATCAGCATAGTAATTCGTCTCAGCTTTGTGAAATGGGAAAATTCAAAAAGCGCACCTTCATCCGGGGAGAACAGGGGAGCCTGCAGGACAGCGCCGGTGGCTCCCTCTGTGGATGGATGGACAGTGAATTCACACAGCTGTATTGTCGTCAGACCCACATCTCATGTTACAAAGACTTGCCAAGTCTCTTGTCTATGTCAGGATACTCCATTTTCTTTACCGTCCTCATCATTACATCTGTTCTCTGTGTCTGACCCCTCATTTTATTCAGAGTTTGCTACAGCATATTCACATGCAGTCCTGCTGGGATTAAACACTTTCTCATCTCCATTCTCTAGAGATGTTGGAATTGTTCTCTTAAATACTGTTCTTTAGTGAGTCTTTCAACCAGGGCTTCAATAGGATGTTCATGGAACGAAGGCCTTTTTGCTTTTGCGGGCTTCTTCCTCCACTAAAAAAATACTTAAAATTATATTTTATAATTGCGTTGGCATAAAATTAGTTTTTTTTGACCTAGAAGTTAGTTTATTCTTTTTATTTCAAAAGAAACCAAAACATGGTGGGCCTCAACTTGGTGCCAACTGCACCTACTAGGCAAACCAGCCTTCCATCGAAGCCTGTCATCGTGCCCCCAGATCTCCCATGGGAGCTCTTCCAGTGCTCTCCCTACCTTGCTTCCGTGTTGTTGTTACTCCTCGCCTGAGGGTACTTTTCCATTGATTGTTAGAGAGAGTGCCAGGGAGAGGGAGAGACAGAGAGAAACATCGATGTGAGAGAGCACAATGATTGGTTGCTTCCTGCACAGACCCCCGCCAGGGCCAGGGAACCTGCAACCACGGTACATGCTCTTGACCGGAATTGAACCCGAGACCCTTCAGACACTCCATCCACTGAGCAAAACTGGCAAGGGCTCTCTCTGACTTCTTGTATGTAACGTTTTTCCTGACTGCACTGAAGTTTGGCCCATGTATTTTAGATGCCTGCATACTGGCTTTCCTGATCATCACTTCTTTTTTTCAGTGCCGTGGAACACTGCTTAACAGCTGTGTAGTCATTCAATATATTTTTTACCAGGTAATTTAGATCTTTCTGTTAAACAAAATAAAAATTTCACTTTGGTAGTTCGTTTAGAATTATTACTTAGTTATCATCATCATTGGCACTTAATACAGATTGCACTGTGACACTATTATCAAGTAATAAATATCTGAGGAGTTTCCTTCATTAATTAAAATTTGTTTTTTTATTCATACATTTAATATAAGTTAAATGTAAAACTTTGAAAAATATTGAAATTTACATAGAAAAAATGACACCCAGAACCCCATCACAGAAAGAAAAGAAAAAGTAATTATTTTGTTATTCCTTTACGGACATTTTATACAAAGACTAATTATAAAGTGACACTCCTTTGTACCCTACTTTTTACACTTAGCAACATACTAAAAATACTAGGCCTGGTCATTAATTATTATACTAGGCTATGATTTTAATTACTGAATTATGTTATGTTTCTTTCCTGAATATGCCATAGTTTATTTAACCTATTATCTATTTTGGGGCCAATTAAGTTGTTTCCAATTTTTAGGAGGTTATAGTTGGATCTTTTGAGTTTATTTATTTCTTATTATTCATAATTGCTTCTGAAAAATTCAGGATCTTGATAGGTGGTGGTAAACAGGAAGTTTGATAAATGCAGTAATTATTCTTGTCAAAATTTCTGGGTGTTTTGCATCCATCTCCCATGACCTCCTTTTTTGATTTGTTCACTTAAAAATGAATTATCAAAAATAAAAAAAATTATTCTGGATGTTTTGTATTTCTAAATGTAGACTTTAAAAATTAAAGTGTTTTGCTTTGAATTAAAAATATGATGTAAAGGCAAAAGAAAATTAGAAGCAGTTTCAAAAATTAAATTTTTTATATAAGTTTAAACCTTTAAAATATTACAATAGTAATATTTTGTCAGTGTAAGTCTAATCTGCTCATAATGGATGAACAGGCTTATCAAAATGATGCTAGTTTTTTTTCCTCATAATTTCAACATCGAAGAAGCTGTTTATTGCCTTTTGTGTTTTATCCAATATATGCTGCTTAAGAAACTAAAAGCGCCAGCAAAATTATAAGACAGGTCATGGTGTGGAAGTGCAGGATAAGACATCTCTTCTATTAGGTAGGCATTGTCTACCATTTGAAGAAGAAAGATGGATTGATAAAAGCTATTGAAAACTGGAATTAATGCATATTTTATGAACTCTACAACATTAAGGGGAAAAATTAAACTTAAAGGTGGCCATTTCAGGCTTTACACAGCACTTTATAATTTTATTTTCATCCCTTTGAGTAATGTGGGTGTAATGCCAGCAGACCAATTATGTTTCAGAGATGAAATGACCACCTTCAGCAGCTTGCCAATCAAGGATCTATTGTCTAAAAATCTTCCTGGTGTTTATAATGTGAAATGGCCCAGGCCCCTGCTTTCTTATCCTGGCCGAGTTCAGATGACTCCCCATGTCCACAGACACATCGTCCCTGACCTCCCACCACGCTGCTGAAAAAGCGCTTTTATTGGCTTGCAGGGTGTGCTTTCCCGTGAAGAATGCTACAGCCATGAATAAAGGGAAAAGCGCTGCACATACAATTATGTGAATAAATTAATCCATACACGGGTTTGTACTACAGCAAAATGAAACCAGCAACGGTTCCCCGCATAATGTGAACATAATTCTTTTTGAATGCATTCAAGCACCAGTCAGGTCTTTCAACATTTACAAATTGAAACTCTTGTTCAATAACTTTTCCCACTCAGAAATCACTCTTGTAAACCTTTACTCAAGGATGTAACCTCTGAAGAAATGATTGGATGAGATGTAGAATTGGCGATTTAAAAGCAAAGGGAACAAAAAGGCTAAAAAAAAAGGGTAAAAAACAAACAAAAACAAAACAAAACAAAAGGTAAAATAGGGTCATTTGACTACAAAGCATAATGAACTTGTAGATTTAGACTTTGCATCTAGTCCCAGGTCACGGCGCTGTCTCAGCAAAGTGGTGCAACCGCAGGCCCAGCACCCTCACAACAGGTACAGTATGGGAATGAGCCGGGCAGGTTCTTTGAGGATGAGCTGAGAAGGTTCTAGGGAACAGCGACTTGAATACAAAATGACGATGCTCTGTTGATACGAAAACATTTCATTCAACACATTAATTACCTCGTGCTAGTCAATTTACAAAGAGAATAATAATAGCTGTTGTTATTTAGCAAAAGTCTAAATCTCTCAGCCAGACCATTTACTTAAATGATATAATGTCCTCACAAAAACATACACAGTGCTATGATTATAAAAAGTCAAAATAAATTAAAAACTAAGGGTGGAGGGAGGTGGGAGGGAGGCTACGTGACTGCGGGCAGAGCTGATATCTGAGCTGGCATCTGATTCCGAAGAGGCCGTTCCTTCCAACATGCTGTGTAATAATTGGACAACCATATTTCTGCGGTGGTTGGTACTGAACAGACTCTGGAGGCTGTAGCTCATATCTGATGACCTCTATTACTGTGAACGCTTAGCTGCCCACAAAGCATTGTATTGTTTCATGATCACGTTGGCATGCTTGATTATGACAGGTTCTTGCTAGTGAGCATTTGGGCACTGCTTAGGAGGCTGTCAAACCTTTGGCGGTGGCAAGGGGTTCTGAGGGTAATCTTTGAGTTTATGGAACACCCTGTAGTCAAAATTCCACAGCCCATGTCATTGATAGAATAACTGTTTGGGTGGGTTCTCTTTATATTACACTAGAGGCCTGGTGCATGGATTCGTGCACCGGTGGGGTCCCTTGGCCTGGCCTGGGCTACCGGTCGAACCGTCGCTATGTATATAGGGCTGCCCTCTTCACAAATTAATGCTTGTAAACCCATATATTGTGTGTGAGAATGAACGTGTCCGTGTGTGTGACTTTAGATGTGCTGGTCATATTTTCAATCACTGTCTCTTCTTTTTTAAAAATATGTCCTTTTTGATTTTAGAGAGAGATGAAGGGAGAGGGATAGAGAGGTAGAAACATTGATGAGAGAGAACCATCAATCAGCTGCCTCCTGCATGCCCTGTACTGGAGCTTAAGCCTGAAATCAGGGCATATGCCCTGACCAAGAATCGACCTGGTAGCTTCTTGGTTCATGGCTTGACGCTCAATCACTGAGCCACATCGGCTTGGCTGCTTGCCTCTTCTGACTGGCAGTTATGTCAGACTTTTAAGTCCAGATAGAGTTTCTCTAGAAGATTTAGTCTGCTGTTTTATTATTTTTTTAATTTTTGTTGTTGGCATTATTCCAGATGTCCTCTGCTTTCCCTCAGTCTGCTGTTTTGAAAGGCCTCCCTGAGATGCTCCAACATGATTTTTATCTATGATCCAGGCCCTAAATTTTAAATCTGATTGTTCTAAGCATTTTCTCAAAATTTGGTGAAATTTCTCTGAGCTATTTTGACATGGTGGACAAAAAATATTAAAATTTGATTTTCATTTAAATAGATTTTTGAATTTTGGCAAGATATTTATTTCTCCTTGGATTCCTAATCCAAACAATGGGGAAACATAATAAAATATGCTTTTGTAGATGATTTTAAAGATTAAGGTAAATAATATAAAAAATGCAAGGTGTCTTGCTAAGGCTTAGCCATATTAAACACTAAGGGAGAGAAAAAAGAGAGAAGAGTAAGGAGGGGAGGAAAGGGAAGAGGGAAAGGGAAGAGGGGAGAGGAGGAGCAGGAAAAGGAAAAGCAGGAGGAGGAGGAGGGAGAGAGGAAGAGAGGGGGCAAGGTGGGGGAATGTAGGCTAGAGGCCAGTATGAGATGGGGGAGAGGCTAGACGTTTCCTTTTTTAAAAAAATTTTATTTTATTATAGACTTTTAAAATGGTTTACTCTACCCACATTTTTTCTCTGGGTGGGATTTCCCCATGGTTTGGATGCAACTGAAATGGCAAAGGGGAGGGAAAGCGTGAGGATGCTGGCAGGGGAGCTGTCTCTTCAGCCTGAGCTTATTCTTTGCTCCTGAACCCCCAGCTTTGTAGCAGAGAGGCACAGAGAGGAAAGGGCATGGCATGCTTTCATTTGCAGTCTCGGCTGGTTAAACATTCTTTCAAGACTGTGGAGAGCCCGGCCGGCGTGGCTCAGTGGTTGAGCGTAGACCTATGAATCAGGAGGTCATGGTTCCATTCCTGGTCAGGGCGCATGCCCGGGTTGTGGGCTCGATCTCCAGTGGGGGGCATGCAGGAGGCAGCTGATTCATGATTTTTTCCCATCATTGATGTTTCTCTCTCCCCCTCTCCCTTCCTCTCTGAAATCAATAAAAATATATTTTTTAAAAAGAATAAAAAAAGATTGTGGGGAGAAGTTTCATTTGTGCAACCTTTCCCCCATCCAATCCTAGCCTGATACCGTCACTTCTCTAATCCAAGTTTTTGTTTTGGTGTGGTTTTCAGAAAGTTGGGAGACTCACAGTGGGCCAGGAAAATAGAGAAATCATTGACATGACTTAACAAGTGAGAAGAGTTCTGAAAAAGGGAAACATTTGATTGCTTTTTTATTGAAGATAATCACTTTCCTGGATAGGACTGAAAGGAGATATTTACTGTCTGGCTTCTTGATAGGAAAGTTGGTTGCAACCAAACCATAAAAGCCCTGTAATTATGTCAGGACTCAGAAATCTTCAACATACAGACTTTTATCTGTCTTGATCTATTGCTCGGAGGATTTGATATTTTTACAACCTGTACTGGTCCATCTTATTATACTGATTACATTGGGCTGCATAAGTCCCAGTGGATTACATCCTCATGAAATGGTATATAATCAGGCTGATGAAGCTTAACTGGCATGTCCCTCTATAAAAGGTTACAGCCACGGATTGGAAGCTGGCCCACTAAAAATAAATTTCACTTCAGCAGGCTTCTCTAGCTATTTCTTTTGTGAGTCAGCATGCTGCAGAAATTTCTGTGTACTTCGTTGTGTAACTTCTGCATTCTATAGTTAGGTTTTTATTATTTTTGTAAACATTTAATCTGTGTTTTCTGATGTTCTTTTTAAAAAATTTATTTCAGAGAGAGGAAGGGAGAGGGAGAAAGAGATAGAAGCATCAGTGATGAGAGAGAATCATTAATCAATCGACTGCCTCCTACATGCCCTCTCCTGGGTATCGAGCCTGTAATCCAGGCATGTGCCCTCCTGGTTCATGGGTAAATGCTCAACCACTGAGCCATACTGGTTGGGCTAATCTGTCTTTTAAAAATAAAATAGCTGCCCAAACCGGTTTGGCTCAGTGGATAGAGCGTCAGCCTGCAGACTGAAGGGTCCCAGGTTTGATTCTGGTCGAGGGCATGTACCTTGGTTGCGGGCACATCATCAGTTGGGGGTGTGCAAGAGGCAGCTGATCGATGTTTCTCTCTTATCGATGTTTCTGATTCTTTCTCTATCCCTCTCCCTTCTTCTCTGTAAAAATCAATAAAATATATTAAAAAAAATAAAATAGCTTATTTAGATTAGAGCAACCGGTTAAGAGAATTATCTGCATTACCTCCTATTTTCCACTTAAGAATTTAGGGTCATATTTGTAATTTCTTCCAATCAAATACAGAATGTCTTAGAGTTTATCTCATCTCCTAACCCCAGGCTGATTCCTGGTGACCTTGTTAACCCGGGATTTCTTTTCAAATCCAGATTTTTTCCGTTGTTTCCAGGATCTTTGAAAAGTGACATTTCAGTGCAATTAAGTCTCACCACCTGTGAAATGTAGTAGCAGCTCCAGTTGAGGTTGACTAGAACAGACTGTTTTACAATATTACATGTGACACTACGCCAGCAAGCCAGCTTAGAACATGACGCGTAACATTGATCTTAGCAGAATTTTCTTGCCAGTCCCAGTAATAATCGGTACATACGAGGATGCAAAATTAGATACGTAGTGTTCAATTTGAACTTTATAGTCCTAAAAAAAGTAGCTCATAGATGTAAAAAAATGGAGAATTTTACCCTTTTGCATGGGAGACAAAAAGGCCAGCAGGATACCATCTCATGTCTGTGGCAGGCAAGGCCAGGCTATGTTTAAGCTCAGTGTCATGAAAGCTCTGAAGTCCATGGTTCACATAATAATGTTATTTTCTGTAATTTCCCCCAGGTATTTTAGAATAAGTCCATCCAAATCGGAATGTGTGCATAATGCAATTTTCAAACTCTACCCGCATAGTGAGGATATGTTGATGTTGTGATTTTATTAATTTTATTCTATAAAGTAGTTTCATGGGTAGTATAACAATTTTTATTGTTATTTTAATTTTTAAATATATTTTTTTATTGAGGAAGGGAGAGGGATAGAGAGATAGAATCATTGATTGGCTGCCTCCTGCACGTGTAGGCCCCACATTGGGGATCGAGCCTGCAACCTGGGCATGTGCCCTGACCAGGAATAGAATCATGACCTCCTGGTTCATAGGTCGATGCTCAACCACTGAGCCACGCCGGCCAGGCTTTATTGTTACTTTAGAAATCCCATTAAAGTCGGTGGGTGTTTTGTTCTCACGCCAGTGTCTTCATGCGCCCTTGCACCTGGGACTGAGTAGAGAGGGAAGAACAGTGGAATGACAGGAGCAAAACATAGAGCATCACAGGTCTGAAAAGTAACCTTACCTTAATGACACTATAAATGTCTATTTCATGTTGGCTTTCCTCCTTTTGGAAAATAAACTATATTTAATGGAATTGAATCTTGAAGTTGGCTCATCACGTCGCTTATTTGAATCTGGCTTGATTTCACTTTGGTAATGGCCAGGGCATCAGTTTTTTCTACATAATGTTATTCCATTTCCCACAGTAGTGACCCGGCATGTAGTATTTTCACATTTTCTTTTTGTGGTATAATGCCTTAAAAGTCTGTAAGTCAACATGAAGGTTTAGTGAATGATAGCATATTCCTGTTTAAATTTCTTGCTACAAATAGGTAACTCCTCTTGTCTGACCAATAGCATAACAATAGCCATGACCACTTGGGATATTGATCTCTCGAGATCCTGCCAAGCAGCTTTCCGAAATGAATAGCATCAAGGTTGGAAACAGGCTGCTTCTATTCCTACTGCAGAGCAGGCCTCAGGAGCTGACACCTGAGCTGGAAGCCAGTTTTCTTTATTTTTTTCTCGATGTCTTTGAGAGAAAGAGAGAACAAAGGGCAAGAGAGGACAGAGGGTCTAAGTCAACGGCAGACAGACAGGAATCCACATTGACTCTACATTGACAACTGACGTGTAGAGGGCAAAACAAATTGGCTTTAAATCCACGAGTAGTAGTAGACATATCCCATTATTATTTTTATTTCTCAGTGTTTTCTTGACGGGTCTAAGCTCCTGGAACCATTGTGAAAATTACTGTGAAGACCTCCAGGTAGCGGTGATGGGAGTTAAAGAATCCATGGTATTAAAAATCACAGTAGTTAATATTGTACAGGGGCTTATTGCTTTCCAGAGATTGAAAGAGATGTTTTGCATGTGATTCCTAATTTAATCTGCATAATAATTCCAAGTGGTAGCTGCTATTGAGCCAGTTCCACAGAGGATGAAACTGAGGCCCAGGAGGATAAGTGAGTTAACCAATGTCCAGCAAGTACTCAGGTCAGGGCTTGGTTTGAATCACGGAAAGTTCGGCTGGGTAGCCCTAGAGATCAACGTTGTACTTGACTGTCTGTGTACCGAGAGGATTGAAAGCAGAGCAGAAAGTCTGATCATCTCGAATGTGTGAAAGGTTAATGTCAGCTCGCTGCCAAGATGGCCTTTGCCGGATGATCACATCAGAGCAGCGGCTCGCGTGGGTGCTGCTCGTCTAGACCTGTAATACTGCTCTGTGTCATCTCCACATTCTCCTTTTCTATTTTAATTGCAGAGTCTTCCATTTAAAGCAATTATTTTCTAATCATACTTGTTATTCTGATTCCTTGGGCAGCATTTGGAATATCAAAAGGCAAATAATAATAAGGATAAAACATTTTCTAGCATGGAATAACATCTTATAACATCTTACACGCTACTGAACGTCCTCCCTTTGACATCAGTATTGGATAACTATAGCCAGAGAGCAGTAGAGAGCTGTAGCAATGTTCTGAAGTTTGTCAAGGGGAAAATTTCAAGGAGGATTAGATCTGTTATTCAAGTAATTGTTAAAATCTTATATTTTACCTATTTCTACTTGAACCAAACTTGTTTGGGACTTTATGTATATGCAGCAGTTAAATCTCTGAAGAAGGAAAATGAATTGGTGGCGTGGATAACTACTCACACAGCCTTTCCTTGTGCTGTTTGTAAAAGTCTAGAAGGCACTTGCCTCATCCTTCACTACCGTTTTCTAATTTCTTTCCCACTTTTCCACTCATATAATCCCCTCACTGGCCTCACGTGAGATTTATTTCTGAATACATGCATATAAAATCAATACTTAAATATTCAATCCTATTGAGTCACATATATTTTCTGGTTTATTTGTGAGAGAGTACATTGATAATTATAGCCACATTGGTGTAATTTTTCTACATATTGAGCGAAGCCTACATTTTGGATAACTATGAGTAGAAAGTTATTGATTTGTCAAACACTTAGGAAGATACAGACTATTTGAAACGCTAAGAACATTTGAACATTTCAGAAGAGTAGAAAGGAGAAAGTAAACCTTATCTATATCCATTTAGTTTCAATACTGAGAGGAAACCAGTCATATGTATTTTTATCTGTGGTTTTCCAGAATTTTTTCACACACACACACACACACACACACACACACACACACACACACACACACGTGCACATCCACTTTAACTGTGCCAGGTGGTTTTATCAAATCAGGCACTCTTAACACTAGATATTTTTTAAAAAGGGAAAAAATATTTTGAATGAAAAAGGATATGCCATCAACTTTCCCTTACTTTTTTTTTTTAAAAAATATTTTTATTGATTTCAGAGAGGAAGGGAGAGGGTGAGAGAGATAGAAACATCAATGATGAGAAGGAATCATTGATCGGCTGCCTCCTGCACGCCCCACACTGGGGATGTAGCCGCAACCTGGGCATGTGCCCTAACTGGGAATTGAACTGTGACCTCCTGGTTTGTAGGTCAATACTCAACCACTAAGCCACACTGTCGGGCTCTATATTTTATTTTTAACAAATTCTGTCATGTTGGAATTATTTAATCTCTCTTGAATACAATTTATGGGTTGAGGAGTGAATCTGTTAATATAGAAAATATTTCCTGACTGTATAAATGAGCTATGTATTTTTTGTCTGCATACTGTAGGCAACCTCAGTATTTTTCTTGAAAAAAAATCTTCAAGTATAAATGAGTCCTCAGTTTTACATTTTTGTCTTTAAGATTGTACATATTCGCTTATCTAGTCTAATGTGGATATGGTTAATGTCCACAAAGTACTAAAGCATAAATCTTGTAATCTCTTGGACAATTGAGTGCCTTATCTTCTGAAACACCAGGATTAAACTCAAGGTATTATCTTATCCCGTCAAAAGCCCTCTTGCCATTCTGTGAAGCAAACGTGAAGCAAGAATATTGATCTTCCCTGACAAGTCTAGATGTTGGTTCAGATACCAATGGACGTGAATGCAATTCTTTCCTAGAGTTATTTATTCTTTCTCTAGAGAGGAAGCAATGCATTTCCCCAGAATATTATCGGAGTGCAGTGGATTTCTTCAAGCAATGCTCCAATTTTATTGCAATTATCTGTTGCCGTCCAGACAGGTTTGCTAACCAAGAATAAAATTTTGTGCTCCAATATCTTTAATTTGTGGAATTTGAGTCATTCTCTATACTTTAGTGGGGATAAAACTTTGGTTTTTTTTGAAGGATAAATCACAAAATGGTATCTAAGTTTGATTAAATTAATTCTACATTTTTTGTACTGTTTAATCTGAAACAGCGCAGTCGATGAAACAGTACAAGAAGGTAGGATTCATGTTGTTGATTGAATTAGAGTGGTGAGGGCAGCACAGGAGCCATTCTAATGACATCAGGGGTTGACATGAACATGATGTTGGCTGAGCTAGGCCGAGGGAAGTCAGACAGAGAGATGGTCAGATGGAGTAGGGCTGCTTTCGGTTTAATGTTTTAAACATCAGAGTTTCCTAAGTTTATCCAGGGATGGCCAGCAGCACCCACTGCGTGGCACCATGTGAACAGAGAGGATGGGCTGTGCGATTCTCACATTAAGAAGACATTTCTTCTGCAGCCAGAAGGCCCTCACCTCGGGAGGGGCTGGCGTGGCGATGCCTTCCCGGCTCCATCAGCAGGCACAGCGGGCTGCAGCAGGAATGAGGGGTATCACAGGCAAATAATGCAAATGACTGCAAACCAAATACATCCCACCATCGCCCATGAGTAGCAGAGGAGTCAGCTCATTTTGCAGAAGGCTGTGCAGATTAAATTCCACCTCGGAAATGTACAGCTTGGTCAGTAAAGTTTGTAAATGGCTTTTCAGACGAGGGGTGCCATTCAATAGTAAAGATGCACTTCAATTGCTCAAGCATTTTACAAAGCCCCGCGGCTGAGCTGTGCTTCAGCTCCGGAGCAGGTGCCCGGATCCGCTGCAAGCTAAATGGAATCGCTGGAGTATTCATATTTACCGAGAGCACAGCCTGAAAGGGCGGTAAATGACATCTAGCGAGAGTCTAGCGTTTGAAATACCGCAAGATGATTAACAAAGTAGCAACCATCTGACAAGGTGAGAGGAAACAGACACTGAGCTTTACCCGGAATGAGGATGGCAAGGAGGCATCGGGGATGTCTAAGATTTACCCTTGACCTCACTCATCCTTTTCGGGGGGCGGGGGCATATTCACAAGAAAAAGTGACACACAGGAGGCAAGTCACATCACTGTTGGCTGTGCCTGGCTCCTCAGCCACAGCCCTGCGTCCTCTGTTTCCCTGAGCAGGTGCCTTGTATAGTTTCATGTTGAAAAACTCTCTGGGTGGGTGAAGCCTGCTCCCTTACAAATTACCAAAGACAGAGAAATCAAATGGATAAGGAGGAGGGAGAGGGAGGGAGGGGGAAAGAGAGAGAGAGAGAGAGAGAGAGAGAGAGAGAGAGAGAGAGAGAAGAGGGGGAGATTGGTATGGTTTCAGGTCTTTGCCAATTTGGGTGGGCCTCAACTTTAGTCCTTTAGTTCTACCAAATAGAGAGAGGCAGGAGGAAGTGGCTGGAGTAGCCAGGATATCATTTCAGTTGTAAAAAGCACCACCCCCTAGTGCCGCCCTTTTAATACCAGTCCCCCTACGCTCTTGTGAACGTGTCCAATGTTGTCTGGAGATAGAACTAAACCCATTTTGACCCCCAGCCCTAACCGCTCCTCTGCATTTCCTGATTGGCATATCAAACTGTCTACCAGCAGCCACGCTCGGAGGGTTCTCCAATTCTCAAACATAACATGTTTGGAGACTCTTGATTTCCCCCCAACAATTATATTCCTGTTCCTTTCACACCCCACCCCAATAGTTTCTCTTCTTTCAGTATTGTACTCTCATCACCTTCTTAGTTGAGGAAGCCACAACTATGAATACATACTTGACCATCCTTCCCCTCAGACCTCACATCCTATCTGTCATTCAGCCTATCTGTTCTTTCACTTCATGCAACTTCCTCCCTTCCTCCTTCTCCCCCTCCCTTTCCTTTTTCTTTCTTCTTTCCTTCCTTCCTCTCTGTTATGGTTTTGGAGGGAGGGGCCACTGGGGCAAGTAACCATAGTCTATGAAATGGTTTTTAATGTTTCTTTTTTTATTATTGTTTGATCTATGTGTTGCTACTTAAATTAGTTTCCTATGGATGTCAATGGTTATGTTTTCCAGACTTTGGTATTTATTTATTATTATATTATAACTAGGGGCCCGGTGCACGAAATTCGTGCACTGGGTGTGTGTGTGTGTGGGGGTGTCCCTCAGCCTAGCCTGCCCCCTCTCACATACTGGGAAGCCCTCAGGCGTTGACCCCCATCACCCTCCAATCGCAGGATCGGCCCCTTGCCCAGGCCTGACGCCTCTGGCCTAGGCATCCGGCCCGGGCAGCGGGGACCTGGAGTGGCAGCGGGGGGCGCCGCGTGAGGGCTCTGCCCCTGCCCCTGCAGGATGCCTCTGGCTGAGGCGTTCGGCCCGGGCAGCGGGGACCCACAGCTGCAGCGGCCCCGCGATCGTGGGCTTCGCTTTTGGCCCAGGCAAGGGGCCCCTAGCTCCTGGGACTTCCAGCTTCGACCGTGCCCAGCTCCCATCGCTGGCTCCACCCCTACTTCCTGCTATCACTGGCCAGGGCGGAAAAGGCACCTGATTCTCCAATCATGGCTGGGGGGCAGGGCAAAGGTGGCCCCACGGCCACCTTTGCCCTGCCCCCCAGCTCTTAGCTCCCCCCTGGGTTTCTGATCACTGTCAGTGGCAGGGGGCTTCTTCCTGCTTTCCCTTTCGCCTCCCTGCATTGTGCCTACATATGCAAATTAACCGCCATCTTGTTGGCAGTTAACTGCCAATCTTAGTTGGCAGTTAACTGCCAATCTTAGTTGGCAGTTAATTTGCATATAGCCCTGATTAGCCAATGAAAAGGGTATCGTCGTACGCCAATTACCATTTTTCTCTTTTATTAGTATAGATTATAAGAAAAAAGGGATGGTAAAAAATAATTATTGGTCAGTTGAAGACTTTTAAGACAAAATAAAGCAGAATTTTAATGCTATAATACCAAGAAAGAAGAACAATATTTGTGCTTATGACTTTATTCATTCATTAATTCATTAAAAAATAATTATTTAACAACTACTGAATGTCAGGCACTGCATTAGACATTGGGTATATAACAATTAATAAAATAAAAATTTTAAATTTTGTGTGGGGAACCTAAAAAAATGTAGTTTCTATGCCTAGAAGACATGAAATAGACATACAAACATGACAGAGGTGATACGTGCTATAAAAATGAGCCAACAAACTAAGGTAGGATAAAGAAAAAACCCAAGTGTGTGCATGTAATAATAATTTTTTAGAGGACACAATGACTTTGGAATAGGGATTTGAGGGAAGTAAGAGTATAAGCCACATGACTATCTTGGTAAAAAGCATGGCAAGGAGAGGGGAAAGAATGAGCAAAGGCTTTGAGAAACAGGAAGGAAGCCAGAGTAGGAGTAGGAGAGGGGTAATTGGTGTCAGGATGGGGGAGATGATGTCAAAGTGATAGGGAGACCTGCCCCATGTAGGATGTTGTTGGCCTGGCGGACTTTAGATATTATTTATCAGCATATGCGAAGCCATTGGAAGGTTTGGACAACAGTGGTCACCATTCTATACTATTAAGTGATCTATGTCTAAGAACCACACACACATACTCACACATTTTCATCATAAATAGAGCGTGGCAATCAATTAATTAGAGTAAAAAAATGTTAAACATAAGCTTAAGAAAACTCCAAATAGAGCACATTATTTGTTAAGAATCTTTCTTAAAATCCTTGGACTAAATGTGTCATTTAAAAAACATATCTGTCCAGTGTATCATACGCTAGTGCTGGAGGTAAGGCATGTGACCATTCTCACAGGAGAATCTTGACTTCTATTGGGATGGTCAATATTTTTAATCACTCCAGTAGAATGAGGTGTTAGAAAATATCTCTATTACCAAATGGATTTATTTATTGATCAGAAAAATAGAAACATTTTCATTTTGCATTTCAGAAGCTACATGTTAAGGTGTTGGTGGTGAACCCCCCTGCAAATCGTGTGCATTCGGCTTTTCATGCACAGCATCTTCATGGGCCTGTTTGCTATTTGGCATAAGGTCGAATGCTCAACATTGCTTATTCCCTATATTAAATTCACAATTGATGAAACTTATTAAACCTACATGCATTTGTAAGTCACCTAGTTAAATGACTTTTTAAAATTATTTTTTAATGGATCATTTCTCCTCCAGAAATAATTTATTTATTTATAAAAATGCAGTTCACTTTCAACGTGACCTCATAACTGATTCAGCAGGGGGAGAGACAAAAAGGCAAGTCATATCAGTTTTGAGGACTTTGTCTTTGAAATCCTGTAAGAAATTCCAGACTGAGGATTGAGAGTGGCAATCAGAAATTATGTGGACTCTTTTCTGCAGAATTAACATTTCACCGACACAATCCAATAGGCTGGGTAATGGAGAAAATTCATAATAACTAATTGCTGCTATATCAGTTCTAATATCCACCCTCATTTTGAGAACTTGATATATCCCAAGTCTCAAGGGTATGCCTATAATTATGCTTTTGAGGTGTTCAAGTGCTTTATCACAGAGAGACACTTGAATTCCAATGTGAGAAGGTTAATTATTTAGAACATCCTTGAAAACATTCTCTGGTATGAGTGGATTACATGAAGACACCTTGAAGTGACTACAGAATCCCAAGGAAGATAAACGTAAAAATCAATGATTTGTCTATGCCGACTCTCAGAAGACTGCTTTGGAATATTAATGTTATTAGCTACTAACCCTGTTTTTAGAAACTGTTTAAAAATATAATTTCTTGCCCTAACCAGTTTGGCTCAGTGGATGGAGCATCGGCCTGCGTACTGAAGGGTCTCAGGTTCGATTCCCGTCAAGGGCATGTACCTTGGTTGCGGGCACATCCCCAGTAGGAGGTGTGCAGGAGGCAGCTGATCGATGTTTCTCTCTCATTGATGTTTCCAACTCTCTATCCCTCTCCCTTCCTTTCTGTAAAAAATCAATAAAATATATTTAAAAAATATTATTTATTGCCTGGTCGATGGTGCTCAGTGGTTGAGCATCAATCCATGAACCAGGAGGTCACAGTTAGATTCTCAGTCAGGGCACATGCCCGTGTTCCTGCTCGATCCCTGGTAGGGGGCATGTAGGAGGCAGCTAATCAATGATTCTCTCTCATCATTGATATTTCTCTCTCTCTCTCTCTCTCTCTCTCTCTCTCTCTCTCTCTCTCTCCCTTCCTCTCTCTGAAAATCAGTAAAAACATATTTTAAAACAATGTTATTTCTCTCTCTAGCAGTGCTTGCCTCCGGATGATTGTGCTTAAATTTAGATAAGATTTTCAATTTCCTGACTCCTATTGTGGAGTTAATCCATATAAATTATTTGTTGATGAATAAACATGGCTTGCCTGCCATGTGTGTCTCTCTGTGCTCTCCAATGTATGACTTCACGATTATTAGTCTCTTAAATAGTTATAACAATGGGTTGTCATTATTCTGAACTAATTAGAACACTTTTGGGTTTAGACTAGCCTTCATGTTTAAAAAGTCTCATAATTTTTAATTGATTTTGAGAGAGAGAGGAAGGGAGAGAGAAAGAGAGAAACATCAATGTGAAAGCAAAACATTGATCGGCTGCCTCCTGCACAGGGATCCAGCCTGCAACCCCACTATGTGCCCTGACCAGGAATCAAACGGGCAACCTTTCCATGCATGGGATGACACCCAACCAAAGGAGCCTCACCGGCCAGGGCTCAGTCACTTTTATGATTTGCCATTACTTGTAGAAAACATATCTTTGGGATATTATTGGGGTATTATTTTAAAAAACTTATTTATGATTCTACAGTATGAAAATAACAAAAATTTTCTGAAAACAATATAACATGAAAACATTTCCATCACCAATTCATGACTCATCTGCTCCTTTTCTGTATTCCCCATACGCCCTGCTACCCACTTCTCAGTCTCGACCCTTTACCTCAATGCTTTTGGCATGAACAACTTTGAGACATTAAAAAAATTCATTCATTTAAAATAATATGTTGGATAACCCATTATGTACCAGTCAGTGGTGAGGCTGAGGTGGTAGGTGAAGATAGAGAAGATAGTGAGATTTTATTAAGTAACGGGCAGTGAGAATGGAGAGGAGTGGATGGAGTTGAGATATTCGGAGGATATAATTAGCCTTTCTTGGTAACTGATGGAGGTAGCACTCTCCCAGGGTTTGATGGGTGAATTGATTTGACATTGAAAATTTTTCTTAAACAACTTTTGTTCTACAAGTCTGAACTGACTTCTAATAAAAGCATTACATTATTTTAGTGCTCATGTTTCATGCAGCCTTCTGAAGGTAAAACATGGTTTTGAAGATGCATTCAATTTCCCTGATGTTTGTTTTCGCATCATTATGAGATTTATACAAATAGGTTCAACATAAACCTTTAAAATACACTTACAAGAAAGCAAAACCGACTTGTCGAAAACTAAATAGGTTGTCAAAATAAATCCGTACAATGTCAGATAAAAGTTACAAACGTTGAATGAGGTATTTCCATGTGTGTTTTTAATGTTCCAGTTTTAAACAACCTGAAGCAAATGTCTTTTCAAAGCTTTCTCTTGCCAGGAGGTGCTGTTTGAAGGACGGTCGTTTCACTAGCAGGTGCGTTACTGCCACCTGAGTTAGGAGAGTGCACGTCGCCACGGATGCTCCTCGGACAAGCAGACAGGGACTTCGTGGGCCCAGTGGCCTTCCCAGGAGCAAGTGCCAGCTCAAAGCTCTGCCTCAAATCAACACTCCAGCAGTTGTCATGGCCCAGGCACCTTCCTATTGAGCTACCAGGTCAACAACACACTCACCGCGAGACCACACCGCGGTCTCGCAGTACTTTGGATTTGAGTGTGTAAACTCATGTCTTCCTTCCCGTAAAAGGATTGCATCCCTTGGATGGTTATTAATGAAAAATTTCAAACACTCCAAAGGCCTAGAGAACAAGATAATCAATACTTAGGAAGGCACCATCCAACTTGAGAATAAAACGAACAGTCCAGGAGAGCTCCGTGTGCCCCTTCGGAGCACACTTCTCTCTCTGTCCATCAGAGGTAGTAGCTCTATTTTGAATGTTGTGTTTTCTGCCCATGCATCTCTTTATACATTTACTGTGTACCTAGTAAATAGAGAATATTGTTTGGCAGGTTTTAAACCTTAAATAAGTAGTGTGCCGGCTATTCAACAGCTGTCTCAGGCCCGCCGACCTCCACACTCAGCTGTGATGCGAGGCAGGGCCTCTGCCCACCACACCTGCTCCACCTGCTGCCTCCCTGTGGGCTTTGCCCATCGAGGCGCTCCAGGGAGCTGGGGGTCAGAGAAAGAAGAGGTTTGCTCCTTGTCTACCCCTGCTCCTCCCACCCTTCCCTTGGCAACTCTCTCCCTCCCGGCCGCAGCCGCTGCTTCCGTCCCTGTAGCGGTTGAATGCAGTTGGCAGTTTTTACGCTCCCAGAACCAACCTTATTGCCACCTCCTCGGAGCTGGGCGCCGGCCACAGATGCCCCTCCCATTGGGGTTTGGTCCTCACTCCATGAGGACCTTCCTGGTTTGCAAACAACAGCACCAGTCCCTCAGGCCTGCCTCCCGGGTCTGAGGTTCAGTTTTGTCGCAGCCCTAGGCAAGGAGGTGTTTTCTGCGTCCACTCCTCTGTGATTCCAAGAGCCCCTTTTGTTTCTTCATTACTTTTTAAAAGTGCATATGAGGTTAGCCCTGTTAATGATGCATTTAAAGTTTTGTCGGTGTCTCCTGATTCTGAAGGATTTAGGTGGGATCATTGATGGAAGTAATGTTTGTGAACGTAGTTTTCACCCAGACGCTTCGGGACTTGACAGACACTCCACGTGGCTGTTTCTCTTTCTGGAAAGCATTTCCTGGACACCCAGAGGCCGTCCTTCCGGAACCTTCAAGCCCGGCTCCTGTCCAGTGCGACCAGTTCCATCAGCTTCAGGTTGTCGTTTAGAACGCTGACTCTCGGTTCTATGTTTTCAGAAGTTCTTTTGTCTGCTTGTTCCCCTGTCCGCGAAGTTCCATTTTGGATAAAGTCCCACACTGGTTGCTTCTTTGGGAAAAAAAAAAAAGCCAGTGACAGTTGCACCCACCCCGCCCTCAGCCCGACCTCTCTGTTTTCTTCCCTGGGGCCACAGCTGCACCCTGTATCTGTGGTTTTGCAGGCGTGTGCGAGGAACCGATCCTCCGTGGGCCCCAGGCCCAGGAGCACACACAGCTCCCTTGTCTTTACCTCTCTTGGCTTGAGGCACCCTCTCCCACTTCCCCTGGGAGTTGTCAGGAAGAAGGGCACGCACCCAATCGCTCTCCACGAAGGAGCGTTCTCAACCAGCCTCTTCAACCAGCTGACCCCCACGGTCACCACCCACTGTTTCCTCACGCCAGGCGGCGAGTCAGACGTCACCCTACTAGTGTTCCACCATTTCTTCTGCCAACACTGCACAATTAGACTAGCCCCCTGCTTTAAAACGTGCGATTATATGAGACCGACTGCTTTGTCGCTGTCCTTGTAGGTTCTGTAAAACAGAAAAGTGTTCCGTTTTACATGCTCTTAGAAGATGATCCACTAGTGTTTTTTTCAATCTGTTAACGCAGTGAATTGAATTAATGAAATTTCTAGTGTGAAACATTGTTTGCATTTCATCTATGATCATCAGTGGTTATTAACAAAATATTAGCATCTATTGTTAACTGAACCAAGTCTGACTAGTTGGTTTTTTTTGTGTGTGGGGGGGGAGGGCGTGGTTTCAGAGAATCTGTCTTCTCTGGTTGCTTTAAAATTTTCTTTTTGTCTTTGGTGTTCTGTATCTTCACCAAAATTTGTCCAAGTGTGTCTTATTTATTTATTTATTCTGTTTGGGAGATACCATGTTTTCTGATTTTGAGGATGTATGTTTTTCATCAATTCAGGAAAATTTTTAGCCATCATATCTTTCAAGTTTGCTTCTTTTCCATTTATCTTTTGGAACTCTGATTAAAATATGTCCAACCTCAATCTATCCTTCAAGTCTCTTAAATTTTCTTTTATTTCTCTAATTCTCTGAGTAATTTATTTACATCTGTTGTTCTGCTTAGGAATAATCTTTTCTTTTTAAAAACATATTTTATTGATTATTTACAGAGAGGAAGGGAGAGAGATAGTTAGAAACATTGATGAGAGAGAAACATCGATCAGCTGCCTCCTGCACACCTCCCACTGGGGATGTGCCCGCTTGTTTCCGATAGTACGCTTTTAAATTTTTTGATTCAAACTTTTATTCTTTCAAAAATTTAAAACATATTTGTGTTATATTTTAGGTCTTACAATACCAGTCTCTGAAGTCATTGGGCATATAATTTGCTTTTATTACCTGGTGGCTTTTAGCGGCTTGTTTCTTCATCTGTTATACTTGTGTAATTTTGACGTGGGGGCACATATTTGGTGTGTTTTATCAATACTGACCTTGTTGATATACGCATGGAATGCTCTCAGGGACAATGTTAGTTCCTTAGCTCAGAGTTTTCTGAACAATTCTGGGAACATAACTTTCAATCCCAAGCCCTTGTGAAGGCAGTCTTTTGGTTGTGAACTTTCAGAGTCCTTTTTGCTTATCCACAGTCCTGTCCATTTTTATTTAGTTTCATTAGGCTAGACTTTATTATGGTAACAAACCCTCAGATCTCACTGCCTTAGTGCAACAGATGTTTACTTACTGCTCAGGCCAAGCTCAGTGTGGTTTGGGGTAAGGGTTCTTATTTACCTGCTGACTTAGGGATCCGGGTGCCTTCTGCCTTGCGACACTGTCATCTCAAGACCTGGCTTCTAAAGGTATCCATTAGGGAAGATACTTGGCCTACCACTTCGCTAATACAGAAATCATGTACATTCTTCAACTAGTATAATTATTCGATCAGTTAATGGAATTTGAAACAAAAAAAAATTAAGCTTTCTGTGCTCACATGGCAGAACTGTCATTAGTGAGATTTATTATAAACTATTGTGAAATATATATGTATACATATATATGTAAATAAATGCACATTCATGTAAAATTTGGGGCTCAAATATATATGATATATAAGTATATATATTTTTTCATACATGCATATATAAATATATATCTAATTTGTACATGTATAATATATATATACTAGAGGCCCAGTGCACAAAATTCATGCATGGGTAAGGTCCCTAGGCCTGACCGGCAATCAGGGCTGATCTGTGGGGTGACCGGCGGCGTGGTTGGGGGGCACCCACTGGCACCCGCCTTGGTTGACCTGGGGCCTGCGGGCTGGGGGCAGCTCCTGCATTGAGCATATGCCCCCTGGTGGTCAGTGCACTTCATAGCGACTGGTCATTCCACCCTTTGTTCTGCTGTTTGGTCAATTTGCATATTAGGCTTTTATTAGATAGGATACATAGACATACATTAATCTACAAAAGACCCAACGTTCCCAGACATCAAATGCGGGAGCATAAAAACTCTCTAAGAGTAGAATTTACATAGAACTGCGATGTTTAATTTCCTTCACTGATTACTAATTTTCAAAATAACACTTTAATTTAAAGCACTAGATTATGGTACTATGATTGGCCATAAAGTCAGTTCTTTCTATACATAGCCAAATGCTGTCAAAATTCCTTAATGTCCTTCCTGTAATCCTATTTCTGTGCTTTTCTCTCTTTAGTATCCAAGTTGTTGCTGAATCCTGCTGCCTTTCCTTCATCATGGCATCATCACGGCCTCGTTTCCTTCTCCGACTCTTGTGATGTTAGCTGAGACCATGCTCCTGCATGGCTCGGGCGATGACAGTCCCCTTCAGTAGCCATCGCCTTCCCATCCTTTGTTGCTTTGATTTTCACAGTTCTCATGTTTACATCAAGGGCACCCGAAACTGTGTGACTGCTCTAGTCCAGATTTTGTTTGTCATTCAGGATAAAATAAATGCTTTTTGAATAAGATTGAAGTAAAAATTAGGTGCTGTTCATTTCAGTTTTAAATTATTAGCTAAAGTAACCACGTTTCTCTCCTTTGCATTAAAAAAAAAAGAAGAAGAATTCTCAAGGGGAAAAGGATCCTGAATCTTTAATTGGAGTTTGACTGTGGGGTTGAGTTGAAGGATCTGTGAAATCCCCCTGTGCTCTGCATAAGTAAATTATTTCTTTGGACTAAAAATAGGCCCAGCATAGTTTAATGGGACAGGAGCCGAGGGACCAGGCCTTGCTGGTGGAAAATTGCCATTCTTAATTCCATAGCTACTTTAGAAGAATTGCTTTTCCAATAAATAGTTAAAAGGGGAAAGTATGATTTTCTGAGTTGGATATAGTATTCGGTAGATGTTAAAGGCAATGAAAATATTAGGCTAAATTCAAAATAATTTCTGCCCTTTCATTGTAATATTCTTCAAAAGATCAGCAGACATATTTTGCCATAATTGCTGACCATCCACTCACTCCTTATCTTCTGGAAGCTTCATTTCTCTGTCCTGTTACTCTGATGAAGTCTCTCTGGTGTCACCAATAGAATAATTGCCAGGTTTGATTTTTTCTCTTCAGGCCATACCTGTCTCCACTTCTCTGAAACATACACTGTTGCACACGCTAACCTTTTCTCCTCCACTATCCCAGCTCTACACTTAACCTTTCTGAATACACACACACACACACACACACACACACACACACACACACACACACACGGTGAATCTGTATTAGGTTTCCTTACTTATCTTATCCTTTAAATGTGAGCATGAATCAAGATTTAGTTCTGAGCCACTGAGCTTCTCTTTACATATTCTTCTCAAGAGGGCTCCTCATTCCCCGGCCTGCAATGTCAGGGAGTCTCAGTCTGTGTTAGAACTAGTTGACTGCACGCTGCCGCCGCCTTTTAAAACCCGTGGACCCTTCGATTTTTAGAAGTTCCATTATGGGGAAACCAAAGAGAACCACGAGGTGGAAAATTAATTTTCTGGAATATCGCTGCAGTGGCTCTCAAGGCCGGATGCCAGGAAGCCGTGGACGTCTCACGGTCTCAGTTCAGAGCGTCTTAATTCTCGGTGGGTTCTGAGCCCTCCACGGAGGCCGGCGGAGATGACTGATTTGTGTGAGGCCTGGCAGCTCATCGGATGGAGCCGGAGGTGCCGGAGGAAAGGGGTTTGCATTTTGCTCCTCTCTGTCTCTCCTTTCATTCTCTCACGAGGCTGTTCTTCACCTCCTCATCCTGGGTCCCTTCAAGTCCAGCTTTGCTTGGACTCGTTCCTCTCGGAGAGTTTCCGGAGATGCTGAGTTTTGTTTCCAGCTTCTGGCTCTGCTCAGAGAAGAATGTCATGTGACGGCTCCTCTCCTTCCTTTCAGGATGAGCCTACATGGAGACTGAAGTTTGAGAGACTTGGTCAAGGTCGAAAGTGAGCTTATCACACACACGTGCCCACTCTTTGCGGAAGCAGGCACATTTGTTTAGTAGAACAGTTTGTGGAAGCGTTCGTGTGTGCATACACGTTCATAGCTCGGCAGCCAAGTTTGTTTAACTCTGACCACATCTGGAGAGACAGGCAATTTGAAGGGAAGAAACTGGAATCCTTGGTGGAAGCAAAATGGTTCACACACAGGAACTCTGTAATCCCTTCTCTTGCTGGACTGGACCGGAGGTGTGTGGAGGACTGATCTCCTCTTAAACATGTTAGTGACAGATGTGGCAGACATCACAGGGTCTGCTCACTGGCAGTCCGACCTGTGGAACACTTTATCAGGGTGGGTCTGACGTCATTTTGCATTTAACTCTAATCATCCCATCTCAAAGAGACAGAAAGTTTAAAATTTGCCGGTGACGCTTAAGGAACTTTTATCATCTTTTAAAATGACAGCATATTTACACTAGTAAATTTATAAATATTTTTTAGATTTTCAATCCCCCCAAAAGGGGTTTTTAAAAAAGTTTTTCTTGCATGAGATTTCCACTTACTTTGTCTATTTTTTTAACATTTGAATATCTCCCCCTCCTCCCTCAAATATATTGCTTTGCTGTAGAAAGTTCATTGATTTATCATTTCAATCCAAAATTTTCTCTTTTGCCAGTGCTCACCTTACCTGGGAATATTTTTGGTGCAACCTTGGAGAGAATAATTCAATTTCTTTTTCAAAATTCTTTCCCATGCTACAATGGCACTTAGATTAAATTCCTAAAATGTAACAATTATGCATGCACCGCATTTTTTCGAAGATGGTTGCTATGGGAAACAAAGATGTTTAAAATGTGGCTAGATTTTAGCTTCAGATAAAAAAATAAATTAAAATAAGTAGTTTCTTATCAAATAAAAAGAAATTAATTTTCAGGTTAAATACCATTATTATAAATTTTCATAGGATTGTCTATCACCACTTGTAGCACTTGTCAAAAATACAATTTTACCTTTCATTTATTTGATAATATAATTAATGCCTTTCCCCTCTAATGGCTGTGTTAGGAAGACACTGCACTATCTTTATTCGTGCTGAGGCTGCAGTTCCTGGCACAGTGTTTGACACCTGATAAGTATGTAATAAATATTCCAAAGTTAAAGAAGCACCTGAAGTTCAAGATAGAGATATTTTTGATGTATATCTGATATAACAAATTGATTGTGTACTTTTCTCACACCTGGAACCTATTTTTTCTTTTTTAAAAATTTTATTTTAAAATATTCAAATTCCACTTAAACACTATAGAAGCATTTACCCTTATAAATGTGAATGATAATTTTTTAGCTATCTGGATGAGTTTAATATAACATATGTCACAATTAAAAATGCAAAAACATCAACCATACAAGAACTCCACATAGAAAAGCCCCCAGAACATGCAGTATCAAAAGCGTTATCTATGATAGACCAGAATGTTTATGTTATGACAAAACTTAAAATATGATGTTTTTAATACTATAAAAATAGTATTTATATAATAAAATATTAAGCATAAAATGGTCCTATTAAAGGCTATCACAAAAAAGTGTTACAAATGGCTTTGAAGTGTTTCTACTTGACCTTGTAGTATTTTAGACTCATGAATCATGGCCATTGAAATAACATTCCCAAAGCAGCATTGCTTGTTGCTCAGTCACAGCTTGTTGGTACATTAAAAATATACCATTCAAACATTCTAAGAGTAACTTTATAACAACATAAACATATACTGAAATCTGGTGAAGATGAAAATGATGAGGGAGTAGATTATTTAAAACTCAGAACAAAACTTAAGAAATAATTACATTTCTTTCTTGCTCTTATCTGTGGAAGCTACCAAGAAGACAACTTCTTCTCACCAAGTTTCCTAAACCTCTTCCCTAAATCCAACCCAGACTGAGTCTTTATTGTCCATTCTCCTTACATTCTGGGTGCACTGAAGTGACTGCCCAACGATCGCTTTGCTCCTCCCAGTTCATCTCTCACTCATAACTCCAAGCCGACTGGCAAGGCACAGGAGCTGGCTTCATTGCTGCAGACAGCTCTTTGTTTTAGTTCCTTATGCTACAACACAGAGCCTGGACACGAAGACCACACACGAGGCGGCAAGGTTAAGTATAAATTGCCAAAAATATGAACAATGATAGGCTATCCAGTATTATCTAGGATTCAGCCAAAGCAGAACTCTGTGTGATTGTCTTGGAGGACAGTTTGGTTATATCTATCTCTCTATCTATCTATCTATCTATCTATCTATCTATCTATCTATCTATCTATCTATCTATCTCCCACGTTCAAAGGCTGTTAAATCGTGTTGTTTACCCATATCTTCAGAAAAAAGTCACTTCTACTGTCGTGGTAAACAACCTGCTTCCCTATTTATAACGGTCTGGCCCTCTAGCAACTTCAGCGTGAAATTATAGCTCATTTGCCTACAAACGTCAGTTGGTCATAGTAATTTGGCCACTCAGTGTATATAAGTCTGAAACGTGCATACTTAATAGTGAGCATTTTAAATCCTAGGAATTTATTTTAAGGCAATAATCATTGCTTGTATTAGTAAAAATGGAGACAATCTAAATGGTTAAGAATACAAATAAGTGATTCGTTGATGTGAAAGAACTAACTCAAAGTACTTTTTAACAGATCATGTGTCATAGAATTGTACACTTGAAACCTATGTGAACTTATTAACCAATGTTACTCCCAATAAATTTAATTTAAAAAATTTATTTATCCAAGCAGATAAAAAACATTAAAATGATGAGATATGCTGATTCTAAATGCCAATATATTAAGGTTAGTCACTTTGAATTGTTTGTGGATATTGACTAGTGTATTTCAGTGGTGCTATTGGTTGGTACACAGTCCTGGCACCTTGGAATTTCAGCAACGTTGGCAAACTTTATAGCACCAACAACAGCAACGACAATGACCTACCTTTCCCATTTTATCCAGTCTTCTCAAGGAATAACAAATTCATATGCTGACGAAAACAGAAAAGGGAAGAGATGGTCCCCCTCAGAGAAAAAGAAGATAGAGGCATATTATGTTATATATTTCATTTTTTAAAAAGAAAGATTGAAAACTAAAGAAACAATGATTAAACCACATTACTTAAAGTCTTTCACATGCATTGACATAACTTTACATATACTAAGTAGGTTTTCTAGAAAGCAGCACGATGTGTTCGCATAGATTTGGAAATTAAACTGGATTTATAGTTTGAATGTTAACTAGAATGTTAACTGGAGTTACAAGTGCCTTTACAGGTCTGAGCTCTGGACTGGTGTTTTTTCCTGCAAATGATTTTATTTTATTGTTTTTGGAAGATTGAAGGCCACCAACTTCCCTAAGGAAGGGTAGGTCATTGTCATTACTGTTGTTACCTAGGGAAGTTGGGTGACCTCTCCAGGATTTCCTATAGTTCCATCATGGTCACAGACAAAACAATTTCAGTTTCGCTCAACACCTGAAATAAACAGGTCATTAAAGAGAAAGCCTTTTCTTGGAGAAGGCAAGAAATAATTGCCCTTCTTAGAAAAAGCTTTCTTCTTTTCTCAGACTTGAAACTATAACACTTGTTTTGACAACATTGACATTTTAAAATTTTATTTTTAACTTAAAAAGGTTATTTTATTTTTTTACCTTTAAAAGGGACCATTGACGGTTTTTAAAAACTTTCATTTTTAACATTCCAAATGCAGGATTAGCTGTTAATCTATCGCATTTACATCATGCTGGGGGACCAGAGGAAGGCTCCCAGGGTGTTTGCGACCTTGGAGAGGCTAGAATCATCTGCACCCACCCAGGAAGCCCAGTGGTGCCCTAAACAGAGTGCATTGCAGTCCTTCAGTCTGTAACATACAGAATAATCACCATTGATGCGATTTTGAGAGAGTAAAGCCTCGAGTCCTTTTAAATAATATCTTTTCATCCCTCACCAATTGTCCTAGAGTCAATTAGTACTTTTGCTTGACAAGGAATTAGTAAGGGACATTTATTCCCAAAATTCTTCTGCAGGGCTGACTGCTAGCATGGCATTCTTTTTTATTACTTCCTTTAAAAAATGAATAATGTGTTATGCAGTCAGATGTAAAATATTAGTCAATTGAATAACACTGAAAATGAAAGGTTTTGTTAGAGCAAAGGTCAAGATAATCAGGCAAATTTTATCTTTATTGCATCTACAAAAATGTCTTGTATTCTAACCATTATTTCTTTTAGAAAATGCTGTTACTGTATTTACAAAATACATCACAAAGACATAAAAATGCATTGCAAAAAGTTCCAACCATACCGAAAAAAAATCCCAAATTTTACCACCCAGAAATAATGATTGAGTTAACATGAAGTAATTACAATTTCAGAGTTTTTCTATGTATTGTAATGAAAGAAGGTTAGGCAGAAATAATCCTATCTAATAAAGAGGGAATATGCAAATTGACCATCACATCATCACAAAGATGGCAGTGCCCATAGCCACAAGATGGCGGTGCCCAGTCCCCTCAGCTCTGCCGGAGTCCCTCAGTCCTATCAGCCCAGCCGGTGAGGGGGGGGGGGCGACAGGCACACAGTGAGACCGGACCTGCCCTCAGCCCCCCAGCCACCCAGGGCCACCCGAGGTCCAGGTAACCAGGGCCGCCCGAGGCTTGCGCTGCCGGCAGTGGCAGCAGCAGAGGTTTGATGGGGCGTCACCTTCCCCTGATCGCTGGGTCACCTCCCACTCCTGAGGGCTCCTGGACTGTGAGAGGGAGCAGGCCAGGCTGAGGGATCCCCCCTCTAGTGCATGAATTTTCATGCACCAGGCCTCTAGTAGTTTTATAAAGTGAGATGCGATACATGCCAGTAAACAATGAAATTCATTAACTTTGATTTTACTTGAATTTAATGGAAGGAAATGAAACAGGTAAACAAAAGGAATCACTAAACTTTTTCTTAATTATGGGGATTATTAGTTTCTTAAAATATCTCTTTTAAATCACACACACACATTATGAGAGTCATTAATATTGTGTTATATTGTCAAACTTTATATCATTAATACATTTTTGAAATCTATATTCTAGGACAATTTAGCTGGGTCTAAAATTCTTGGTTTACATTTTATTTACCTCAGAAACTTGTAAGCATTGCTGCTGTATTTCTGACATTGCACATCACTTGGAGTGTCATGCGGCCAGCTTAATCTTTTTCTCTTTTCAATGACTAATTCCCCTCCCCCCACCTTCATGTCTCAAGGAAGGTTTCTGGATTTGGAAATTCAGTATAATTTAGGACTTAAACAAAAAAGATCACTGCTGATTATTTCATATTATTTTTTCCTGGACTAGGCTGTGCCTTTCTATTTATAGATTTTCTTGATTTAATGAAAAAAATATTATGTATTTAAATACTTTTCCTGAACTATTTGACTCTAAAAATTCAGGAAGGCTAAATATATTTTGTTGAATCTTCATTGTTCCTTTCACCCCCCACCCCCATCCCAGTTGATCTTTTTTTTTTTTCAAATTACATTTATCTTTCTGTCACTTTCCTCTGCTTTTACTATCATTACATAATCTCAGTTTTACTCTCCATCATTTTCTTAGCTGACTTTCACTCAAAGAGCCTGCTGAATTACTAACTGATGCTACATCTAGCATCTGTAGAATATACTGACTTTTGCTGTGACCTGTGACTAGTCAGGTTCTCTCTAGTTTTCCCATGTACCTGCTTTCACTAACTGGGCTGCATGCTTGTCCAGATTAAGTTGTGTTTGTTCCTAATCATGTTTTTGACAGCTGTGGAAGTTATGATTCCATTATTTCATTAAACATTTAAAAATTAATTTAGTGTGATGTGATAAGGAAAAGAGACTTTCTTATAAAATGTAATTTGGGTGTTTCTGTAAAATTTGATACAGAAAAATTCCTGAGGGGGAAAAAAAGAATCTTATTATCAATTCTGATGTGACTGAGACAGCAGTAGAAGAAAGAAAACAAATTGATAAATCCCTTGAAGATTGTGCACTGTTGGCTTCACAGTTGTTTTAATGTTTTTGTTCCTCATTGGAAATGATCAATAATGAAAAATTTGAAAAAAACAAAAACAAAAACCCAACAACACCCTAATCTGTAGACCCATACTGGAAAAAAAAAGAAATCCATGCTCCTACATCAAAATATAGGCAAATAAATAAACATTTTTATGCTTTAAAGTAAAAAAAAGTGTTTATATGATAAACTATATCTGCACTCCTGAAAAACATGGAATTAAAATGCATATATTCTTAAAGGATTTTTTTCTTTAGCTCAGTGTTAGGTTTATAAGATTCTTCTGCTGTTGGTTGTAAATGGAGTTTCTTTGTTCTCATTGTTCTATAGGATTCTATTGGGCAATGTACTATATTCATTAGCTTCTTGTTCCCTCAGCAAGTTTGCTTTCCCTACTCCTCTGCAATGCTCTAAACCACGGTTTGTTGGTTCTTATGTGATTATGGCCATTTTTTCCCTCCCGGTCTGCTTTTCTCCTAGGCTGGAGATACCAAAGTGACAATCTCCAACCGTTTATCTTGCTCTAATGAGAACATGTGGTGATAGAGAGAATCTTGCATATCTGATGACTTTTCTTAAATTATTTCTAGAGTGAAATTGCTGCTTCTCCACTGCCCACTCCTCCCACTGCAATGGAAATGAGGAAGGGGGATGGAGATTGTTAATGAGGATGCTTAGGATTTGCTTATCCACCATTTTTCTTTCTCCGGTACCAGTTTCGGGTTGGTGTGATGAGAACAGGGACTGGACTGGATTGTATCAGGATCAAAGTCTGTGTCGTGAAGTTTGCCCTGTTCTGTTGCAGTTGGTGCCTTATAATTGTTGTTTCTCCTTTTTGAAATGAACAGTGAACGTGGTTAAGTTTTGAGAGAAAAAGATTTCCATTCAGTTTTACTTTTCATCTTTAGGAGAATATTCTCCTTGAGTATTTCTTATGTGACAAATCCCTGATTATCTTTGTTGCTTCTCATATATCTAAAGTCCATATTGTTGTTATTTATATAATGAAAACTTAATCTTAAATGATCAGAGTATGGCTGTGAGCTTCTCCATAGCTGGAAAGAGTTATGATCATATAATCTTTTAAAAAATCTTTATTGTTGAAAGTATTATGGATGTCTCCTCCCCACCCCAATTGAACCCCTTCATCCCACTCCCAACCCCTCCCCACGCCTTCCCCGCAATATTGTTTGCCCATGAGCTATGCATATATGCATATAAGTTCTTTGGTGTAATCTTTTAATTAAGAAAATATCTTTAAAAATCCCAAATGACTGTTTTGACCATGTCCATTAACCTTCATTTAGGATTCATGTTCCATATAAATGTTTTATCATAAAAAGCTATAATAAATGTGTTCTGGCCAGTGTATCTCAATGGTTGAGTGTCGTCCCATGAACGAGGGGGTCACGGTTCCATCCCCAGTCAGGGCACATGCCTGGGTTGTGGACTTGATCCCCAGTGTGGGATGTGCAGGATGCAGCCGATCAATGATTCTCTCTCCTCATTGAGGTTTCTATCTCTCCCTCCCTCCCTCTCTCTTTCTCTTTGAAATCAATAAAAATATATTAAAAAAATAATAGTGATCTGGTACTTGCTGTCTACCTGGGAATATGCTTTGACATTTGTATGCCTAATTTTATTTAATTCTCATGTAAACTTCAAGAGACAAGCCCTAATGTAGAGACTGGGACACTGAAGCATAGGGAGAGAAGAAATAACTGTCTCAGGGTTGTTATGTATGACCAGGCTTGGTTCCTGGACTGAGCTCCTAATGACTGCACTGTGTACCTCTTCCCGCTTTAATTTGAGTGGTTAACCAACTTTATTCCTACATTAGACTTTTTCAAAACCCTGGTCAAAGAGCAAATAAGTTAGATTCTTAAAGGATTCAAGCAATAAAACGGAAGTGTTTCAGAGCTAAGAAATGTCATCATTACTTGGAATTTTCTTCATGGGATGTTAAGTATCAAATGGCCCAGATCTTGCCTTCACTGGTGCATACGCAATAGCCATTTTCTCTGACATTAAGTCACTTTCCTTGGTTGGAGAGGCCCCACTGAATCTGATCCAGGCTCCTTGCCCACAGGAGACTAAGAACCTCCTAGGATTTTTCTTCTGCGAAGTGTCCTCTTCTTCACTTCTGCTCCAGCTAGTTGACTCTGCCGTTCTCAAAATGATGGGTCTCTCAGAGTGTAGGCCACAGCAGACACCTTCTCTCTCAGCACACCATATTTCCTTCTTTTCCTACTTCTGACGCAGTGACCTTCAGACTGTCCCTTCCTTGTGCCACACTGACCTTATGGAAAACTGTATGAAATAACAAATGCTCTGGGTACTGGGGTTTTCTTCCTAATGATGTGGTGCTGGCCAGGTGAAAGGGACCATGGGAAGAGGGTTCCACAGGTTTTACTACTGACTTGCTTGTGATTGGATTTTGTCCTTGCCTTGGGTGTAAGAGCCTCTCCATTGGTCTCTGGGTTTCTCACACGTGGTATTGGTTCATTTATTGTTGAATGGGTGTGTGTGCCCGTGGAAGGAAGGAAAGTCTTGGCTTTCTATTATGCCGTCTTGCTCATGTTATCCCTCTGGTAAGCACATGATTAATTGTACATTTTCATTTTCATTTAGTTCCCTAATTTGTGCATTGCAAACTACATTGTAAGTCTATCGTATAGGATGCATCTTAGCCGACTCTATTACTGCACCTGCAGTAAATGTGTTTCTTCATCAGCGATGTAGAAGTGGAGAGCCGAATTGAAATTATATATTTTTTCTCTGGGCCTCTAATAGTGTTAGAAGCATGTGCTTCAGTTACCTGGAATGCCTATCCAAATCTAGAATAGATACCTCTCCTGGTCAAGACCTGGAGTCATGACTACTGGGTTAATGTAACCCATTTGCCAGCGATGGCGTGGAGCCTCTCACTGCACCCAGAGCTGCTTTCAGTCTCTGATGTTACTGTTAAAAAAACACAGAGCGATTGTTAATTACTTTTTGAGCTTCTGAGCACACAGTGGGATATATTTATGCTTTTGCTGATTGATTGAATGTCTCCATGATAATGCATTTTTGTGTACCCAAGAAACTACTGTTCCCTTTTTTATTTTTTATTGAGGTATAATTGACATACAGCATTATATTAGTTTCAGGTGTATAACATAATGATTCAATCTTTGTAGATATTGTAAAATAATCACCACAGTGAGTCTAGTTAACATCCATCACCATCCAAGAAACTACTTTCCAAAAGCAAACATGGTCTTTGTTCGTTCCAGCATTTTTCTGAATTCAGAATGTCTTTTTAGCCGAAACCGGTTTGGCTCAGTGGATAGAGCGTGGGCCTGCGGACTGAAAGGTCCCAGGTTCTATTCAGGTCAAGGGCATGTACCTGGGTTGCGGGCACATCCCCAGTAGGAGATGTGCAGGAGGCAGCTGATCGATGTTTCTCTCTCATCGATGTTTCTAGCTCTCTATCTCTCTCCCTTCCTCTCTGTAAAAAATCAATAAAATATATTTTTAAAAAAAGAATGTCTTTTTAATTTTTTAAATGGGCTTTAGCTTACTCCACTTTCATTTATTTGTTACAGAAGTCCATAAAGACTTTTATAACAAAGTCTCCTCCACTGGAGTTTCTCTTATCTTCTAGTCGTCTACAGCCCACTTCCTGAACCGGATGGCCAATCTACTGGCTATTTGTTACCAGGCTGAAGTCTGTGTGCCCAATGCTTCAAAACGCCAAAGCTCAAAAGGTCAGATTTTGGAATAAGGAAAGTTTTATTGATTGAGAAGTTGACATCTGAAAAGTTGGGAGACCTAGTGGTTCCTCCAACCCATCTTAAGAATGTACAGAGTTCAGGTCTATTTTATGTCAAGAGAAGGGGTAATGGGAGGGGCAAGAAGTGGCTGACCATCGCAGACAGCTGGGCACTAGCAGGGGTTTGGGGAAGCTTAGTCTGATGACACTACTTGATGTGAGTCTGCCATGAGGTTCCTGAAAATCTTGATAAACAATCAAGACTTGATTGTTACCCTCTGATAAGGGGCTGTTTTTATAAAACCTAAGTGGTAAGCAGTATTCCCCCGAGGATAATTAGCTTGTCTTTGAGAAGCTATTGGCCTGAAGGCCATGGGAACAAAGCAGGATTGAACAAGATGGGGTCAGAGAGCCTGAGCATCACTCCATTGCACACGGACTAAAATTAGTGTAAACACACACTGTGCTACTTTCATTATCTAGCTCCCTGAGTACTGTCCCTTTTAATTCTGCCCATTGAGTGGAGTTGTGTTTTTCTTCTTCAGTCAAAATGAAATGATCAACTAGTTGCAATGCAGCTGCCTTCCTGACTGAGTTTTGGCTCCAACTTTGAGCGACAATCTGGGAATCACGCTGCTTGGGAGGCAGCCTTAGGTTATATTCTGGTCCAAATTCCATGACTGCAGGCTGGCAGTATGGGCTTTTGCCAAAGGCTTTAGCCAGCGTGAGTTTCCTAGCTACTTCTACTTCTAATTTCATTTTAGCATCTGGTTAGAGGGGGTTACATGGGTCAATGGCCATTTAAAGTGTCCAGAGAGCCTGATGCTATGAAAAGCATCATTCAAATTCAGCTCTTTCCATTGTTATTCTATGAATAGGGGCCAATAAAATTTGCAGATGTGGTCTATGATTTCTCCAGAAACCAAGCATGTGCCTTTTTTTTTTTTTTTTTTAGGTTGGAGCTAGAGAGACAATAAATCATTGTGATTTGTTGAGGAATGCTGCTGGTAGTTCTGGCTCATCCCTTGGAATTTTATCATTTATGCTGGACCCTATATTTTAACTCGGTTAATTGGCTACTCCCTGGCAGTAATATAATTAACCAACATTTGGAAATCATGCTTCGCTTAATTTTTAGATTTAGATATCAACATTATATTATTAACACAATGATTAATAGTACTTTTTGATTGAATCAAATCAACATCTCTTCTCACCAGGTTGTGGCGATAAGCAGATAATTTAAATATCCCATAGCAGCACAGTTTTGGAGTCTGTTTCACATGAATGCAAATTTGATTTTGACTCTTTTTCAAAATAGGAAACTAACAGGAAGTAGTAGTCAAATCGATCACAGAAGACTGACCTCTCTTAGCCTGTTGCACAACTTGCATTGTTCCCACCATATCAGGAATGGATGGTGCTATTGAACAATCCTCCTCATTCAGTCTTGTGGAGTCTAGAGCTAGTCCACAGGGCCTACCAGCTTCCCTCACGGGCTACTGGGCTATTAAACAAGGAAGGTTGGATACTAACTCACCTGCATTTACCGCATCTTTAATCAGCCCTGAACTTTTGAATGCTCCTTCCTCTCTGCCCAGGCCGGGCATCCTGGTTTGTTGTAGAGTAAGCACTCAGGTAGGTTAGGTCGGTGGTCGGCAAACTGCGGCTCGCAAGCCACACGCGACTCTTGGTCCCTCTTCACCCTCCCTTTCTCTAGAACACTGCAATGATCTGCTCCATTTGTTTTTAATGGCAACAGCCTTCTACTTTCATTTTGGCATAAGGAAGCCACACTGTGAAGGTCCGATGAAGGCAGAGCCAGAATACTAGCTTCCCATTCGGAGTCTGCTCAGTGAATCCCTAAAACCGCTCAGCAGTGCCAAGGACAGCTTGCCTCTCACGCGGGTGCCGAGCAGCTTATGCTTTTGGGGCCCTTTCCTGACTGTCAGGGGCAATGGCTAAGCAGTCTCAAAGGGCTTCTCTGCTTGGATCCAGGCATTTTGTTGAGCAAGGAGAACCAGAGAGCCAGTTAAGGAAACGAAAAGAGGTGATTGAGAAAAGCATTTATACCGTGTTGGGAAGCTGGAAGTAACATTGCCCATCCTTTCATAAAAGGAAGTGAGAACAACCCGCTGAGTAAAACCAAGAGCTGCCTTTCTCCGGAGATCCTTGGCGTGATTAAGCTACATTCACTCGGCAGGGAAGTACTCAACATCCGTCATCTGTTTAAGGCTTTGAAAACCGTGCACATCTAAAAAGCAGAGTCTCTAGTTTTTCTTTCTGGGGTAAATGATTAAGATGACGATGATGATATTTTTCAGACAACACGCGCTTTTATGTACATTGACAACGAAGATAGGAGGTTGCTAGCTTGGTAATGTGCCTTCAGAAGTTAACCACATATTCAAACATATTTAAAAGACAGCTCTACATAAAACAAATAAAACTATGTGCCCTGGAGACGAAAACTCTAGTCAGACTGAGAGGGTTCCACTGCTTAAAAAGATGGTAGGATTTGGAACTAATATTTGGGATTCGTAAGGGAATAATATAGCAATTTGGTTGCAATAAAGTGGCTATTTACAGATCGTGGAAGGAGATTATGTGAACAGGATTTGTGGAAACAATCAGAATTAGAATGAGAAAGTACTAGGCCCTGTGTTGCTGAAGGATTTTTGCCAAAACAACTTCACAATAATTCATGGAGGACAGTTAATAATAATATTATAAGAAATAATAGTAACAAGTAACTCAATGAAATGTAAAGTGAAAATGTACTTAATAGTCTAAGGGCCTCTATTATTTTAGAAATGGCACACCTTTTAAAGCCAAAAATTCAAGTTTCTGCTCTGTCACTTAGTAGTCATAAGACCTAGGAAAATTCTATTCGTGGACAATGCCATGTTTGTCAAACTGCCTGGATACACATGAGTTGAATTTGTTTGTAAAAAAATAAGTTTGGGGTTCTTTTTAAAAAAATATTTTTATTGATTTCAGAGAGGAAGGAAGAGGGAGAGAGAGATAGAAACATCAATGATGAGAGAGAATCACTGATTGGCTGCCTCCTGCACACCCTGCACTGGGGATTGAGCCCGCAACCCAGACATGTGCCCTTGACTGGAATCGAACCTAGGACCCTTCAGTCCACAGGCCGATGCTCTATCCACCTAGCCAAACGAGCTAGGACTGGGGTTCTTTTTCTGTAATAGAATCCATGGTGTGCACTGTGTCATCTGGCCCTCTTTAAAACTTTGTTCTAAATAGGCCAGAATGGTATCAGAGTCTGTTAATAGGGTAGCTATGATACCCACATTCTATATAATAAAAGGCTAATGTGAAAATTGTCCCCTTGACTGGGAGCTTGACCAGGGGGCGGGGCCAGCCAATCACCTGAGGCCCCTCCCCACACTGGCCCCACCCCAGATAAGCCCCTCCAATGGGGGGTGGGGCCAGCAAGCCAACCTCTAGCATCCCCTCCTCATGCCTGGCCTGATCGGCTCCAATCATGGAGGGCTGGCAGGACCCCACCTGTGCACGAATTCATGCACCGAGCCTCTAGTCAATATATATGTTTAAATCATAAGAGTAACTTTTAGCTTTTCCATTTCTTATAACATGATGGTTATATAATTCACACCATAAAAGAGTTGTTATTTTTAAAAATCTTTATTGTTGAAAGTATTACATATGCCCCCTCTTTCCCCCATTGACCTCATCTCGCCCGCCAAAAAGAGTTGTTTTTCTTTTTGGAGTAAATGATTAAGATGATGCTAACTGAATAAATTATCCATATAATTTTTTTTTCTTATTTCAGTCAGATGTGCTTGAGCATTACTGAACTGAAGATCTACTTACCACATTTGTAGGAAAAATTATTGGGAGAAGCTAATAGATGTCTATGTTTGGGAAGGGAATGTGGGAGGAATACCTTTTGAATCAATCAGATTCATTCAAGTCATCACAAATGTCCTAGTTATTTTATTTTCCCACTTGAAAATGTTAGTATTGCTAGAGATACACGATAGGAATTACAGGTCTCCAACAGTATTTGGGGCAGAGCATTGGGATGTTATAAACACTGTGTCGGCTCTTCTGCAAGAAGAGTTGGCTTACGGCTCCAGGTTTCAGAGTTCTTACCTTATGACCTTGAACAGCTCACTTATCTTCTTGGAACACCAATTTCCTATAAAAATTAGACGAGATCGGGCGCGTTCAGGGTGGTATGGCCGTAGACGGATTTCCTATAAAAATTAAAACAAACAAACAGATAATGTTCCTTCGCCTAATGGTGCTTTGAAAATTGTTAGATGCTAACACTTCCATGCAGAAATGTCCCACCCTGTAGAGAAGATGCGGTCATAAGGACAGGAGGGTTCCTGCACCGGCCAGCCAGCATCCACAAAGACCTTCTCATTAGTCAGCGTTACCCCTTATGGCCACGTCTTAAGAAACAGATGGGCCTTGGGCAGTAAAGTGAAAGGGAAAGAATACAACCTATCCGACAGCCGGGCAGATGATGAATGGGAGCTCCTGCCGGCACTCGGAGCACATGCTGTCCAAACAATAATGCTTAATGTGTGCAATGAAGTGTGTTCATTTCTGAAATAAATTCCCAGGGATGTTCTCCTGAAAGCCGTCCACTTTGCCCACTGATCAATTATTATCTCTTGCTGAATAACACACATGAAGAATTTATTGAAGTTAACAATTTACCCAAACCTCTCTACTTCTAAATATTTATGATGTTTATAGCAACTGATATGATGGATTATTCGGACCTATGCTGCTTTGGGCAATTTGAACGCACATTTTTCACTGTCCCCTGAGTCTGTGTCCTCTTTGTCCTTTAGTCTACCCCCACCCACCACCCATTTCCTCTCCTCAACCTTGTGGTTTCTTCTTTGTGTTGATCAACTTCTCTCTCTCCGAGTCCCCTCCCTTTGCTCCTACATTTCTGGACTCGCTTCCTCCTCTATTGCTGTTCTCTTTCAGTTCCTTTACTTCCCGTTGCCCCTGTTGCCCTCTCTCCTTCCTGCAAACCCTCCCACTTTCTGCCTAGGCCCCCACGTCTTCTCCCTCCACTGCCCATCCTCCATCTCCTGGTCCCTAATCCCCCATCACTGCCTTTGGTTCTGAGATCAGTAGCCCAGGCTACTCTTTGTGCTCAGTCTTTTCTTTCTTTTCCCAGCAAAGTGCTTCCTCTTTCCACTCAGCTTTGCACGCTGCAGGAGCTGCAGGAGCAGCATAACAGCCAGGGAAAAGGTCACGAGCACAATCCTTAAAATGTTACGATCTTCTTCTCAATGAAAATCTATGTAAAGACTGTGCATCCAATATAAATGTCACACACCTCTCAACCTCGTGGGAAAAGAGCACGCTTCTGGTTAGGATATCGGTCTTTCTGGCAACGAAGAACAGTTGGTCACTTGACACTGTTCCTTTGGGAAACGGAGTTTTAGATTGATTTCTGATAAGTTGACCTAAAATCATTCTGCGTGGAAGGCAACGCATCACCAAGGGCCACTCCACATTCCATGAAGGTAGTCCCTGAAATCCCTCCTGCCTTTTGTCAGAATCGGCCCTGGAGTTGGGGTCACTAACTGTGGTTGGGGACAGAAGTTGACAATACAGAACGTGGGAGATAGGGTCTTCACTGATTTTCATTGTTTCTTTGTGGATTCAGAAGAAATCAAAGTCAGAACATGTCATAGAACCATAAATGGAAGATTACCAAATTTTTAGAGAGGCTTCTCAGACTCCATTGTGAAATATTGAAATAACTCAAACAGAACTCTCAGCCCCTAATGTGTGGGACGTATTTTTCTAGCCACCTCAAGAAGCTGCTATAAATTCACTGAATTTATTTTTTTCTGGGGAACCTAAAAGAAATGGCACCAATTGGAATTTTGAGAAGATGTCGAATATTTTTGGATAAATAAGTTGATAGGGTAATAAATAATTGGATGGCAATACTGAGGAATATAACTTCTATACCTCGAGTAACTAAAATGTGACAGGAAACATTGGTGAACTTGCACGTAGTGAAGATGTTTGATTAGAAAATAGTGGGGACTATGTCTGTGTTTGCGCATGTCTGGTATCTCCTCCAGAATAAATGTAATCCTCTCCTCTTCTAAGCACCAGCGAGCCCCTAAAGAGGGGCGGGGACCCTTTCTCGGCCAAGGGCCGTATGGACATTTATAACATCATTTGAGGGTCATACAAAATTATCAACTTAAAAATCAGCCTGCTCTATTTGGTCAAGCATTTAATCAACTCACCCATAATGCCTTGGCAGGGCCAGACTGAATGACCTCTTGGGCCTCATTCGGCCCGCAGGCCAGACGTTCCCCACCCCTGCTTTAAAGGAAGCGCCAATCCCACTTCACAGGCAAATCTTGTCTGGACTGAGTGTGAAGATCTTTCCCGCTTCTGAATCCTGGCGTCAATCTCCTCTTCTACTGCACACACCTGACAGCCACGCACTGCCTGGTCAGACCTCTGTTATTTTGCCATCTTAATGTCATTTAAAGTAACGTTATTTTAAACACCCATATTTTTATATCTTGTCTCTAAAGTTAGGATGCAAACTCTTTGAGGGAAAGGTTTTTAATACTTGTCTTCTTCAGAGCACGCACACAGTGCTTTGAAAATAGTGTGTTCCCTAAATACAGGTGGGTTTGAGTAAAGAGCTGAGAATAATACCGCAGCGTGTGAGTTTGCTGACAATATTGTGTGCAATCTGACTTCCTCTTCTCAGGCCAAACTCTCAAAGACACAGGTGTCCTGTGGTGACTCCCATGGCGGTGAAGTGGACGGGAGTGCTGGGAAGGGAGAATGTTGGCTCTCGCAGGGCCCGGAGGTGGTGCAGACCCCGCAGCAGTGTCTAACAGGCATTTATTTCAGAAGGTGTCTCATTTCACATGACTGTTGCTAGCTACTGTGGGATATTGGGTTATTGAACTGAAGAGTTCACAATACTCTTATCATTTGTCAGCACAGTGTCGGGAAACTGAGGCATTAGGGAGAGGAAGTTGTGATGGACGCTGCCAGTGTTTAACCTGTTCGGTGATAGTCTTCTAGCGCCTGCGAGACATAAGCAGCAGCTGAAAATTAAGGTTGTGCACCACACCTAATCTGGACAAATGAGATAAATGAGATAAATGCGGCCTTGCTGCTGTTGTCAGCTTTTGGCATAATACTGTTTCTCATTATTCTCAGTAGAAATTAGGGTCATTTTATTTTACAACCTGAGTATTAAGCAGAATCACATAAAATTGCCAATATTTGACCATTTTTGACTTACTAAAATGCTAATTTCCTATGGCTCAACCTACCGAAAATTTTGCTATATAAATTTCTGCCTTATGTGTACAATACTTGAAAATAACAGCTTTTCCCCTCTATCTGTGAATCCACATTGAATGTTATTTAAAATGTGTACCTCAGATGGTGGTTGACTCCAAGATGATTATTGAGTTTTTAAATGTTTTCCCTTCTTTTGGATGGAGAGACACAGGGGAAGGTGATCGTATTGAGTCTGAATGCAGCAGTCTTTCCTTACGGCCTCTAACATCCAGCTCTGTACCCCAGCCTGTAGCATCCGGCACCACCCCACTGCCAAGAAGAGCCCAGAAAACTCCCCGTCTGGCACCAGTGGCATTAGAAGCACTTTTTGGATTGTTCGGTTGGTGCAATCCAAACAGCAACATTTATGATGGGAAATATGAGGGTGAAAGGTTGTCTTCTGTATATAAACAAAGTGTCGCGGTTTGTAGGACAGTCAACCTATTTGCAGCTGAAGAAGCTAAGTGATAATGTTGAGGCTGCCCTTAGAGCCACGGCAGTGGTCCCAACAACAGAAATGATTAGCTATACGTATAAGAAATACCAGAGCCAGGCAGTTTGCTAGAACTATGGAAACTTCTGCTCCTGCTCCTGAGGGTGTAAATGAAAACACTGGGCTTTGTCACGTTCTCTGTGAGCACAGAGCAGATCATGTGTGCAAGGCCCATCACTTCTGGGGTGGCCCCTGTAGCCCACGTGTTTGTCATTCTGTTCTACCTATAAGACTACATTTCATGATTTTTTGTGTGTGTGATGTGAAAGCATTCAAGTTAGATAAAGCAAATGTCTTGTGACTGAGCTAAGGCAACTAAACTGGGTTTGTGCCTCTAGTTTGTCTGTATGAAGAGATTAAAGTCTCCATGAAAGAATAGGAAACAATTGTACACTAAGCGGATTACATTCCTGAATGTCACACCGGTGTCTGGTGGTTGTACATAAGAATGACTGGTCATAGATGTTCCAAGTCTGTGATGTTTAGTCAATTGTGTAATACGACCAAACTCTTTCTAATTATTTTTGCTGAGTCATAATTAATCGTAACATGCAATTTTAAACTTTGTGGCCAGCTTCTCAGGAGTGAGGGTAGCCCAGGGACTTGGGGCTGGTATCTGAATTGAGGGCAGGCTTGTGGAGGACTTTGCCCTTAACCTTGAGTTTGGCAAGCGCGTGGTAAACTCTGAAGGAAACCCAGCTCCCGGGAGTGCCCCATGTCCTAGGTCCCGAATAATTCTCCAAACCTTGAGGAATGAGAGCCCAGACATCATCTTTGTTCTGAGGTGCAAAGAGTCCAGCTGTAATTTTCTGCAAGAAATTTGGACTGGAGCTATGTTTTCATGTTAAAAATTTATTTCTTTTGGTATAAAACAAAATGTCAAAACCTTGCATAGGATGGTGTTGATCAATTTTTTGTTTCAAGGTCTATCAGGAATGTTTTGTGTTGTAGAATTTGTGTCAAGTTTATGTAAAAAGATTTAAGCACCAAGTGAAAAGTCTAGTTCAAATGAGTGTGTTGGTAAAATTAAGCTCTCCCCTCCCCTCCTTACAACAATTTATGGAAAAGTGATTTAAAAATATAGTCCTGGCATCATTCAAACGTAGTAATTTTAACATATGGAAATAGCACCTTAATGTTACTTTTAGAAAGGTGAAGGTTAAGTGCAGTAAATACCAGCAATTGCAATATAGTTTGCAAGTGAAATTAGCAAGAGCATGTTAATAAGTCCCTGAAGTGTGAATTAGCGATAAGAAGGAAAATGTTCCAAGTAAAATTTTCTTAGAAGGTCAAGGTCCTCCTGATCTTTTCTGAACACAAGACGAGCGTCCTGGTGAACTCTGTCCGTGTGCAGGTAAAGGACACTGAACGTGCATAACACGGAATTTGGCGAAGTAATTTCGGTATAATTTATTCAGGTACCGTTTCAGATTCTTTCACAGATATGTCATCTGAAGAATCCGGGAAGGACCCAGAAGAGCTGACAGATGTCTTGAAGGAAACACGTTTGGAATTAAGTTTTTGTGAGTTGCAAAACACTACATGAAGTATTATGACATTTATGTAAAAAAAACAAAACACATTCCAGATTGTTCAGGAAGATGAATGAAAATGGTGCCATTCCCTTTGGGTAGGGAGAGAAGGGAAGGGGACAGGATGGTGCATTTGCTATATCTCTAACCTTTTCCTTTAACAATATACTGAAAACTAGTGGTGAGAAATTTACCTCAGTTAATTCTGCATTATTATTTTCTATGCAAGTCTATGTGTTTAGACATTTTATTTAAAAAATTAAAAAAATATTGCTCAATCCCTCCAAAAAAGAAAAGAAAGAGAGAGAAAGAAATGGACGCAGACAACAGTGCGGTGGGGGTCAGGGGGGAAGGATGGCTGGAGGTGAAAGAGGGCATAGGGGGATATATGGTGATGGGAAAAGATAAAGTGAAATGAAGAAAAAAATTAAAAAATAAAAATATTAAATAATGTAGTAAAAAAACTCAAACTATAAACTGTGCATAGGGCAAGAACTATCACCAGTATGAGCTTTAGATCCCTTGCATGTGGAAGAACACCTAGCTTTTAGTTAACTGATAAATATTTAAATTCAACTACAAGCCTATATAATAAAAGAGAAACATGTAAATTGACCATCCCTCTGCTACACTCACCAGCCAATTGGGAGTGAGTATGAAATTTAACCTAACAAAGATAGCGGGTTAATTTGCATACACAGGTGCAGAGTGGCTGGGGGCGGGGTGGCCGCTTGCGCACGTGCCAGCGCCAAACAGCCTGGAACCCGGGGACGGGTGTCCTTGGGACCCAGGCTGCTCTGAGTCTGTAGGCCTGCCCATAGGCCCAGAGCGGCCAGGGGTGGGGCAGGAATGCCCTCCGTGTCACCATGGCGGGCCTGTGGGCAGCGAGCATGTGCAGAGTGGACAGGGGGTGGGGTGGGACAGTGAAAAAACCAAGAGCGGGGGGAGCACCAGGAACGCTGGGAATCATAGTTCTGGTGGCAGACGTGTTGTGGGGTCTCCTAGACGCTAGAGCAAAGTGAGCCTGGAGCAAGTTATTGTTGCAGGTGGGGGATAGAGGGAAAGCAAAGGTGAGAGACATAAGTAAAGTCAGAGTGTTGAGGAAAAATCAAAAGGAAGATATCCTGCAACTTCTAGGAAATCTCCACCAATGAAGCAAAGAAAAAAAAGCCTCTATTATTCTGTGAGCACCAAACCAGACTGGGTTGGGGTCTCAGACAATTCGCTCACATGATTGCAAAGACAGACAGATTGGAGAGGGCTCCCCTGAGGGCTCCCAGATTGGAGAGGGTGCAGGTCGGGCTGAGGGACCCACCCACCTGTGCACGAAAATTCGTGCACCAGGCCCCTAGTTACTTTATAAAACAAATAAAGCAAGGCATAGTTCTAGGGATGTAATAGTGAATATGACAAAATCTGCTTTGAGGTTCTATTCTGGTAGAAAGGATAGAGAATAAAAATTTTGGTAAGCAGACATACAAAACTAAAGTGGTTTAAAAAAGAAACTGAATGAATGAATGAATGAATGAATGACTCTAAGTGATTTGTATGAGAGAGCATTTGGAGAGGAAGTACTCTTTGGTCTATTGCACTCTTACAAATCTTGCTGGGTGTTCCAGACGCCAAGTCCCTCAGTACCAGGCTATTTCTCAGGTTTGTTTATCAAGATTGTGAAATGAGGTAACGTCTCTCCTCTCCCTTGCACGAAGAGCAGGCTTGCTACTAATCACTATAAAAGCTGTAGATTGCTCAGACTTCATGTGTCTCAGCTGTAACGCAAGCCTGAGGCTTAGGTAGCCCTAATCAGGATTTATTATGTTGCTCCTGTGGGGACTTAGGGGCAAGAATAACCAATATAAATATGCTGACGCGTATGCTCCGTCTTGTGCTGTGTGTAATAAAGACCTTCATCTCTGACCCAGGAATCTCGAGTCTCCTGTTGGTGTCCATGAAACCATTTAAGGCTAACTTATCTTGTAAATAAAGAGTAAAGTGAAATCAATCACAGACCCGACAATCCAAGTCAGTTATGGGGGTATGAGGGATCCAGTCCAGATGGTTCTGATTCCAGAATCTACCTCTAAATCACTTAATTTATTTATATTTTCAGTGCTTATATTTAATGTCTTTGAGCTAAAGTGTTAATTTTGTGGGTTTTTGGTCATTATGGTCTCATTGGATCTCAGTGGATTTCTGAGGTATGTTATGTCATACCTCATAAACATACCCAAACCTTATTTTTTATTATTAATGTGAAATGAAAACCATATTTAAATGAAAATAAAAGCATAAGCAAGCTATATCGCTCATTTCATTCATTTGATCATTTGCTGTGTCCCAAATTTTACATGATGCTGACAAGACAAATATTATAAAATACAGTCTTTGTTCTTGAAAAGATCAGTATCATTTTTCTCCTCTGCTCCAGAATATATGGCTATGAAATATAAGTCTGGAATAGCTATATGTGACCAAATGGCAACTTCATTGGTAACCATTGCCAAACCTTTATCAGGTAGCTCCATCATCCGATAATAGGCCCCAGAAGCAAGGACACCTATAGTAACGGCAGTGTTATCCGTATTCGCCTCTTACGTTCTGCTAAATTATGCTTTGAAACAAATGTATAAATTCAGTGTAAAGTCAAGTCAGCATTGATGTCTTTATTTTATTATTTTAAAAAAGATACAAACCAGATGCATTTCTTTTGCCTCAGGCTTTTCTCTGGTGCTTATAGTGCCTGTTTACCGGCATCTTAGTCCTTTCTAGTTTCTGAACCAATCTTGATGGATTTCAGAAGGAAGCATGTCAGCCAATGGCCTCTCCTTCCCAGCTTGAAATAAACCGTCACATGTGTATCTGATGACCTTAACTGAGGTGTTTCCTTGACTCTTCTCTGAGGCAAATCAAGCCTGAGGATAACCTAAATTTTCTTTGGCGTTACCTTCAACATTGCTCCCTCTACATGCACACATTGGCTTATTCCTTGTATTGAACTTACATTTGTACCCCATTCTTCAGTTGTCCCTGATTAATTCAGTCTCTTTAAAACCAGTATTCTCAGTCTTGAAAGGTGCAGGTAAAATGATTCCTAGATTTCTTTGGTTTATAAATTAATTCATCATAAAATTTTATCAGTTTCCTGCTATAAACATAGAAGCTACCAATATCAACAGTCTTTCAAATTGTGCAAGACCTTAATTAAAAATCTTGAAATAGGCTCTGTATTTGTTTTTGGTTTAAGGACTATATTAAAAATCTTGAAATAGGCTCTGTATTTGTTTTTGGTTTAAGGACTATATGTCATAAGACTATCATTTAGCACTTATACTGTTACTAGAGGCCCAGTGCATGACATTTGTGCACTGGTAGGGTCCCTAGCAGCTGCCAGCTGCTGGCCGGGCACCCCCTCCCTTCCCCCGGACAGCCCTGCCCCAGGTCAAACTCCTGGACGACCTCCTGGTCAAGGGGACAGTTTGCATACTACGCTTTTATTATATAGGATCTTTGTTCCAAGGCAAACGTTTAAAACATCATGTTTACTGTTAATTAGAATGGCAATGAAGTTTTTACTCTATTTTTCTAAAGTAATAGGGCCATCTGTTTATTCTTCTATTTCCCATCTGTCTACCTACCATCATATTTTTATGTTGTCTGTTTGAGTTGAGAAAATTCATTTTACTTATCTTCTAAGTTTATGCATATAGGACCCAGCAGAGAAGGGACAAAATGCTTTAATTACTCTCCTTATGTATTTGATATTAAAAAACAAAATTAGTTTATCTGAAATATGTACACAATGGCAATCCCATAGGATTTAATTTGGAGTCAGAGTTGGCATTAATAAAATAAGCATTTGTTTCTATTCAGAATTATAGATTTATTTTGTTGACATTTCGGTTAACTTGGGAAAGGTAAATAAAATAGTGCCTTATTAATAAAGGAAATAATGTTTTATGGTAATTATAACAGTGAATGCTCACTATAAGAGTTATAGGAATAAAATATTCAAACAAGAAAAACTAGAGTAAGTGTTTAAGTAGAACAGTCAGTTAAATCGAACTTTTCATATCTGAAAAGCCACAGTCAAGTGGCTTGAACGACAGTAGAACTGAATTGGAGAAAATCCACCTGCCTTTGCAATCCTCCCTAGAAATAGAAGCTGTACTCTTGCTTCACTCCAGTCTCCTACCCTGACCACAGTCTGTCCTCAAACCAGGGCCATTATGACTTTCGGTGCTTTGACGCAGGCTGGTTTTGTCGTTGCTGTTGGTTTTCTCACTTAAGTGCCTTCACCCGTCTACTCCCTCCGCTGCTACCCCTGGACTTCACACAGAGCGATGCCCATCTTGATGACCACAAACAGGGTTTTTCAACCTCTTTGAGTGTTCAGAACTGTTTGGAATCCCTTTTCGACTTCCTTTTGAATTTCCATAATATCTAGACCCAAACCCTTCTTCAGAACCCAATTGTACTTTTACTGCCGTCGCACTCAATAGAATTCTTTCTTCACAGGGAACGCGAAGATTATCAGCGAGAATAACCCAAAACTCGGCACCCTCTCTTCTAAGCTCTCCCGCGGTGAGGGCCATTTCCCCCTAGACCCAGAGGCAGAGGTGCCCCCTCCCGTCTTCAAAGGCAGCTGTTGCACCTGCACCCTAGAAACAGCCTCCTGCCAGCTCTGACACCTGCCAGTCTTTTCTGCGGGGGTCACTGATCAGCTGACGAAGAAGCTCAACTATCCTCATCCTTTGCTTAACGTTCATTCAAGCCTCTTACCTTTCCGTCAAGCCCTACTTTCCTCCTTCAAACTCTTCACCAAAATTTATGATAATGTAGCCTCGGCTTGCTAGTTCAAATTCTTTAATTGTCACCCATCGGTTAAATACTCTTACCGAGCAGAGGATGTCCAGTGCCCGATGAAGCTGTTCTTCCTGTAGTCCCCTCTTAATGGCCAACGGAGCTGCTCTCTCCAACCCCATCTTACTCACCGTTTGCCCGTGACACTGCTGACCAGCTTCTCCTTGAGGAATTTGTACCATCATTTTCCAGGATATTTTTTAACTCATTTTTTTAATCCACATCTATAAGATGCTTTAAGAATCCTTTAGGAGCTTCTCCTCCTTTGCTTGTCCTTTAGATTTCTGTATTCCCTAGAGTTCAATTCTTTAAGTCTCTCCTTTTCTTACTCTGGCACTATCCCAGGGTATCCTCAGCCTTCCATGCCTTGAACTGCCATCAAAATGCAGACAGGCAACTGCAATTTTATTATCTTTTGTCTTCTTTTGTATTTTTAATTGCCTACTATTAACCTGTATGTCCTGGAGTTACATCAAAATTAATATGTTAAACTAGAGGCCCAAATGCATGAAATTCATGCGTAGGTAGGGTCTCTAGTGGCTGCCAGCTGCCGGCCGGGGCCTCCCTTCCCCCAGCTGCCTGTCGCCGCCCGTTAACCTGCTCCACCACCCACCACAGGCCTGCTCTTGTCGGGGCCCATCGGGCCGGCAGCACCTGCACTGTTGCCTGCTGCGGGGCTGCATCACCCACGCTCGCCATGTTCCATGCTGCCCCCTGGTGTCCAGCACACATCTAACTCCTGGTTGGTCGAACTCCTGCCCATGGGGACAATTTGCATATTAGCCTTTTATTCCATAGGGTAAAATGTATTATTTATCCTCTTCCAGCAAGTTTTCTATCCTATTGTTTTCCATTTGAATGAAAGTATTACAATCCAACCAATCTTCTAATCAGGAAAGCTGGGGGATGGGGGGTGCTAGACTTTGTGCTTCCTCTTCTCCTCCCATCTCTCTTAACCCACTTTTTTCAGTTCTAACTCTGAGAATTTGTTAATTTCTAACTTTGAAAAATTATTGAATTTAGGTCTTTCTTTTTTTAAAATCCTTCCTGATGCTGCCTTTGAGACTTCCATTGTTTTTTCTTCAGATAGCCACTTTGTCTGGTTTCCTTGCCTCTGATCACGTACTCATGTATATCTGTCTGTCTCCTGAGTTATCGTCATTTCTCTATCAAAGATCCTCCTTGGTCTCCCTTAATGCCCATGGGATTAGATTCAAATTCCGTAACTTGCCTGAGAAAGCTTTTTATGAGGTAGTCCCAGCCCAGTTTTCTGTCTCATCATCCATTAGCCTCTAGAAGCAACTTTATTCCACTAAACTCACGAGCTCATCTTTGCTCCTATCATTCGCTCTGCCATGGAGACTTTGTTTCTTCTCCGTCTTACAAATTCTTCTTCTGTCTTTCAAGCCAAATTCAAATATTGGTTTCTCCATGTTGCGCTGTGTAACTCCTCAGTGGTGCCTGGACACAAGATATTGACCTACAAAATTAAAAGTCACTTTGACATAGCTCCACTTTTCAAAAGGATTTAAAAAAAGTGTTGCCTGTGTCCACTTCCACCTTCCCTCTGAGATTCAACAGTCTGTTACATGCTTCTATGTCTCTGGATCTATTTTGTTCATCAGTTTATTTTGTTCTTTAGATTCTACATTTGAGAGAGATCATGTGATACCTGTCTTTCTCTGATTGGCTTTTTTCTCTTGACATAATACTCTTCATTAGCATAATACTCTCCATAATACTAACTCATGGACACAAACAATAGTGTGGTGAAGGCCTGGGGCAGGGGGAGGATGTGGGCTAGAAGGGGTCAAGGGGGGGAAAAGAGGAATATCTGTAATACTTTCAACAATAAAGATTAAAAAACTTATAAAAGTACTGATGGATTGTAGAGAGAAAGAGGGAGGGAGGGAGGGAGGGAGACAGAGAGAGAGAGAGAGAGAGAGAGAGAGAGAGAGAGAGATTTATTGTTCAATTTATTTATGCATTCATTGGTTGCTTTCTGTCCTGATCAGGGATCAAGCCTGCAACCTTTTTTTGTATCTGGACAATGCTCTAACCAACTGAGCCACCTGGCAGGGCTCAAAAGGATTTATAAAAGTTGTGCTTTCTCTTTGGCTTGCCTCTGTGATGCGTCTTAGCTGAATATATTTCATTTTGCATACTATCTAGACACATGTTTCAGTAATTTAGTATTTATCCTGAGTTTGTGGGTGGCCTCAGGGGATTGTGGCAGAGCTCACTGTCGTCTGTTGTTACCTGGGTTGGGCGTGAACATGTTGATATCGGTGATGCTGCTGAATAAATTGGCTCTACTCACCTTCTGTCTCCTTCTCCAGAGGGCTGGCCTGAGCTTGACCTCCTCATGGAAGCAGGGGCCCAGGAAGGGTGGGGGTGGACACGTACTCTCACAGCCTGGACTCGCACTGGTTCTCTCCCATTTCCCTTGCTTTGTATTGGGCAAAGCCAACCAGGATTCAGGCGTTACTGACGCTGTGTCTGGGTCATGGTGGGAGGGGCTGCAAACCGACGTTATAGAGAACGAATGGAAAGTGGGGGCTGTTTTTATAGTTACTGTAAACTGGAAGGGACATATTAAATTATAATATACCAATCACATAATATGCTATAATTATTGAGACTTTTATTTTTTATTTTTAAAATATATTTTATTGATTTTTTTACAGAGAGGAAGGGAGAGGGATAGAGAGTTAGAAACATTGATGAGACAGAAACCTTGACCAGCTGCCTCCTGCACACCCCTCACTGGGGATGTGCCCGCAACCAAGGTACATGCCCTTGACCGGAATCGAGCCTGGGACCTTTCAGTCCGCAGGCTGATGCTCCATCCACCGAGCCAAACCGGTTAGGGCAGTTATTAATACTTTTAGACATGCATGTGTAAAAAGGAAAAAAAAATAGGACACAAAATTACATTGCTGTTATATTATATAATGTTATACTATGTATGTTGTAATTTGGGGACTTATATGAGATCCCTCAGATTTCAGCCTTTATAAAATTATACATTGTAGGGATTACTTAAAGTTTTATTTTTAAGAATAAATTAAAAGAATTTGAAACAAACACCTAATACTAAATAAGAATGATATTCTCAAAAACACTATTAAAATTATTTAATTGTGCTAACATGAATCTTCAATATGATGAAAGGGAGTTGACAACAAAGATCATCGTTTGCCAGAGTCCGGGAAGCACATTTCAGATTACTCTCAAGAATACTCTAGATCAGCGGTTTTCAGCCTCCCTAACGCCGCGACCCTTTCATACAGTTCCTCATGTTGTGGTGACCCCCAACCATAACATTATGTTCGCTGCTACTTCATCACTGTAATTTTGCTACTGTTATGAATCGTCATGTAAATATCTGATATGCTGTATATGTTTCCCAGTGGTGGCGACCCACAGGTTGAGAACCGCTGGTCTAGATAGTGCCGCTGAATAACGTCGAGGACTCTGCCCCCGCGGGAGGTGGAAATGGCCTGCGAGAGGCATGGCTGCAGCTGGCACTGTCCCTCAGTCCCTGGCCTGGCCGCCCAGGACTGAGCACCGAAGCCTGCAGCCGCCTGACAGAGAGGCACGCGTCCCCGGGGTGGCATCGGAATACAAATAAATGGGGTGCCACTTAGGGACCTGCAGCGCTGCTGTGAGAGGAAAGGCAAGCCCCCCGGAAGCGACAGCAATATCTCCTTTCCAGCGAGGGAAGACAGGGAGAAGGTGAGAGACCTCTTTCATGGAACAAAGAAAAGTGCTGCTGCTTCCATAACACAGCGCCATGGTTCTTAATGATCCAGCGAACGCCTCCAAATAGGAGAACATTAAGCTTCAGGGCCAGCACAGCATAAGTGCTGGGTGTCACCATGTGGCCAAGGGGGCTCCCCAAAGCTGGGACACACCTGCACGGACCATGCAGCACCCAGCGTTCCAGAACCATGGGCGCCCTCCAGGAAAGGGCATATGGAATTGAGCGTGTTGTCCTCACCACGGAGTGCGTTTTCGTGTGTTTCAAAACATGCCTGGGGAGAGATTTCTTCTCTTCTTCACCAATTTTAAATTAATTGACCTCCAGACACCAACGCCACATCTAACTTAAGAATCCTGACATTTTACACACACAAGCCACAGCCTGCTAAACAGGCTCAGAGAAACGCACACTCGACCGTTCAACTAATCAAGCGTGTCTAGCTCATTTCTCAGGACCTGGTGGCATATTAATCTCTAAAGGTTTAGCTATTAAGCTTTTGAGATGTAAGAGTCTCAAGTGGTTGACAGGAATGGCATATTAGCTGCAGTAGAATAAATCTTATTTGAGTTTTATTAAATGGCTTATACATTATAATTTTAATCATCAAATCTCACATAGCTGTTTTTAATATACCCCTTCTCTTGTTTGACATGAAACACATACAAATCTTTATACATATATACTTAAGGGCTTATGTAATTATATATTCTATATAAATATTCCTACATGGTTCTCTCTCTCTCTCTCTCTCTCTCTCTATATATATATATATATATATATATATATATATATATATATATATATATATATATATATATATATATATATAATCTTAACAGTTCATCCAACTAGTTTTCCAATATTACAAAAAAACCTTATGAAATTTTTGAACACTGTGATTGTGTGTGAACAACACTTGTCATAGCGTACTGTAGTGTAGCAATTATTACTCAATTTTTACAATGACTAAGTTTTAAGTGCTGGACTTTTATGGGTACACAAGAATGCATTGACTGAGTCTTGCTCAGACTGTGAAATTTAGTTTTCATGAATATTAAGAACATCTACAGTTTAAAAACTCATCTCTACCTAATAATGGCCAAATGAAGACAGAATATTTGTTATAAACACATAGATTTAGTTATATATATATATATATATATATATATATATATATATATATATATATATATATATATATATATCTATCTTAGATATATATATCTAAGTGACCGAACCGTCTGTCTGTCTGACTGTCCAACCAACCGACCAACTGGCCGATATAAATGACATGCACTGGCAATTTAAAAATAAACGTTGACTCCCACATGCCCAATGCATATAAAGCTCTTGCTGGCGCCAGTCACATGTGTGTGTTTCAATCTGTCATTGTCGATAGTGAATTTGGTTCACACTTCTATTATAGAGAAAGGGCGAACAGTGATATTAAAATATTTCTTCTAATTAATTTCCTTTCAATGTGCACGAATCCGTGCACTGGGCCACTAGTAGAAATATAAAGACAGATAACTGACATAATGGAATAATTGCTTCTTCAGGCTTTGGATTCCTGGCAGTGTTCCTAGCCCTTGTGTGGTTGCAGGGGCTGACTGGAGATGGGAGTGGGGGAGGGGATGGGAGAGGATGCCCAGACATTTTTGGTCATAGCACCTAGGAATCCCAACACTGACTTCATCTACATACGAGATAAAAGAACCATGTTAAGGTCCTCAGCTGATTGTCATGCCTAAGGACTGCTAAAATTAGGATCCCCTCATACAAATGTCTCAAAGCAATTTTCTTACATTGCTTTTTGACTCTATTTCGTTCTTCATCATAAAAACTTTAGTCATAAGATTGTCACAAAAGAGTGATTTGACCTTGGTAAATTTGTGCTCCTTATTTTCATTATCTGTGAAATAAGATCAGAGTAGCCATCAATAGAGCTTGCATAGTGCAAAGATTCTTTGACTTTAGTAGGGTTTCCAGTCGAGAGTAACACATTTAAAAATCTCATGAAGTCTGGGGAACAGGGGACAGTACTGTGGTGATGTGGGACCCCCCCAACCCCCATTAGTGTTACCTCCATCCACATATGTAGTTCTCGTTTCCCTCTGTGTATGTGTTTGTATAGGAAATGGGAGTTACATATGGATACAGCCAACACTTTCTTATGAAAAGCTGGATTTTTAACATTGCTCGCTCTGACTACTAGCTGTGAGTTAGAGGAAGAGATGAGAAATGATTAATTAGACTTCGGGTCCATGCAGCTCTGTCTTGTTTAACCTATCCTAGCTCATCTCATTCTTACTGGAGGAACACACAGAGGGAAGTATATCACTTTTGACACTTTAACAAACTTGAAGCACAGGGCAAATACGGATTATGGCATAGCACCTTCCCTTCTCTCTATTCACCTGTGTCTTTTCTCTCTTCCACTTGTTAGCCTTTTTTCAATTATAGTTTTTTTTTCCTTCCAGCTCCTTGCTTTTCCTCATTCAGTTTCCTTTTGTTGAGATTTGGGGGCAAGGTGAAAAGAAACTCAGAGGCAAGGAAATAGAAAGAAAGTCAATTTTACCAGAGAAGTAGAGAGAACCATTGCCTACTTTGCCGCCTCTGGAAGGAAAGATACAAAAGAGAAAACTAATGCTGCTGCTAATCCAGTGGGCTGTACAGAGAGACGTGAACCCTCAGGATTACACAGCAGTGATGCTGTGCCTGCCCTGGCCGGCCTGGCTCAGCTGGTTGGGCATCTCCCCATGCGCCAGAAGATTGCTGGTTTGATTCCCGGTCAGGGCACATGCCTGGGTTGCAGGATCCATCCCCAGCAGGGGGCGTGTAGGAGACAGCCTATCAACATTTCTCTCCCTCTCCCATCCTCTCTCTCTCTCTTAAAAACAAACAAACAAACAAAAACTTAAATAAAAATAATGCTGTGCTAGGAAAACTACATATGTTGGAAATAACCCTGCTAAGTTGTCACAGCAGAAGACAAATACTGCCTTGTGAAGAGTTCCAGGTATTACCAAGGCCTACCAATCGGGGAAAATTGCGTGATTTTCTTCTCTCATGCTTTTGACACTAAGATAGGTCAGCCAGCCCGTTGAAGGTGTTGTGCTGGGCCGATCCTAGAACCCCTCCGTGTTTGCTTTCAATGAACAATGAGGGCGCACCTCAGACGCAGGGTGTCGGAACCCCCGGGTGGCATCCCTGCTTGTTTTTAAAAGCTGCACAGATGATTCAGTGCAGCGAGATGGAAGAACCATAGCGCTCTAAGCATAGGAGGGGGAGGGAGAGTCTCATCCTAACCCGCCCCCACGTGCCCGGGAGAAGGCACACGGTTCAGTGCTCCACGGCCTACTCTTCGCAGTAAAAGGATGGCTGTTGAGCGAATGCACTGACTCTGCTGACCAGAACCCTCTTTCCCCCAGCAGCTAATCTCTCAGGACAGATTGTAGTGACATAGTAACAAGCACAGGAGTCCTGGAGTGTCATGTTTTCCAGCTGTGCGTGTAAGGAAGTGCCTCACCCTGTGTGCTTCCCGCACGGCAGAGGGAGCCTCAGAAGAGCCAGGGGACCAGCTGGTCTGACTAACTGTTCCTGTGGCAATGCTGCCTTAGGTTCCTGTGGCATATTGGGCGATTCCCGGGCAGCTCACTCACTGCTCCTCCCGCGGGGTAAGGGAAGTGGGTGGGGTGGAGAGGGGGCGCAGGTATGTTACCTTGAATTCTGTTCTCTCCTGTCATCTCGCCCGAAGGCCTCCATAGATGCCCCAAGACGGGGGAATACAGGGCCCTTATTGCATTACCTGCATTGAGTCCCAACCCCAAAACGACGAGGCTAAGTGACAACTCGGAAAACTGGATCTCACTGTCACACTCAACAACTCACAGTTCAAAAGCAGATTTTAATTCGATGACATGTTCCAGTTTTGCATAATTAATCTGAAAGGGTAGTATTGTTAAATGTAAGGATTTAATAGTATGAAAGTTATTTTTAAATTTCTCTTACTTTTCCTAAGAAAATCATCAGGTTAGTGATTCCCAGTATTCAGTGTAATGTCATGTATAATTATAATAAAGGGAAAATAATATTATCTCCAACATGAGGAATCAGTGAAAAATAAGTCACATCAACACAATGAAATATGCTACCATTTATAACTATGCTATAGAATATTTTATAACATGAAAAATGTTAATGACATTTTTAAAACATAAAGCAAATTAAATAGCATAGATGATGCTTTTACTTTAGCACAGACACATGTATGTAGTTGGATAAATAGAGTTAGCACGCACATATGTAGGCCCCCTTTCCTCCATCTTAATGACAGCTAACAATGATGTATTGAGTCCACATCACGTCATTCTTCCTTTCTTTTATGCCTTCATTTTCCACTTTTAAGGACTCTTGCAATTTCATGGAGCCCACCTGGATAATCTAGAAAAGTCTCCCTATTTAAAGGTGAGTTGACTAGCAACCTTAATTCCATCTACAACCTAGTTCCCCTTTGCCTTACAACCTATCACATTCACAGGTTCCAGGGGTTAGGATGTAGAAATGTTGGGGAGCCATTTTTTTTCTGCCTACCACAAATATATGCACACATACACACATCATCAACATATACGCATATACCCATAAACATATACACACTAGAGGCCTGATGCATGAAATTCATGCAAGAGTAGGCCTTCCTTCCCCCAGCTGCCAGCACTGGCTTCCCTCCAGACACTGGCAGGCACCCAGGACCCAGGTTTCCCTTGCAGCCCCAGCTTCGTCCAGAAGGTTGTCCGGAAGGATGTCTGGTCTAATTAGCATATTATGCTTTTATTATTATAGATACCATAGGCAAAGAGAAAGATGTTTAGAGACACATGTTTTAGCATTAATAGTAGGTGGCTGAATTATGGAGTGTTTTCTATTTAGATTTTCTTTAATAAATACAACTGGAAACACATCTAAAAAAGGCTAATTTTTAATGCAAGCCTCTAAATTACACATTGCTATCCATTTCCAGGATGTTTTTGGACAAACATCGCTCATTGAAGTTTATAACGAACATTTAAGAAATAATTTATTTTAAAAGTCATCGGTGCACTGAGTGAGCATCACATGCTCAGAGCTCAGGAAGGAAGCCAGCCAGGGCCCTTATTGCATTACCTGCATTGTGTCCCAACCCAATTTCTCAGCCATTAGTTTCTGCATGATCAGTGGATGCGGACCATGTGGCTAATCCAAGTGAGTGGTGAAGGAAATGGAAAAGACCAGCTGTGTGCTTCGTAGGTACAGTAGAGATATTTTTTGCTAGTTTGTCTGGAAATTCAGAAAGGTGAAAAAACAAACAAAAAAGAGGGTTTTCCCCTAATCTGCTGCAAAATAATATTTTGTAGAGACAATAAGAATATGTCACTAATTCTCATGGGAACTCCATATAAACAAAACTAACTTAATATTATAATCTGTTAATAATACAAGATTAAAGTTCTACGAATATTTAGCTGAAGGAAATTGAATTTAAGTAAAAATAGAGTAACTTTGGTTTGCTGAAGCATTTGAAAATAATTTTTTAGGGAAACTAAGAAAACAATCTCATTTATACTTCATAAAAAAATTACCTAGGAATAAATTTAACCAAGGATGTAAAAATAGAATTATAAAACACTGAGAAAGGTGTTGAAGAAATAAGTGGAAATATATACTGTGTTCATGGATAGAAAAAAAATCAACATCATTAATATGTCCATTCTACCCAAAGCAATCAATAGATTTAATGCAATTCTTATAAAAATACACAACGGCATATTTCACTGAACTAGAATAAATATTCCAAAATTTAATATGAAACCCCCAAAGATCCCAAACAGCCACATAAATCTTGAGAAAGAAGAACAAAGATGAAGGAAACCATAAAAATCCTAGAAGAAAATGTAGGCAGTAAAATCTTGGACATTTCTTATATCAATATATCTTTTTGCTATATCATCTCAGGCAAGGGAAGCAAAAGAAAAAGTAAATAAATGGGACTACATCAAACTAAAAAGCTTTTTCACAGCAAAGGAAACCATCAACAAATTGAAAAGACAACCCACTAAATGAGAGAACATATTCACCAAGAATATATCTGATAAGAGGTTAGTATCCCAAATTTATAAAGGACTTCTACTACTTATCACCAAAACCCCCAAAATTCAATTAAAAATGGGCAAAGAATATGAATAGGCACTTCTCCAAAAAGAACATACAGATGGCCAGTAGTCATATGAAAAGATGCTCAATGTCAATAATCATCATAAAAATGCATATTAAAACCACAATGAGATCTCACCTCATGCCTGTCAGAAGGACTATCATCAATAAATCAACAAACAACAAATGTTGGCGAAGATGTGGAAAAAAGTGCACTGTTGGTGGGAAGGCATATTGGTGCAACCACTGTGGAAAGCAGTATGGAGGATCCTCAAAATATTAAAAATCAAACCGCCTGACAACCCAGAAACTCCACTTCTGGAACATATCCGAATAAGCCTGAAACACTGATTGGAAAGAATATATGCACCTCTAAATTCACTGTAGCATTTACACAATGGAATATTACTCAGTTGTAAAAAAAGGCCATCTTACCTTATGCTACCTCATAGGTGGATCTGGAGAGCATTATGCTAAGTGAAATAAGCCAGTCAGAGAAAGACAAATACCATATGACTTCACTTATATGTGGAATCTAATGAAAAAACAAACAAAATAGAAACAGATTCCTAGGTACAGAGAACAGACTTACAGCTATCAGAGGGGAGGAAAGAAGGGGGCAGGGTAAAAAAAGAGAGGGGATTAAGCAGAAAAACAACCTAACAACTCATAGACACCACTGTGGTGGTTAGGAAAGAGGGGTGGGAGTAGGTAGAAGAGGCTAAAGGGGAGATAAAAAGTGACTGAAGGAGACTTGACGTGGGGGTGGATGATGTATTATAGAATTGTACACCTGAAACCTATATAATTTTATCAACCAACTAGAGGCCCAGTGCACGAAATTTGTGCAAGGGGCTCAGCCCTTGCAGCCCCGGCTTCATCCGGAAGGTTGTCCGGATGGTTGTTCTGCTGTTTGGCCTAATTAGCATATTAGCTCTTCAATATATAGGATGTCGCCCCAATAAATTCAATAAAAATAAATAAATAAAAATAACTGTTCATATTTGAAATGGGAGAATTCCCTGTGCTCTTAAATGAGAATGCATAAAAGCAAGTCAAACTTTTGGTGCCAGTAAGTGCTATGGTAACGAATTAGGTCTGTATGTCACTCCTATTTATGACTTGATGAATAACTACTTTCAAACATAATGCAACGAAGAAAAAGAAACACAGTGCTTGTTCTTTTATTCTTGTAGCACACAGAAAATGGCTCTGTGCCGAAGGGTGCATAGGAAATACTACTAGAATTATAACTAGCCTGCTCTTTGTGAAATTAATCCTTTTTCAGCCATGCAATAAGACCTTTACTTCTCTCTACATTCTTAATTGCGCAGTACTTCACAGGCTCTTGTAGAACTGAAGAGGGGAAATTAGTCAAGAAAAGGTCAGACTCTGTCCTCACCAGTTGTATGCTAATGAGAACCACCAAGAGCAGCTTGCGAGGCTACTTGAACTGTGGTAGATAGAAATGATCAACACCGTAAACGGAATGAGGGAACATGGGAGGAACATGAGGTCCCATCATCACAGCTGGGGAGGTGTCCCACCTGCAGCCTGGTTTTCTCCTACGATGTGTGGGAATTGGTGGTTCCAAATCACTTCTTCACTTTCAGAAGATATATCCTATTGTATCGCTTTTATCAAGATCATTTAACATGAGCTTTCTGAACTATCTATTCACCCACCTGAAAAATTTCCACGTGTGGCGACTCCCATTCCTCCCGCTGGTGAGGAGGGAAGGGCACTTTGCTTTTCTAAATGAATCCTTCCACCTGGATTATCTCCCCTCAGAGGCCCTTCAGGGCTTCAGGCCACCAATCGTTAGGATGACCCTCCGAGACATAATACCCAAACCACGACTCGTTAGAGCTGCACTACTCAATAAAGCAGTCACTAGCCACATGCCACTATTACATTTAAATTTAAATAAAATAAAATTGAGTTGTACTAGTCAAATGAAAATGCTCAGTCGTCACACTGGCTAGTAGCTACCATATTGCGTAGTCTGGATGTAGAACATTTCCATCATCACAGAAAGTTCAACTGGACAGTGACATGGTGGAGAGTGAAGCTGGGTCCTATTAATAATAATGCTAGGACAGCAGGTATAAGCTAGCACTGTCACCAGGGCCTGGGGGCACCCTACTTATTTTGACTTTTTCTCTTGACTGGCTCCTTTTTATTTAAGTCTGTAGGTACAAAATTTGTTCCTGTAAAAAAACATAATGGACATTAACGATGACTAGCTGACACACACTGCTATAGTTAATCTGTTTGTGAGACTAAATATTTAGCCAATGAAATAAAAATTAGCCAAACTATTTTTTTAGCTATCGGTAGACAAGCAATTAAATAGTTCAGTTTGTTACTTCACAGCAGGTAGCTGCAGGACACCGTAGCTAGCAATTAATGGCATTAACTGAGCGCTTGTGATGTGCTTGATATGGTGGTGTTTTGTTTTTATTGTTATTTAAACCTCATAATAAATCTAAGTAAGATTTTTGAAATTCATTCTTTTGTTATTTCTAAATAATACCTGTCACATGTAGAAAGCAATAAGGCATTCGAAGTTTTCTTGAGAAGAGGAGGGAGTGCGCTTCAAAAGAAAATGAAGAGTAAAATGTGAAAGTCTTACCATTGCATTTTCAAAAGGAACCCAGAGCAGGAAACTCAGAGAGCACACACAGGATACCTGGAGATGAAGGTGTGTTTAAATGTTGGGTTCTGGAGCAGCTTAAAACACAGGGTAAAGGGGAAAACTCTGAATTAATTTCTTCCTTTGAAGAAAACGGAAATGTGATTTGAGAATTTAAAAGAATGGGCTAATTACAAATAAATGTTCAATCATGAACCACTTGGTACTCTAAAACGTAAATGCTGATTATTAAAAACACGGTTGCAATATTATTTCGGTTCTAAAACATGACAGATATTTAAAGTACATTTTAAAATGTCAAGCCCTGGCCAGGCAGCTCAGTTGCTTAGAGTGTCGCCTGGATAAGCCAGAGATGAGGATTTGATCCACGGACAGGGCACATACAAGAATCAACCAACAGAGGCATGAACAAGTGGAACGACAAACCACTGTTGCTCTGTCTCTGAAATCAATCAATAAATGAGCAACTTTTAAAAATGTCAAGACAGCTTACCACAGAGGCAGACAATGATGAAGAAAATAATACTTTCTCCTCTTTATTATGCACTTAAGCCACATCTTGCATTCTATATACTGTATTCCAAAAACTTAAATTAATTCTAATCACACATAAAGCTGATATCTTGGCAACTGACCAAGTGGTCAGCTGCTTTCTAATGATAACATGATTTTTAGTTCATCTGATAGAACAAACATGAGAGGGTAACCTAGATAATTTTGAAAACTATGAGTAATGGATGGATTTTCCTTATCAGATATTAAACTGTATAATATAAGTTCAATAATGGAGAAAATAATTCGGTACTGGACCAAGTTCAGGCAAATAATTGGAGCAAAATTGAAATTCCAGAAATAAATCCAAATTAAATGAGGCTAAGTGTATTGTAAAAGCATCTCAGTCAGCAGATACAAAATGGATTACCTAACAAATGGTGTTGCGATAACGAGGCAGCCACTGAGGGAAAGGCAGGGACTATCCATTATTCACGTCTTACAAGTATATTTCAGATGTAGCATAGACATGTAAAAATGAAACCATAAATTCAATAGAAAATGATAGGTGAACAGGTACCCAATTCTAAAAGTAGAGGATTACTTTATAAGCTTATTACCAAAACAAATAAAGATAAAGGTAAAGATGGATTTATTTAACGTCATAAAATTAAATAGCTCTATATTTCAAAAATAGCACAAACACAATTACAGGACACATTACAAGGAGGGAGAGTTGACTTTCATTACCTATGACCCGGAGCTAGGATTTCAAATTTATAAAAGCGTTCTTTCAAATGAATGGTCGAGCCAAACATCTAGGAGTCAAACTTCATATCTCATCAGAACGCTTCAAATGCGGTGCGTCGAGTGTGTCACCAGTCCTGTCTGCAGAGTATTTCCCAGCCACGACCAGCGGATTTCATCGCTGCTCCCACAGCCCTGGGCCAAGCCGCTAGTCCCTGTTTATTTGAATTCTTGAAATTGAAAGAAAAAAGAAAGGGCGCTTCACTCTGCTCAGGCTCTTCACATTTTCTTGCTCATCTTCCTCTCAGGGCTTTCGTGTGGTCCATTTCTGCTCTTCTCATCCATCCTTTCCATGACCCGGAACACTGAAATGACTCCAGGCGGGACAAAACGACGTAGCCTTTATTTCCTTCTATTTTCCAAAGTTTCAAAAATGGGCGTATACCTCTCTTTTAAAAATGAAAGTACTGCCCAGCCAGAGTGGCTCAGTGGTTGAGCATCAACCTATGAACCAGGAGATCATGGTTCGATTCCTGGTTGGGGCACATGCCCGGGTTGTGGGCTTGATCCCCAGTGGAGGGTGTGCAGGAGGCAGCCAATCAGTGATTCTCATCACTGATGTTTCTATCTCTCTCTCCCTCTCCCTTCCTCTCTGAAATCAATAAAAATACATTAAAAAAATGAAAGTACTAAAAACCGTGTTAACTTAAAAACAAGTTTTCTGGACCCTGCTGTCTGGTGCGAAAAGCTCCAACTCCTCAAGAATGGAATTACTTGGGCCTTCAGCCATCTGGACCCCATTTTCCTTTATCAGTTCTATCTCCTCTCACTCTTTTTATTTTTTTAAAATTTTATTGTTGACAGATTACAGATATCCCCTCCTCTTACCCTTTTACATGCACATTGCTCCCGAAAAGAGTTTTGTTCTACTCTAGGTTTTTCAAGCACAACTAAATAATTTGTGCCTCTCCATTTTTGCTTACACCAGTTCATCTTCCTGGAATGCCGTTTTACTGTGCCTACCTTATAACATCCTGTTCTTAAGATTCAGGTGGAACCCTAATATTCCATATCCTCTCCAAGACCCTCCTCCACATGTCCTCTCCCCCCACATGGAACTTAGACTTCGCTTTGAAGCATATGTTTTCTTAGATGCAAGCTTCATTCTCGCCTGTGTTTGTACTCATCCCCGTGCGTAGGGTGAATGTCTTGCTCCTAGTACTCATTTTCTAACTGTTTATTAAGTTGAAAAAAAAATATAACAAAACAAATGACCCAATGACGCCAGACCTGTTCCCTCGGGACAGTGTAATTTAGAAGAGTGAAAACACCGAATGTTAGCCTGATAGTTTTTAAACATTTAGAAGCCAAGAATATCTAGTAATGAATGCATCAAAAATGTGTTTTTCTGTTTCATTATTTCTCTATTCTCTGTATAACTGATTAACTTGTAATCACCATGCTAATGAGGTCCCCTGTGGGCTCCTTTTCATCTTTAAACTATACCCATAAAGTGAGCTGCAGATATACCCCTTAATCACACTTAGAAGCTAATAAAATACTTTAAATGCAGGAAACTGTTATTGCCCTCATTTCTGGAAAAAGAGTGATACACATCAACATGGATAAACAGCATTATATTTACAAGAAAACACTGCTTCATTTATTATTTATCTTTTACAAAATATTTATTGTTGAAAGTATTACATATGCCTCCTTTTCCCCCATTAACCCCTTCTAGTCCACCCCCACCCCTCTATTGTCTGTGACCATGGGTTATGCATATATGCATACAAGGTCTTTGGTTGATCTCTTCCCACCCACCCACCCCTGCCTTCCCTCTGAGATTCCTCAGTCTGTTCCATGCTTCTATGTCTCTGGATCTGTTTTGTTCATCCTATATAATAAAAGCCTAATATGCTAAGTGTCTGACTGACCGTTTGACCAGTCACTATGACACGCACTGACCACCAGGGGGCAGATGCTCCAACCGGTTGGTTAGCTTGCTGCTAGGGTCCAGCCGATTGGGACTGGGTGAGAAGGGCTGGACACGCCCTGGAGCCCTCCCATGGTCCCTCCCGGCCTTGATGGTGCACAGGTGGGGTCCCTCAGCCTGGCCTGCGCCCTCTTGCAATCTGGGGATGTTGGAGAGCCGGTTTTAGCCTGATCCCCGCAGGCCAGGCAGAGGGACCCCATGCACTGGGCCTCTAGTCAGTTTATAAACTGCTTCATTTAGTCTGTGTCTGTGCGTGGCACATATAACCTCCACCTGAAAAATACCATTATCTCATCTTACAAACATGATGTGAGATATAGCTAATGCAAAAAGCCATGATATGCCTTGATATTGTAAAATAATTTTAATGATGAAATAATAAAATTAGAAATATCCAGCAATATCCATTAGCTACATACTATACAAGATGAAAGAAAGGAGGATGTAATGCCATGTATGTGAACTGTAATGGCAGAGCAGGTTATTATGGAAACACGAAGACTCGTGTCAACGCATGTTTTGCAAAAAGACAAGCTGTCAGGGCAGTATCTGTGTCTGTGTTTCACACAGGAAGTGCCGGCTGTAGGCATCGCATTCATCATTTGTGGCTTAAAAAGGGTAGTGCCTTTGCTTTCACATTCTGCTTTCCTCATCCTGGCTGCAGAAATATGCAGATAATGAAGCAGTTATGCAGCACTCCTTAGAAACACCGTGCAGCTCTTTTTCTGCAATGGACATCTGCAAATATTGTGTGCATATCTAGTCACTTATTATTCTTACTAGTATATATCCCATAAAAGAAAAATTCTTTTCCAGTGAACATTTTTCTTTAAACTTTTCTTCTCATTGCATTAGATGGCAAAACGACAACAACAAAACAAACCAAAAACCACTTTCAGAGGCAGCCTCATTTAAACCAACAGTTACTTTTATTATAATGTTAATCCAAAATAGATGAAAAATGAATTTCATGCTTATTATTCACATAAATTACAAAATTAAATCTTGCAAATTAAAGTGAACAAAACTTCAAAGCTAATGAAATCCAGGGAGGCGATGGAAACTGGGCACCACCTGGAGGGGATTCCCATATTCCGGAATCAGGCGAAAGGTCTGAACCTCGAGGGTTAACAACCAAGAGGGAAGGAGGAAATACATGCTTTTACGATGGAATCTCTAGGATGGATTGGCTGTCAAGTTGAAAGAAGAGGAGGACCTCAACCTGAAGCCTATTTCAGAGAACAGCAAGCACGTTTGAATATTGAGTGAGTGGTGTACTGGCTTCTAAAGCACTTGTTAACCCTGTCATTTTTGAAGCTTATTTTTGCCATGTCCACCAGTGGGCATGTTAGGTTGGCTCTGGAGTTCTTATTGGGAAATAGCCCATTCTCAGGTTTCTGTTGCTTCCATGGTTAGGAGATATCCATTGTCCCAGGATTTAGGTATGGTTTTAAATGTGCTAGTATTATCTGAATGATTCTTCTTGTTTATTTGCTTGGTCAAGCTTCTCTAACACAAGAAATAAATCGTATTGTTAGCTAAAATATAATAAGCAAAGACAATGCTTTGCATATAATTATATACATTGTGTACCGATTTTAAGTGCATATAGTAGTGTTTGTGTTAATGTCACATTGAGATATGATTAATACTCAAAGCTGATTGATTCATTTTTGTATGATTATGGAGTAGAGTTTGTCTTAAGTGAACATTCTATGACATGCTTTTGAATTTTTAAAAGGTATTTTTCAATGTACATAAATGTTTTCTAATATAGCGTTTGCATAAGTGATGACTGAAAACACAAAATCGATATCTTTTGCTTAATATAATGACAAGGCATTTGCTGTTGAGGATATATTTGGACTCAGACTATATATAACATTTTTGCTAGTTATTAATTCCAGGGGACACATTTTAATGTCAGAATGAAGGCAGATTAAGCAGATCCAAATGCGTCTTAGGACCATCTGAGAGTCTAAAAGGGAGGCATAGGGACATACGTCTGTCACCCCATTTTGGGCACAGAAATGTCAGGGCTGGTCATATTACCCGTTTCATTAAATCGCTTAACCTCCGGGACCGCTTTCGCTTTCTGTGCCTATAATTCACGAAGTCAAAGCAAAGAAAGAAGGAACTCCTGAGTCATGAGATGGCACTCATTTTAATTACAGCCAGACCCACAACTCCCGAGGCCACATCTTCAGTCAGCAACTTCCTGCGGTGAAACTGAAAGTCTGTGCTTAAAAAATATTTAGCAAAACATGGCGATCGGCATTTGTTTTTTCCAGAAAAGCGAAAACAGTGAAGGGAAAGGCTCCCGACATGCAGCCGGCCGCCTGTGCTGCGGGTTTTCAGAGGCGTCAGTTCTGATTTCTCAGCTGCATGTCCAGGGCCAGCTGCCCGGCAGTCAGCGCAGGAAACCCAGCAGCTGCCGCCGCGGTGCGGGTCTGGGGTGCCGCCTGTCTGGGAAGCGTTGCGGCAGTTATCGCATCTCAGTGTCATTTTCTCTCTCATTTTCAGTCGGCTTAAATCTAGTTGACGTTGGTGTCCAGCGCAGTCGGCAGAGGGGAGTGGAAGGTACGGTTCGGGGAAGACCCGCTGGAGCAGACCTGGGTTCAAATCACAGCTGCGACCTGCAGGCCGCCCTGGGCAGAGGGCCTCGCTCTGCGTGCTCAGCTTCCTCCACGGCCAAAAGGACCGCTTCACGGCTTGGTGGAGGGAGGGAAACGTGAAGAGGGAGTGGAGGCAGCGTTTGGGGAATAGTGAGCAGCACATAAGCTGGCACTCGGACTTTTGTTTTTATTTATTTAGTTCTTTAAATCCTCACCGGAGGCCATGTTTCCATTGATTTTTAGAGAGAGTGGAAGAGAGAGGGAAAGACAGAAGAGAGATTGATGTAAGAAAGACACATTGATTGGTTGCCTTCTGCATGTGACCTGACCAGGGCCCCAACTGGGGAGGAGCCTGCAACCAAGGTACTAACCCTTGACCAGAATCAAACCTGGGACCCTTTGATCCTCAGGCGGATGCTCTATCCACTGAGCAAAACTGGCTAGGGCTGCACTTGGACATTTAGACAATCAGAAATGCACACACACACACACACACACACACAACACAAAACAAAAAAAACTAGGCATTAATTTGCTAATTCCCTGGAAGTTTTACTCTAAGTAATGAATGAAAATAACTAGGCACTGGGAGTGCCCTAAATTCATGATCTCATTTAATTCTCAAATTCATCTGTAACAGTGACATCATGTCTTTATGTCACGAATAAATAAGTGAAAATTGGAGAGACACTAAGTCCTTGTGCAAACGCACTGAGGTCGATGGAGTCGTGAGCTTCCCATGCATGTCCTCCTGGAGATCTAGAAGTGAAGCATTTTGCTGTGCGGCTTCCAAATCGAAGAACCAGTACCAGGGAGAAGGAGGTCTCGGCGGGCCTCAGCAGGGGGGTGGAGGGTAGAGTGAGTTAGCACATTGCAGGGACAACATTTTCTCGCTGTTTCTCTGGTGTGAGGCTGCAGCCTTGGCCCCGCGAATCTCTTCAAGAGCTTCCAGAGAAAATGGTACCCTGGATGGGCGAGGGCTATGAAAGTACATCTGTGAGCACAGCAGTACCAGCAAGACACTGACTTCCCATCCTCAGATATGACAGACCAAACGGCCACGCGATCCTCCTGCCTCGGTTGGCGGCTAATAAGGAATGAGCACGTTCATTTTCACTTCACTGGAACAATATTTTTCCCTCCAAGAATGGCTTGCCTGTTACCTACTTGAAAAATCGTTTTCATTAAATTTTATGCGTCTTGATGTTGTCATGTGAAGTCCGTCACTTGCAGCACCTTCCAGCTCATGAGAAAACTCTGAAACAGTGAAGGGGGCTCCTGTAGTCGGAACAATTAATGGGCTGCCTTTCCCACCTTCAGGTGGGAACGAAATTAGACTCACACTAATGATCATTTCTATTCTAGGGACAGCCTAAATGCCTACCTCAGTATTCATGTCACTCAGAAATATGGCAGATTAAAACAATGTCATCCACACATGTTCCTCTCATTTTAACCACCAACTTAGTTTTTATTATGCATCAAGAGTATTGTTTTATCTGATATCTTTCTTTTCATTGTAAGGTAGGCACTTTGTCGCATGTAATCTGTAGGGAGCGGGAAGAAGTGAAAGAGAGTGAATAAGATAGTAAATCTGGCAAACACTGTAAGTGAGGATCAGGCGTTGTTCTGAGTCCATTCATTCTACGAATAGTTTTGGGCACCAACAATCTCCCATGTAAAATGGTACGTAACAGGGCCTCGGGGATAAAAACATGGTGTCTGTTCTTATGAACTTCAGAATCCAGCAATGACCACAGTTATAAGTGACCGAGTATAAAGTGGTAAGAGCTTAAAGCGGGGAGGGGTTTATAAAGAAGGATAAGAATATTTGTCATGGGCTATTTAGCGCTGGTCATTGTATTAGGTTTTAACATATGCTATTTAACACTAGAGGCCCGGTGCATGAAATTCATGCACAGGTAGGGTCCCTAGGCCTGGCCGGCGATCAGGGCCGATCAGTGGAGCGACTGGCGGGGCGATTGGGGGGCCCCCGCTGGCACCCACCTTGGCCGGCTTGGGCCCTGCAGGCTGGGGGCAGCTCCTGTGTTGAGCATCTGCCCCCTGGTGGTCAGTGCGTATCATAGTGACCAGTCGTTCTGCCGTTCGGTCAATTTGCATATTATCCTTTTATTATATAGGATATCTCCATTGTACAGATGAAGAAACCGAGACGCTGAGGAAGTTAGCTCAGTGTGACACAGCTACCTGTGGTGACTCAAGTCTCTCTTCTTCCACAGCATTTGCTTTTATACAATAGCACTGTTTGCACTAATTGTCTGATCATAACAAATTATCTGGGGAATCTCTTAAAGTACAAACCATATTCCCCAACACCAGAGGTACTGACCCGGACACTCCAGAACACCTCTCAAGCTTTCTGTTCTGAAACCAAGCACATTGGAGAAGCTCTAACGATCAGCCTGCTACGCTCTACGCTTATCACTAAAGACAGAAAGATCACACCCGGGCGGAGGAGGGAGGAATGTGCATAAATGCTTTGGAAAGAATATGGGTTTATATTTGATTTTGATAGTTGAATAGGAATTGGCTTCGTGGTGAAGGGAGACATTTTTGTAATGACCTTATTCAGAGCAGTACTGTACATCTTGATGTTGGTAAAGGTCGAACAGATTTCCTGTCCTCCTGGGTTAACTGGCCTCTATTTTACCATGACATGACATAGATAGACAAGTAGATAGGTGCATATATGTGTGTAGGTACATATATACATACACACACACACACATATATACATACACACACACACACACACACACACACACACATATAAACATACCTATGCATCCAACGTAATCTCTCATAATCATCAGTGTGTAGATAGACATGGTATGTTTTCCAAAGCCGTGCCTAAAACTCCAATACGAAATAACAAATGTAAATGAATATACTTTAATAAAGAACTCAATGACTGAATATTTCTTTTCAGTGTAAAATTTCACAAATGCATTGATTTATCTATAGAATTTTTATTCATTATCTTCTTAAAAAATATAATAATTTTATAGAAAGTTTGAACACTGGGTATCTATCTCTATTCTTATGTATCTATCTAAATATATTCCCATCGCCTTAACATGGCAATGAAATTTGAGGTATTTCCCCTTATTTGTTTTTATATGTATGCATTTACATTTAAATGGTTTCCTGTGTCCTGCTGTTAAGGCACGTCATTTTTATCTCTGTCAACTAATAAACAGCAACAGAGTAAAGGCAATCCAATAGCACCCGTAGGCGCACCATGAGACAGCAGTTCTCTTGAACTATTCTCCATGATGTAAGACTGTCTCCTCAGGGGCAACTTCCTTCAGTTCTCTTAACTTTGCCAGATACTTCCCTTAACGTGTCTAAAGACTATGCTACTGCTGTGGCGGATGCTGTGCTATGCTGTCCAGAACTGCCTTCCTAAGGAAAGCACTTATTATTCAATGGGGACATGCCGCTGGGAGACAGCCCCCCCGTCACCAGCCTCTTCCGGGAACCGCTCAGTGAAGGGAGATGCCCCCTCTAACATGTGTCCGCTGATTAATCTATCAGGGCCGGGGGTGGATGAGTATAAAGGCCTCATGCTCCTACAAGTTGCTTCACACTCACCTGGCCTATTTCCTACCCCCGACCTAGAATCAGTTATCTCCGGGTCGCTTTGGTTGGAGAACAGTAAAATGGTAATAGAAACCGAGATCCGGACTCCAGATGGGCTTGTTTCTACTGAGGCGTTACTCCTTCTAGACCCCCGAGCTGACAGAGCGAGGAAAGAAATGAGCGTGAACTAGCCCATGGGTGGATGTACATGTATAGTACTCATATGTGTAATCATCTGTGCCTGTATTCAGTTCAATATGGGCTCACACTGACGTTTTCAACTCTAATGCATCACTGCACGGTCATTCTGGCCCTCGTCACTTTTTATCTGTCCGTTCGCAGGCTTCGCCACCCGTAGAGGTGGCTTCAGGCAGCCGAGGCTGAGCTCGCGGGAGAACGGTGTGCGGGAACAAGTCCCGGGCGGCGCACAGTGAAATGGCCTGTGAGTCTCCCAGTTGGTGACGGTCCGAGGATGTCCTGGGTGCTCCTCGCACTCAGTCCCAGAACAGAACAGGTGTGAGGGGCGGGATGCCAGCATCTCCGTCCTTCTCTGGGGGGCTGGGGGCAGAGGGCGCTGAGCGCTGGCTCGGGCGGCTTCCTGGGTGAGACAGCCCTCTGTCACTTGTGTTACAGTGACTCACTCCTCTTCACTTTGACAGAACCACCTCAGCTAATCGCATCCCCGGCAGGTTACAACAGCAACTGCATGTTTAATTACGTGGTTTTAATTGTCACACTTCATCGTTTCAAAACACGTTCTTCTCATTCTCAAAGTTACTCTTTATATATATACTAGAGGCCCGGTGCACAAAAATTTGTGCACTTGGGGGGGGGGGAGGGGGGGTCCCTCAGCCTGGCCTGTGCCCTCTAGCAGTCTGGGACCCCTCGGGAGATAACGACCTGCTGGCTTAGGCCTGCTCCCGGGTGGCAGAGGGCAGGCCCAATCCCTAGGTGCAGCCCCTGGTCGGGCTCAGAGCAGGGCTGATTGGGGAGTTGGGGCGCCGCCCCCTGTCACACTCAAGGCAGGGTCGATGGGGAGGTTGTGGAGCAACCCCCTGTCACACACAGAGCAGGGCCCATCAGGGGGTTGGGGTGCTGCCCTCTATCACCCACAGAGCAGGGCGGATCAGGGGGTTGGGGCACCGCCACTCTCACACTCAGGGCAGGGCTGATGGGGAGGTTATGGCTCTACCCCGTCACACACAGAGCAGGGCCGGTGGGGGGGGGGGAGCTCCCCCCTATCAGGCACAGAGCAGGGTGGATAGGGAGGTTGTGGCCCCGCTCCCTGTCACACACAGAGCCGCAGGGCGATCAGGGGGTTTGGGCGCTGCCCCCTGTCATGCTGATTCCAGTGCCGGGAGGCCTCACGGCTCCGCTGATCCCGGTGCCGGGAGGCATATTACCCTTTTACTATATAGGGTAGAGGCCTGGTGCACGGGTGGGGCCGGCTGGTTTGCCCTGAAGGGTGTTCTGGATCAGGGTGGGGGTCCCCACTGGGGTGCCTGGCCAGCCTGGGTGAGGGGCTGAGGGCTGTTTTCAGGCTGGGGGTGACTGAACTCCCAAACGCTCCTTTTTTCCTTTTTTTTTTTTTTTTTTTTTTTTTTTTTTTTTAATTCTGGGCCAGCTTTAGCTTGAGGCTTGGCTCCAGCTCTTAGGCCTCCGGCTGAAAGTAGGTTTCTGGCCTTTGCTTACAATGTTGCGAATCTGCTGGCTGAAGTTGGGTGTATTTGTTACAATGTTTCTTAAACTGCCCGCTCAGAGGCAGCCGCAGGCGGGGAACGTTGGTTTCCTCCGTCACTGAGGCAACCAAGCCTCATGTTAGTTTCAAGCTGCCTGGCTGCCGGCCGCCATCTTGGCTGACAGTTAATTTGCATAACTCGCTGATTAGCCAATGAAAAGGGTATCGGTCGTACGCCAATTACCATGTTTCTCTTTTATTAGATAGGATATATATATAAATATATATATATATTTTTTACAGGGCAGACCTAGATCATTTTCCTCTGTAACCGCCCTCCTCTCTCTGCGCACGTAGCCATGGGAACCGTCACAGAATGCCTGTGTTTTACAAGCGGTGGTATAAATTACAGGCCATTACCGCTGCTGCGCGACTGTCCTGGTAAGAGCGCTGCGTTTCCACCTGTGAAAGGGGTTCCGCCCGCTATTAATTCTAAGAGGATCCGAGGTGGTTTGGCGTGGGAGTGGGTCAGGGACGCTGGTCTCGGCCCCCGTCAGTGTCATGATGAGACCCTGGTTTTAACGGCTGCGTTGAAGTTTGCTG